>NW_019392664.1:0-600000 GCF_000648675.2 Cimex lectularius
AGAGGGAGAGGGTGAGGGAGAGGGTGAGGGAGAGGGAGAGGGAGATTGATTGATTGATTGATATCGTTTTATTTACATAATCTCTCAAGATTTGGTCTCGAGGACCACTCTTACATCTAAAGAGAAGTACAGATTTGTTTTTACAATTGCTCTACTCAATCTTTTAGAAGTACACAAAACAAAAATATTCCTTGGTTTTACACTTTGACCAAGTCATTGTATAATATTACATAATCTGTTTACATATTAACAAGAAGGCGAACGAAAAATAACATAACAATAACTAAAAAAAAAGAAAAAAAAAGAGAGAGTGAAAATAACTAAAAGAGAGAGAGAGAATGATCTTATTACCTATGTCTTTTATTTTAATTTTAATTAGACTATTTCTCTCTTCTTTTTCTTGATTTATCTATCTACCTATATCTTTCATTTTAATGTTAAATTGTAGTCTCTCTTTTCCTCTCCCCCTCACTATTTCTCTGTCTCCCCCCTCTCTCTCTTTCTCCCTCTCTCCCGCCCCCTCTCTTTTGTTGATCCACCCATGTATTTTACTTATATTATTCTCTTATTGATTCTACACTATAAGCAGATGAAAATGACAATTGATTTATTATCCTAAAAAAATGTTACTCGTTGTACCTCCCTCACTCACTCACTCTCTCTCTCTCTCTTTCTCTTCCATTCCTAATTTTTTGTAGTTGAATTTGTAGTTCTGCCTGCATTTAAGCCAAGAAGTTGTTTGTGTTTAATGCTTTTTCTTTATCTGTAATAATGTATTTATGCATTATGTTCTTAATAAGATCTGGATAATTTAATTTTTAAAATGATTATAAATCCTCGGTTCCCTCTCTACATGAGAAATATGCGATTCCTTCTACTTGAAAAATCAAAATAAATAACGCTTACAGTCAATTACATCGATTGTTTTTAATAATGTTTATGTTTATTTATGTTTTCTCTCTATCTATCTATCTATCTATCTATCTATCTACCTATCTATCTATCTCTCTTTATATTTATCGTTCTTTATCTTCCTTTATCTATCTATCTATCTCTATTTTCATGATGTTTTTTCCTATCTTATTTATGTATTTCTGTTTGTGTGCGCGTGTAAGTGACGTAATTGACTTAAATCACCCCGGATCAGGTGTTGCTCTTTAATTAAGATAATTTTTTTAAGTAATCTGAAATTATTAGAAAAGTAAAGACAATAAACAAGTGATATTTGTTTAATGTTTTCTTGGTATGGATCAACTTGACGACTTCAAGAACTTTAATCTTTTATTATTAGCGAATTGTTCTCATGCAACAAATACCAGAATCTGCAGTAAATAAAGTTAGTATTTACAAGAATAGGTTATTATTTTATATGTTTATAAACACCACTAAATCTGTTTTATCAGATTACGCTTGTGAAATATTTAGAGACTAATTAACATTCTTTATACCGCGCCTTTTCTCAAGTCTCCACGTGTCCCTTCTTGCAAAAGCTCACTTTCTACATGATTGCCGGACAAGATTAGCCAAGTGGCCAGAAAACAACATGGGGTGTTTTCATGTTAAAAAAGAAAAAATCTAGAATGTGACCTAGCAAGGTTTTTATTTTCACTAGAGAAACGAGTCAGGCGAAGATTGTTTTTTCCTCTGATATTTGGTGAATCTGAGATAAAATGGTTATAAAAGCTATCTTGGTTTGTATTAAACGGAATTAATTGGTAGAATGATTGTTGTTGAGTTCAAACCTGACTTAACGCCCTTAAGTTTTCCTTATTTCATTATTATTTTGATTTTTTTTCGAGATTTACGCACAATTCAAATAAATGTTTGGATAATTGAGTTTCACGGAGGGCAAATTGCATTTGGCCCGCGTCGCATCAACGCTTTGATATTTCTAATGTTGTTACCGTGCACTTTTAGATCCTTGGGTAGGGGAGGTAATTGTCCGCTGTCAGGAAACTCCGCTCCAATATAATTACCGGCCACTCAAATCTCATTCGCCGACAGTCTACAAACATTATTAACAATCCGGACAGGAGCGGGCGGTGAATATTTTAAAATGAAGAGGACGTTGGTAGGAGGGTCAATGCATATAAATCCCTCGGCGACGGGAGATGGTTTGTTTTTCTATGTCGTTTTTTGTCTATTCTCCCTCTCACACCGTAGCTTTCTATCATCTCGATAGCGATAAGCCATGGGATTTTAACGACTTGGCCCGAAGGCGTGGCGGGAGAAAATTAATAGAATTAATTAGCGTACAATTTATGATACCCTTATTAGGCAATTTTTAACATTCATATACTCGACAAAATACACAAATGTCCTCCCTCTCATCATCTCTCTACTCTCACTATTTCTTTTCTTACTATATCTATTTTTAAATATCTAAAAAACATATCTTTCTCTCATGCCTTCTCTGCCTTTCAATTTCTACCTCACCTGTCCATAAATCTCAATATACATCTATATATTTCATCCTGTATTCTCCCCTCTCTCTCTCTCTCTCTCTCTCTCTCTCTCTCTCTCTCTCTCTCTCNACTCTCTCGCTCCCTCTCCCCCCACTCTCTCTCTATCTCTATCTATCTATCTTTCTTTATTTCTCTCTCTCTCCCTCTCCCTCTCTCACTCTCTCTCTCTCTCTATCTCTATCTTTCTATCCATCTTTCTTTATTTCTCTCTCTCTCTCTCTCTCTCTCTCTCTCTCTCTCTCCCTATCTCTCTCTCTCTCTCTCTCTCTCTCTCTCCCTATCTCTCTCTCTCTCTCTCTCTCTCTCTCTTTATCTATCTATCTATCTGTCTATCTATCTATCTTTCTTTATTTCTCTCTCTATCTCTATCCCCCTCTCTCTCTCTCGCTCTCACTATTTCTTTATTTCTCTCTCTCCCTCTCTCTCTTGCTCTCTCTCTTTCCTTATTTCTCCCTCTATATCTCTATTTCCCCCTCTCTCTCTTTCTCTTGCTCTCTCTATCTTTCTTTATTTCTCTCTTTCTCTCTCTCTCTCCTTCTCTCTCTCACTCTCTCCCTCACTTTCTTTCTCTCTCGCTCTTATTTTCTATGAATTTATTTATCTCTATATATAATTCTATAATGTTCTATATAATTCTAATATTCTATAATTTATTTATCCCCTCTCTTAATTTAGTTATCCATTTTTTCCAGTTATTCATTTAGTTTTCTATTTTTCTGTTAGTATATATCTTTCTAACACTCACAACACGCCTCATTTTCCTTCTGCATACATGGTGGTCCAGCATAAACCGTGTTCAAATGTTGAAATTTAACGCATACAGTTGAGGAGTGAACTGTGCGATTTCGAATATTTTAAACAGCGCTGTTGATGATGAAGGGTTTCAAAAAGGAATGAATTATGTAAGATTATTAATTCAAATCTCTTTATTATGAAATAAAATACTAAAAACAATAATTGACTCTTTAAAATTTTCGAACAGTTCATTCGTGTGCGTTAAATTTACAAAATTTAAACCACTTTTTTTTTTACATTCCAGGTTGCTTTTACCGTTGAAGGGTTGACTTTTTTGGAACTTCGAGTACACCATAAACAAGCTTATTAAATGAAGAATACCTTGGCACTCTTACAAATATGTTTATTGAAAAAAAGTGTTTTTGGAAATTTATCAAAAGTCCCTCCTTTTTTAAAATTCTTCATTTCAACGAGAAGATGAATTAATAAACATACATCGGCGTTCGATAAGATTAAAATTAGATCCTTCTTATAATAAATTTAATGTAGAATTCGAAAATGTGGTTAACAATTCGAACTGATTCTCTAGATGTTGAAAAAATTCCCATTGATGGCTACGGTGTGACGTGGGTTTTAGAAAAAATTTTCTTTAACGTGCCAACGTTTCGATCTTTATTGAGGTCATCTTCAGGGCCTGGGAACATTGTTTAAATTTTACAAATAGGATGTGAAAAAAATGAATTTATACAATGCTTGAAATTTTAGATTCAATCAAAGTTTTATACTTATGGCTTAAGGTCGAATTTTTTCGAAAAACACGTAAAAATTCATAACTTACTCTATTTACTAGTTTTTATTGTTTTATTGTTTTACTCTATTTAGGATGAACTATAATTCAATTATCTATCTATCTATCTATCTATCTATCTATCTATCTATATATNTCTCTCTCTCTCTCTCTCTCTCTCTCTCTCTCTCTCTCTCTCTCTCTCTCTCTCTCTCTCTCTCTACATTTCTTGTTTTTCGAGTCACCACTCCTTCCTAATAGTATTTGTTTGATTATGTCATTGTTTTTTAAGTTGGTTGATTGCATATGTTTCTAAGATATTGAATTATTTAGCTAGGAAAAAACAAAAAATATAAAAATTTCAGACACTTTATTATCAAATTAATTGATATGTTCTGTTTATTGCTATAGTTATATCTATCCATCTTTTTATTTATCTATTCATTCACTAACATATTAGGCATTACCAAAGGCTCTTTGGCCGCATAAACGAATCTAAAAATCTATTGGAAAGTGGCATATTACATATTTGGTTTACGTTTTTCTTTGTTGGTTTATTCGTGGGAAAAGAAGAATTAGCCTAAGAAATCTATCTCTGGTAATAATACTCTCTCGTAACGCGTAATGATTAGGCGAATGGTACAGCAAAAAATAGCGAACGACGAGAAATGAAACAGTGCAAAAAGGAAAAATGCATAAACGGGGACAAGAAAGCGTAGAGAATTCTCCAAGAAAAATGAGTAATAATGCAGGAAAACGTTCATAATTAAAGACCCTTATGTCTGTATGTATTTCAATATTTCTCTGAAAATTATATTATATTTTGGTCGTTTTCGATAATTCGTGCTCTTTATCCTTGGTGGCCTGTCAGACCGAAAACGATCAAACTTCGTGTTCATCACTCCCCAAGAGGAAATGTTACTTAAAAGGCTAACTAGCAAAATTATAAAAATATGAAAAATATGAACAATTAAGAACAATTTTAAAATAATAGCATTACCATTAATGAAAGCAATACATATTTTGTAGGGGCGTCGATGGCCGAACTGTTTAGGCGTTGACACGGCGCTCATCTCTTAAGGTAAAGGTCCCGAGTTCGAATCCAGCGGCCCCTGCATTCGAACCCGACATACGTACAAATGTTTGTTTTTTTCTTCAAAAAACCTGAGAGTTATAACAACTTTCAAATTGGAGCGCGAGTGCACCAGAATTCGCTTGATGCGCGGCGGCAGATGAGGAACGCGTGGCGTCCTGAAAGGTAGCTTCTTGCCTTTGCGGTTCTGCGCTCTCGCCTTTTTCCCCGGGAACGACAAAATATATTTATTTCTTGATTCAACGGCCTTTTTTCTGGACAGAGGAGATCTTTCTGGCACATCGGACTGGGCAACCGGCTTCGATTGAGTTCGACAGCTATTTACCTTCGACTTTCATCGAGCTGCACTGGCAGGGTAATCATTTGTCCCAAGAACATTTTCTTTTTTATTATTTTATTTCTGTCAATTGATTTTCTTTATTATTGCCGGCTCAATGTCATTAATTTTAATTGAAGAAAAAGTATTGGTTTAGTATTTTTAATTTTTTAAATTAAAAATAAATAATACAAAAAAATACCTTTTCTATATTTAAAATGAATAATACCGATTAAAACCTTTTTTAAAAATTAAAAAATTAAAAATACTAAACCAATACTTTTTCTTCAATTAAAATTAATGACATTGAGCCGGCAATGATAAAGAAAATCAATTGACAGAAATAAAATAATAAAAATAAAATTGATGGGACAAGTGATTACCCTGCCAGTGCAGCTCGATGAAAGTCGAAGGTAAATAGCTTTCGAGCTCAATCGAAGCCGGTTGCCCAGTCCGATGTGCCAGAAAGATCTCCTCTGTCCAGAAAAAAGGCCGTTGAATCAAGAAATATATATTTTTTTCGTCCCCGGGGAAAAAGGCGAGAGCGCAAAACCGCAAAGGCGAGAAGCAACCTTTCAGGACGCCAAGCGTTCCTCGTCTGCCGGAGCCGCCGCGCACCAAGCGAATTCTAGTGCACTCGCGCTCCAATTTGAAAGTTGTTATAGGGTTTATATGACCTCTGCTGTTGCGAACCCTCGTAAAATAAAAATTAAAAATTAAAAAAATACATATTTTGTGCATTGGTCAGTGCATGCCATTAAGCATGGGATACCATGCCTATCGCATCACTACTGTAGTTTTGTTGTATATTCATGCGAAATAATAAGATTAAATTGCAAAAATGCAACCTCGAGCGAACAGCGATGATAAACGGAACGAGCTAGATTCAAAAACTTCTGAGCAAGTGGATTTAGCATTGAAATTCGGTTTGCTTGCGCTACATGGAATTATGGAACGGTTGCGCCGGATTGATTCCGGTCAGAAGTTGACAAGATAGTTAGCGACTAATAACGCTTGAGGCCAACAGGGCAGAGCAATTTGTCCGATGCTGGAGGGCCGGGCCAGCTATCATTAAACCTCAGTCCCCTGTAATTACGAGGGCCACTAACCAAACAAGGCCATTGTTCTTCCCAGAGGGGCCATCGTCAGAAACCCCCTCCTCAGAGATGCCGACAGGTATCTCGAATGGTAAACTCTTCCAAGTACCACGAGCCCATCTCTCAAATAATAATCATTTAGGAAGTCTTATCGTTCATCCTTGCCTTCAGCGCTCGGTAAGAGGGCAGTCTCGTAATTTCATCTCCGGCGGGCTTGTTCATCAACCTTAATTGGGAATTTACGTGAATTTCTCCGTGGATAATTACTTCAAATAATATTTGTGGTTGGTAGTCTCTTGTCTTTAAGTGAATATCTAAAACGCCATCTTTAATAATACAATGAAGACTTGGAAATAACTGTTGACTATATCATTAAAAAATACACGTTCAGTCTCCGGTAGAGAGATAAAACAGTTCACATTTTTGACTCTATGACCTAATTCTTCAGAAACTGTAGCTGTATTGAAGATTTTCATTTGACATATTCCAAGTGTAACGATTTTGAATATTGATCATTAATCCATATAATCATGACGACTATTTAGGATTCAAATCAATACCCCCATGCTGTCGAAAGAACAAAGATGGCCAATGTTTAACGGCTGCGTCATCTTTTCGGGAAGGCAAGCCTGTGGCCGGCCGGAAACGATTGCTCGCATGATTTCAGCCGAGCAAAGACTGTATAATCGGCAGGTCTAAACACGTAGCCTGTGAAGAAATGTCTGCGGTCAACGAGATCCTTCTGGTTCTATGGTCACGTCGGTTCACGCTGAAAAACGCGTTGAATGAGCTCGACTCGGCGGCCCTCTAGTTTTTTCACCGCGGATTGTTTTCTCTTAGCCCGCAAAATGGGAGGGAAGGGTAAATTTGTAAAAACAAGTATAATTTGAAGGCGTTTTATTGTAAAATCAGTCTCAAAAGGCCGAACGAGTCGATTGGGTGAAATAATACTCTGGTCCGACCGGCCATTATCGTATGTCCTTCTGGATAAACGCTTTCAAAAATGGAAGCTTAAGAGTATTTTTTATTTTTCCAGACAGCGATTCTGCGGACTAGAAATCTAAAACTAAAGATTCGAACAATAAAAACTTCTGCAAAAATATAATTTTATTTGTTAAATGTGTCAAATCAAGTCAATTGGATTATTTGGAATCAATTCCATTCCTCCAAAGGAGGGTTTTACTATCTTACAGTCAATAACCATTTATTAATTTCTTTTACATGATTTTAGATTTTATATAAAATCTATATAAAAAAATAATACCTCTGACGGATTAAACCATTGAGATGCGGACCAATTTTCATCAGAGATCATCACTTCATATAAATTCACTAGTTTTCGTGGTACGCTTGACCAATTAATATCTTTCAATTAATTAAGGTTTTTAGTTGAGATAAAAAAGTCAATGTCACGAGCGGGATTCGAACCCACGACCTTCAGCTGATACGCCGCTACCCTACCACCTGAGCTATCGTGACTTCGATCCACTCGGACACTAACTTTCCATCTCAACCCCGTTTAAGAATTTTCCCTCCTTTTTGCTATTTTTCAATTGTCGAATAATCTATTTGATTCTGGGCGACAATTGAAATGGCCACGGAGAGCTTTAGTGAAGATATACTTCATTTTAACTTAGTAAATTCACTAGTTTTCTTGGTCCGCATGACCAATTAATATCATTCAATTTAGTTGAGATAAAAAGTCATTGTCACGAGTGGGATTCGAACCCTCGACCATTTCAATTGTCGCCGAGAATCAAATAGATTACAATTTGAAAAATGGCAAAAAGGAGGGAAAATTCAAAAGGGCGGGTTGAAATGGGAAGTTAGTGTCCGAGTGGATCGAAGTCACGATAGCTCAGGTGGTAGAGTAGCGGCGTATCTAGCCGAAGGTCGTGGGTTCGAATCCCGCTCGTGACATTGACTTTTTTTATCTCAACTCAACTCTGAACCTTAATTAATTGAACTCCATATAAGTTTAGTTAGGGATAGTTAGACCCTGATTAGAGATGAATATAGCTCGACTTTGTAGCTTAGGCATACAAGGTAAATGTTAATTATTTTAAAAAATATAATAAGCTTCTTGTAGGATCTCAGGTTTCCAGAAATACGTGTATAATTCTTGAAGGAGTCTTACAGGAGAATAATTAAGCTCCCTATTCGGTGACGACTTAGTGGTTCTAAGCAATCGTTGGATAGATGATAAAAACTAACTACGTATTAAGTGAACATTAACAAAACCATGGTAGTTCCCTTTCATAAAGGAGGCAGATTGGGGAAATAGATAACTTAATTTACAATAATTCAACTTTTCCCCAGCTCTGGGATATGTTCAATGTCAATTATTTTTGCGCGTAGTAGACCGCATATCCTTGCTGCAGAACACTCATGGATAACAAGATTAAGGGAAAAGATATAAGAATCTTTTCAGACAGTCAGGCCAGTCTTAAGTCATTACAAAAAGAGTTATCCACATCTAGGCTGGTGGAGAAAACCGTTGAACTTATTAACAGGATTACTACCAGGTACGGGAATCCCTCATATGGATACCAGCTCATAAGGGGCACTATGGCAATGAAGAGGCGGACAGCCTGGCCAAAGAAGGATCAAATACCGCGTTTGTCGGGCCACAACCGGTATTACCCCACTCTATAAGCACAGCGAAAGAGAGTATTAATTGCTGGGGCATGAAACAATTCCTGAAAGAATGGAATCTGTCCCCCGGACATAGGCAATCGAAGGAGTTTCTGAAGGAAATCAAACCAAAACAAGCGAAATGGTTATTCTCTAACTCAAGGAAGGAATTAGGAGGCTGATAAGTATCCTAACGGGCCATTGCCCCTTGAGAAGGCACCTCTTCATATTGGGTATCCTACCAGACCCCTTTTGCTGCTTCTGTGAAATAAAAGAAGAAACGGCTCGACACTACCTTGCAGAATGTGATAGGTATGCCAGGGATAGATTTGAAACTTTTGAAGGAGAGGACATCGACAAATCACTCCCCAAGATAAAATGGTCCAAAATCTTGGGGTTTGTAAACAGGTCCAAGAGGTTTATGCAGGACTCGTGAGCCGACCAAGTCCCGGACCTTTTAGGGATGGGGTACGGGCCTACCTAGGCTTTTAACTCCTCGGGTCTTGGTCGCCCACCCTGCATAATATATATCCAGACCGCATATCCTTTTCCCCGAGCGCAAAGAATATTGTACGAGAGCCTTTCTTCCAGGCCGTGGGGTACCGCAGACTAATTTTCTTTAGCCGCAGAGTCCCAACTACTGCCATCTTCCATTCTTTGCGGATATCACAACAGTACTAATCTCCAACCTCGATTCAACAGTTGTTTCGGAAGATCTGCAGAGACATGTATAGCAGATAGGTGAAGACAATGGAAAATGAAGATAGATGAAAGTGCGTCCATGTCACATTCATACTACGAAGCAAATTTCTCCCAATCTACTACAACATCTCATACCATTCCCAAATCTGACTGTTGTGTCCCACCTGGGCGAATAACATGGAATTAGCAGACGCGATTGAAACAAGACAGACGGTACAACCTACTCTACAAACCTAAAGACAATCCAAGCTATTGACGAAATGCAAACTTACAATCTTCCCAACGTACTACAACTTATATGAATGTAGTGAACGCTAAACCTTCCAAAATCCAACGTCTCTAAATCCGCACAATGTGCCATACTACCTTGAGTAATACATCAAAATCTCAAATTATTCAAAAATTTACCTAGGTCCGTACATACCCTCCTATCATCCAATTGTCTTGCCGGAGTCGGAAATGGGCAAGCGACCTCCTATCATATTGTATATCTATGTTGTACATACTTCTCATTAACAAAACGTAAGCCTTCTAAGCGGTAAAGGCAAGATTTTCTAGTCCATATTTTAACTGCATGTCCAATTATCTCCTCACTCATGACCATAGATCGAGAGATACATTACCGAACCAAGTTCAGACCAAGGTATGATTAATTAACATCATGTTTTTATTAGACAAAAAGTACTGTTGGCAAAAATATATTTAATTAGAGAATATATATATATATAATATATTTATTTATTTTTGCAACAAAGCAGTTAAGATCCTTCAAGAAAAATTGAAGGTTTAAAGACAAAGAAATTATTCGTGTTTTGTTTACATGCAGGGGATATTTTTATCATCATCATACAAGTTTGACAATAACCAAGTTTGTATTTCAGTTTCATATTGAAAAACATGTAAAATTTTGGATATAAATATTTCTAAACAATCACTTTGCTTGGATTTTCGAAGAAAATCACCTAGTGTTGAAAAAATCATTCCGGGGCTTAACGTACGGTAATTTCAGTGAGCTCGGGAGTCGAACAACGATGCCTTCTGAGTCCTACACTCTTTTTTCCTATGTAAGGGTTATTTCAGTTTCATATTGAAAACTGTCTAAAATGTGGATATAAATATTTCTAAACAATCACTTTGCTAGGATTTTCGAAGAAAATCACCTTATATTGAAAAAAAAAACAAAAAAACATTTTGGGGCTTAACGTACGGTAATCTCAGTGAGCTCGGGAGTCGAACAAGGATGCCTTCTGAGTCCTACACTTTTTTCCCTATGTAACGGGTATTTCAGTTTCATATTGAAACCTATCTAAAATATAAGAAATTTAATAACTATTTAAATTCAACTATAAAATATTAAATATTAATTTCACATTAGCAATAAATACATTTATTGTCTATTAATACGAATTAAGTGGATGAAATGAATACGTTGTGTCCATTCTGTTATTGTCTTTCTTATATTAAATGTTATTGCATTTGTTTGCTTATTTATTATTGAGGAACAGAAATAAATTGGTTTTTGAAACCAAAGAACAGGAGAAAGAAGACCCTTTCCATTAAGGATTCAAATGGAAAGAGCCTGAATCATCTTCGTAATGGGTTTGGATGAAAACCACTTGGATAGGGTATCGGAATTCTCCGAAACCCCTTAAAAAGAATATTGCCCATTATGAAAGCACCACTTTTGAATTTCTATTCATCTTGATATTAAAAGTAACCTTTTATTTCAATAAAATGTAGGTTTATTGCTTCCGAAGGTAAAAACTGCTGAAACGTGCTAATAAAGAAACAGCTTTTCGAAAGTGATTACGATGATGAAGAAAAATTTTGGTATATGATAAACAAGTGAATTCAAATTGGGCAGCACCTAAAGGAGATTATTTAATGCTATCGCTAAAGCCAGACAATTTTTTAAACTATTTAGCTTAGAGATCCCACCAGATTTCCCCAGTCCGTGAAAGGTACGGTAATCTCAGTAAGCTCGGGAGTCGAACAAGGATACCTTCTGAGTCCTACACTTTTTCCCTTACAAAGACGCTCTGCCTCTACCTCTTGATTCAAGTGAGAGGGTACTCTTATCAAGGCTCTCATGTATGCCGATGATGTATTCCTTCTCCATTGTATTGTTGTCTACCCCTCTTAAAAGAAATAATAATCTCCATGGTAGTTATTGTGAACTACGGAATTTAAGTCAACATAATAATCCAAAGATTAAAGTTTTCAGAAGAGGTAGGTTGAGCTGAAAAGAAAAATGTTTCTTGAAGTTTCAACGAGTGGACGTTGTAAAGAATACGGTTCCGCTAATAAATACAGTCATCTGATTATATGTTCATATCATATGTACAGATAAAAATTGGTGAGAAGGGGTATTATTATTTCGCCTGTGCTTCCCCCATTTCACTCTAAAAAACCTAACCTAAAGCTAACCTAGTTTAGCGGGTCTGTGCGGTATTCCGTATTTCCCTGTCATATAATTTTGATTTATTGAAATACTAATATTGTTAGTTTTAAGTTTACTTGCTAACATTCGAGCCGAGTCTTACAGCCACATTTCTGAAAAATGAAAATATAATTTATTGCATATGTGGTGTTTAGTGACCGTTAGTTAATGATTATTCGGAGATCGTGAGATGAGGTGCGAACAGGATGTTTGAATTTAATCAAAACTTCCAAATAAATCTAGGTACCAAAAAAGAATGGGAACGAGAGGGAAACATCTCTTTTAAGAATAGCATCCATGTGTACACAGATGGATCTAGAACACAAGAAGGTACAGGGGCAAGAGTATTTGGCCCTGGAACCAAATACTCAGAACCCATGGGAAAATACACCAGTATCTTCCAAGCTGAGATTCACGCAATCGAGAGATGTACTCAACTCAACCAAAACAAAGGGTACAAAAACAAGAACATAGCTACCATGTCAGATAGCCAAGCAGCCATCGAATCACTAAGCTCAAATATCAATAGTTTAAGGATGGTGCTGAACTGCAAAACGCAGAACAAGGTCAGCCTCTGCTGGGTCTCAGGACACATGGGAGTAGACGGCAACGAGAAAGCGAACACCCTTGCAAGGAAAGGAACTGCTACACCGCTGATAGGACCCGAACCCTTCTGTGGCATAGGAATCCACACTATTAACGAATATCTCAGACAGAAGGACAAAAAGAAAATGAAGGAACAATGGAATTCACTAATTGGACCCAGGCAATCCAGGCAATCTTCTAACCAATTTTTGAAGAAAAGAAATTACAAAATGTGTCAAGGGAAGCAGGAACAATCTGCGAATCCTAATAGGACACTGCAAGCTAAATGGACCCTTTAAGAAGATTGGAATAATCCAAGACGGCACATGCAGATTCTGCAAAGATGCAGAGGAGACACCAACACATCTACTAACAACCTGCGGTGTTACACTTGCCCGCAGGAGGAAGTGTTTTGGCAAAAATGGCAAAAAGGAGGGAAAATTCGAAAGGTGGGTTGAGATGGGAAGTAGGTGTCCGAGAGGATCTAAGCCACGATAGCTCAAGTGGTAGAGCAGTGGCATATTTAGCCGATGGTCGTGGGTTCGAATCCCGCTCGTGACACTGACTTTTTTATCTCAACCAAGACCTTATATAAAGATTAATTCATTGAAAGAAATGTGTGGTATTTACTGACCGTTACTTGACGATTATTTGGAAGTCGCGAGATGCCGTCTGGTGTGACGTAGGTTTTAGAAAAACATTTTCTTTATCGTGCCAACGTTTCGATCATTATTGAGATCATCTTCACGGCCGGATTGTTTAAATTTTACAAATGCATATAGGATGTGAAAAATGAATTTATACAATGATAAGAAAATTTTAGACAAAAAAAAATGAATTTATACAAAGCTAAAAAATCGTAGATTAAAAAAGTGAATTTAGACAATCCTGGAAAATTTTATATTAAAAAAAATGAATTTATACAATGCTAGAAAATTTTAGATTAAAAAAATGAATCTGTACAATTCTAGAAAATTTTATATTCAATCAAAGTATTTTTACTCACTCAAAACGTTTCTTTTCCGGAAAACAAATACTTTGAGTGAGTACAAATACTTTGATAGAATATAAAATTTTCTAACATTGTATAAATTCATGTTTTTAATCTAAAATTTTTCAGCATTGTATAAATTCATTTTTCATAAATTAATTTTTTTTAATCTAAAAGTTTCTAGCATTGTATGAATTCATTTTTTTTAATCTAAAATTTTAGACGTTGACCACAAACCTGATAACTGAGAGCAATGAAGTAGCTGGTCGATAAACTACATGGCTAAAATTTTCTAGCATTGTATAAATTTTTTTTTTTCACGTCCTATATGTATTTGTAAAATTTACACAATGTTCATAAATCCCAGGCCCTGAAGATGATCTCACTAACGATCGAAACGTGGCACGATAAAGAAAATGTTTTTCTAAAACCTACGACACACCAGACCGCATCTCACGATCTCCAAGTAATCATTAACTAACGGTCTCTAAACACCACATACACGTTGTAAAGAAATATAAATATCTAAAAGAAAATTAGAATTCAAATTGTGCACAGCAGAGCTTTTGATTTTTATATTTTGTAGAAGATTACAGATGTGTTCAGTCAATTATACCATCTACCAGTAAGTTAACTTCGCACTAGGAATTTAACTAGGCTCGTGCGCCTATGCAGTTGTTAAAGATGCGAATTTTACAATATAATTTTTGAATTCTTTTAAAATATATATATATATATATATATATATATATATTTTAAATGACATATTGATCGTATTATATTATATTTGTGATTTAAAGTCTGTAGGGTGAAAACTTTGCTTCAGGGCAAAGAAAAGGACAAGTGAATTTTACGAATTGTAACAGTTTTGTTAAATAAAAGGAAATGGAACTAAGTTAGATTATGTAGGAGCTGGCTTATTTACAACCTGTCCACCGCGACCAGTATTGGTCTATTGTGCATGAAATGGGACTAGGCGAAACCCGAAAATTTTATCTCTCTCCCCTCGGCGTCAGACGTGAATTTCTCCCTCTGACTTTCGTAAATTCACAAATTAACAGCCACCACGGGTCGGGCCTCGGGGCTGCAAACCGCCCGATGCAGTTGGCCGTCCCGAACAAATCGTTAGAATTCCGAAAGAGACGTGAAAGGTCAAGCTGTGAGAGCAAACAGAAGAGAAACGATTGTTTACCTGCACGTACGACTGATTATTTTACACGCCTCCCTCGAAAGGATTATCCTAATCCAACACGGCTGACACAAATTTCTGCACATGGAAGACTTTCAGTCTAAAAAGAACTTCCTCCAACTGGATTTGCATTTTAAACCACTTGCCAAGATTTAAAGTTGTTCAAAATAATATATATTGTACAGTAATCAATGAACATACGGATTTCATAATAAAGATGCTGATTAATTTATAATTTAATAAGCTAACAGTAATTACGAAATGGTCAACAATTTTTTATAAATATAAGTTAAATATTTGGGTGAGTGTCTGTGTACAGTAGAATGTGTTTATGTTTTTCCAAGATAGATTGATAGTTAGTAGATAGATAAAGAGAGTGAGCGAGAGAGAGAGAGAGAGAGAGAGAGAGAGAGAGAGAGAGAGAGAGAGAGAGAGAGAGAGAGAGAGAGAGAGAGAGAGAGAGAGAACACGCGAGAGAGAACACAAGACTTGGAAAGAAATTTTCTGCACAAACTTTGTACCAAAATGTTTTTGTTATCGTTGAATTTCATTAAGAATATTTAACTTAGCCTTAGCCTAAATTTAAGGTAGAAAGAAGGCGGGCTCTTTACTACCTTGCGCACGGTGACCAATATTGGTCAATTATGTCGTCCCCATTATTGTCTAGAGCTCTTCCTTAACGCTTTTTACCAGATCCAAAAACTTCGTTAAAGGCTATTGGCTTTTCCTCTCTCAGGAGTAGAAGTCTCAATCTGCTAAACCTTGGCATTAACGGAGAACATATTTTGCTGTTTCTTCTTCTTCTTGGGTCGTTTCTACTGCTCCGAGACATTTGCATGGAGTCTCCACTGTCCAGTGAGCAGTTTTGCACGTAGGTGTAGGCTGTGCTCGAATGGAGGCCTTTACCGTAGGCGGTACTGCTCTAGGAGTCTAGGGGGTGGTTAGAAATTCCACTTTAAACAAAACCGCGGCCGGAGCGGATCCGGTAGTTTCTACGCTGGGGAAGCCCCAATACTCTGGGAGGTAGAGTGGCCTTCTCTAACTAGGGGGGCCTACCTACCAGCGCGGGAGACCAGGCTGATGTATTTCGTCTTAGATAGCCCTTTGCGCGCGGCATACGGTCTGATGCTTAATGCAGGCCCGTCCACTCGGAATGGGCAAGCGGGGAGCGAGGTTGTCTTGGCCCTTCGGAGCTGAGCTGCCTTTATACCAATGCTGCGGCAGTAACACACTTCTATCGTATGCGGAGTCAGCTCTCATCTTGACAATCAAAAGTCCAAATAAGACCGAAAGGCTAGGTGCGGAAGTTAAAGATCCTCATTGTCCTTTTTAGGACGACCGAGTATACGGGAAAGCATGTCCAGTGAGCAGTCCTACTATTATACTAGTCCTAACAAGTCAGAGGTTTATTTACTCTGCCTTTTCTGCGATGGTTCTTTGATGAACGTTCTCACATGCCTTTGTCCAGGGATATATTCTCATTCCCATGGACGTATTTTTAGCCCATAGTCTGATGGTTTTAAGTTGATATGGGCAAAAGTGTTCATGGTTGATAGGTGTCTTGACTGGACTTTCCTTAGCCAATATATCGCCTTCCTCGTTGCTCCTCTCATTCTGTGTGCTCTGATACCCAACCAAGAGTAATTTTGTTGTTGTCAGGTCTAGATCGGCTCTAGACTTGACTTCCTATGCCTTTAGAGCCGCCTGTCCAAATACATGGCTATCCTTTCACTGATAAACCAAAGATAGATTTAACATTTATTATGCGTACTTCATCAACATTTCACCCTGTAAAAAGTAGTATGAATTACAGCTAGCGCGAATGGGAGTGAGTGAAAAAAGAAGAGAGAAAACCGACAATACAGAGTATGATTGATAGAAGATTTAGATAAAGATAGATAGATAGAAAGAATGAGAGAGAAAAAGAGAGAGAGAACATTTGATCAGTCACAATCTGATTGCGTTAGTCTGTTTTTTCGGTCACGTGATGTGTGCGGGCTTTTCTCTTTTTCTTGTTCGTTTCAACGTTTTTGTTTGATCTCTCGCTTTACTCACCTAAGTCGTTGTGAGTTTAAGTGTGTCTCAGCAGGCTTTTTAAAATCAAACAAGAAGAAAAAATATCAAATAACAGATGATTATGTGGTTAAAACTAATCAACCAATTTCAAGTTTAACAAAAGGGAGTGGCAGAGAAAGAAAGAAAGAAAGAGAGAGAGAGAGAGAGAGAGAGAGAGAGAGAGAGAGAGAGAGAGAGAGAAAGAATGAATGAGAGAGAATTTTAGAGTAGTATGGCTTGAGAGAATCTTTACGGCGCATAGATCATCTGTATTGCAAGTAACGCCTGTCATGATGATTTAGCATAATTATATTGCCGTGAATTTGTGAAAAGTGAATGTTTTCACGTGTAGACCGGGATAAATTGTACTAATTGTAGATGCTAACAATTTACAACCAAAGTTTAAAAAAAAATAGAGAGAAAAAAAGAAAAGAGACATACAAATTTATGCAAAAATTATATAATAGATGGATAGAGAAAAAAGGTGTTGAGATTAGGTAAATAGGCAGATAAAGAATGCGTTATTAGCCAGAAAAAACATTCAGTAGTTGCATTCTCGGAATTTGGTCGTTGCTGATCATTTTGATCTGCCTTAAGTTACGTTGCCTTCTTGTCACTGATTGTAAATTACCAAAAATATTTCTCTTTAAAAAAAATTAATAAGCAAACATTGACAAATCTACAACAGGGCGGCAAAAAATGAGAGGTGATAAGAGAATGAAAGAAAGGATTTGAGGGTTAGTCCAAGAGAAGAAAAGAGAATGAGAAAAATAATTTTCGCATGTAGACTCATGTACAAAAAAAGACGACTGCTTGGCTCATGTGAACACCACATCCCTCACTCCAGGTAAACGGCCCTCGGCTGTTCAATAACAAACTACACCACGTTTTAGTCATTACAGAGGTTGCAAAGTCGTTAAATCACACAACTGTGAAATGGATGCCAACTAATCACTCAAATAGCTGTGAATCGCTTGATCGTCAACGTTTAAAGAGAAAGTTACCGTTACCGGAGAACTACTCAACTTAAGTTCAGTGCCAATTTGCACACTTACTAGCTTCCTACAAAAAAACAAACAAAAAAAAACACTGTAAGTTGTACGCATAATAAATTAAACATCCTTATTAGTCAGATACCTTAATCAATAATTTATTCAACTATTATGACTACCGTGAAATGTATAAATATGCTACAATGGTCGAACAGTATTTTTTTTTTTTTAATTTGTTGAACTTAAGCTGTGCGTATATTAACCAAGATTCTTGAGCTCATAATGCTATGTTCTTAGGAACAAAATATTAAGTATGCTTAGTGTTTTGTAATGCTATGAAAGTACCACACATTGACCTTGTTCCTGATGGTTGGGCTTGACTTTGAGCTTCTAACCTACACGATTAGTGGGAGGGTCGTAAACGTTTACGTCATCCCGGCATGCTCAGTTGTGTCACGAATCACATTTATGACAGACATGTGAGGAAAAAGGGAAAATAGGCTGCAATGGGTTTTTTCAATCAATATTAAAACGAAGAAAGAAAAAGAGCGAAGGATTCAAGACCCAACTGAGGGTGTCGCTGACTTTTATCGGCGTGAAAAAAAAGATATAATTAAGGAGCATAACCGTTAATTAATTTATTAGACGAAACTATACCCTGCTTTCGTTAGTATATATGCAAAAGAAAGTCGACGTTACATGTTAACGTCATACTTCTTTTAAGCACATTTATATTTGTTTAAACTAATTTTGAAATTTGCCGCGCACTACCTCGACTCGATTGTTAAGAGGGAGGTTAACCTGTAAAGTAGATAACAAGTTAGGAGTGCATTGTTGAAGTGTTGAAAATCTAATATAAATAATAGCTCTAATTGTCGTTTTATAATGTGTAATTTAAAGAAAATACACAATCTTATTAGGCGTTTGGGGTATGAAATAATAAGCCAAATTGTGTTGCTCTGTAAAAATAAAAAGTAATTTATTACTAAGAACAAATGTAAATAAAAGTTTTATAATACAAATTTACCTGTAAAAATACAAAAGAAACGACAATTAGAGCTATTATTTATATCAGATTTTCAACACTTCAACAATGCACTCCTAACTTGTTATCTACTCTACAGGTTAACCTCCCTCTTAACAATCGAGTCGAGGTATTGCGCGGCAAATTTCAAAATTAGTTTAAACAAATATAAATGTGCTTAAAAGAAGTATGACGTTAACATGTAACGTCGACTTTCTTTTACATATATATAAATTGGGAAGTTTATGGACCGACAAACAGCTGAGGTCATCGCCGGCCCTCTGCGTGTTTTCATTCTTTTTCTCTTCTTTCGCGCGTATTTTGTTTTAAACTGCACCCATTTGAGCGTCTCGATCTGGTTTCTGACTCTCTGCTTTTAAACGTGTACTACGTCGATATCCAAAAATGCTACCCTCTCGTTTGTGCCTCGGATTGTCAAATACTGAATAGAAACAAAACATACAATACATATATATACATCACCTCAAATATCTGGTCACATTCACTCCCCCAGAGTACTCGATATACTTCGGGGCGGGATTTAGTTAGTAAAAATTCAGTTACGCTTGCTTATTTACAGTGTATACTACTATACAGTAGTATAATACTACTATAATTAATTATTCCAATTATTATTGTTTTTATCTAAGGTTTTTAACTAACAATTAATTAAGGTTTTTAGTTGAGATGAAAAAAATCAATGGCACGAGAGGGATTCGAACCCACGACCTTCGGCTAGATACGCCGCTACTCTACCACCTGAGCTATCGTGACCTCGATTCACTCGGACGTCAACTCCCCATCTCAACCCCACCTTATGAGTTTTCCCTCCTTTTTTTCATCTCAACTAAAAACCTTAATTAATTGTAAAGTATTAATTGGTGAAGCGGACCACGAAAATAGTGAATTTAATACATTTTTAGCTAAGATGTAAAATTAGTGTCACTAGTGGGATTCGAACCCACGACCTCCTGCTCAATACGCCGCTGCTCTGACCACTTGAGCTATCACTTAACTGAGAAGTCACGATAACTCAAGTGGTTAGAGCAGCAACGTGTTGAGCCGAAGGTTGTAGGTTCAAATCCAGCTCGTGACACTAATTTTTTATATCAGCCAAAAACCTTAGTTAAAAAAAAAATCGGAATTTTAAAACAATTCTCTCTGCGATTTTCTCACATTCCTCTTAGAGTGGAAAAAACCAGTAGTTTAGCCGTTTCTGATAATTTATTTTCTTCTTTGTCATGATAAAAAGTACCAAAATAAAACCTTTTTGTTGTTGTGTGTTGTGATTAGTGACCGTTAATCGATATTTATTTAGAAATCGTGAGATGCGGTCTGGTGTGATGTAGGTTTCAGAAAAACATTTTCTTTATCGTGCCAACGTTTCGATCTTTATTGAGATCATCTTCAGGGCCTGGGATTTGCAAACATTGTTTACATATTACAATTACATTTTGGATGTGGAAAAGTGAATTTGTACAATGCAAAATATATTTTTTATATATTCAATCAAAGTATTTCTACTCACTCAAAGTGTTTGTCTTCTGTGTAATTGTGCCATTCTTGCGTGTCGTGTTGAGAGTGCCAGTGAGATTTTGCTATTTTGTGTTTATATACGTTGGATTTTGAAGGGGTGGGGAAGGATGTCGTTATAGAAAAGACATTTTTATATAAGGCGTCGGCTTCTTTGAGGTGAAAAGAGCCGACGAAGGGAAAAAATTTGTTGGTACTGGTTCGGTCAGATTATCCTTTCAGGATTATATATAAAGGGATAAAATAGGAAAAGGAAAGCTAAATTGTTGGGAAATTAGACTATGTGAAAAATATTTGATGTGTGGAAAGTAATGTGATGATATAGGTACGTTATCTGTATTGAATTTGATTAATGATAGTGGCGTAGCTGCGACTGAGTTTACATATATCTGTTCTGTAATTGAAGATGTGTTACGTTATTACGTTTATGTTTGTTTTGTTCTGTATGTAATATTTTTGGATTTTTGAAGTCGAAACATTTCTAAGAAATTACGTTTATGTTTGTTTTGTTCTGTATGTAATATTTTTGGATTTTTGAAGTCGAAATTGTGTTGGTGTTCAAAATGGTGGGTAGCGAGTGCTGTAGGATTTTGCTTAGGTTTTTTGCAATCGTAGATATGTTGCTTTACTCTCTTGTCCAGATATTGGGATAAAATAGGAACAGTTTAAACAGTTGATTTTGCAGATTACGTCAGATTTATTTGTTATTGGTGTGGGATCTTTAATTTTGGAAAAAAGTGTTTGAATTATTTTATAATTTTTGAAAGCTATTTTGAAGTTATCGGAAAAGAGAAATGTGTTTAATTTATGTGATAGGCCTTGGATAAATGGTATGGAAATGTATGCTGGTTTGTTTGTGTTCGATAAACTTAATGTAGTATTATTAGTAATAGTGGATGGTGTTAGTGTTGAGTTGAAATTGGTGATTATCCTGTTAATTATGTGTTTAGGGTAGAGATTGTTATGGAGGATCTGTTTGTATATCTTTATGTTTTTGTGGTGGAAGGATTCATGGCTTAAGGTAATCATTCTATGAAGTAACCCTTTGGCCGTGTTTATTATTGTTTGAAGGGGATGGTGAGAAGTAAAGTTGAGGTAGCGATCAGTGTTTCTTGGTTTTTGATACCAATCTGTGATTAATGTGCCATCTGGTTGTTTTATTACGAGTGTATCTAAAAATGGTATTTTTTTGTTGTTTTCGATTTCATGTGTAAATTGTAGGCGTGGGTGAAAACTATTAAATGTATCTAATGTAGTTTGAATTTGATCTGTGGGAACAGCTGTCAATATATCATCTACGTATTTAGTGAGGAAGGGATATGTGAAAGGAAGTTGTGGTATGACTGTATTTAGTAGATGTGTCATGATTATATCTGCCAGTACCGGGCCTAGGTTGCTACCCATGGCCATACCAAATAGTTGTTTGTAAAATTGATTGTCGTGTGTAAAATATCCGTTAACACAGCAGTATCGGATCATTGTAATGAACGTGTTCTTTGATAGAGTTGTGTGTGGTGTTATGTTGGGCCATTTATCTTTAATAATGTTCAGTGTTGTGTCTATTGGGACTTTTTGTTGTTCCTTAATTTAGAACTTTTTAACATGTCGAGTGTAATCTATATTTAACTGTACGTAAAAATGTTCAGATATAGTCAATAAACTTAATTATACTTTATTATATTATACAAGACCAACTTAAAAGTTTTCTCTTATTACATTTCCGATGTTCTTTTGAATCTACACCCCGATTAACTTATAATAAACATAACTCGCCATTGTAAAGAGGCTAAGTGGATTAAAACGTTTAAAGCTATAAACTGTACTGGTTTAAAATAGCCGTCGAGTGAAACCGCTCGAAAAAAATGCCTTCGGGCGAATTTACAAGTATTTATGCAACTCCTGGTCACATCGTCTTGTAAAAGCTGGACTTGTCTTATTAGACCGGTCTCGTCTTGCATTTGCGCCAAGAGCATAAAGTCTAGACTATCTTCTTTAAAACTGCTTCTTTTCTATAATTTGTTAAGTTGATATTTTTTGTGATACGTGAAAGATATTAAAATCGATTTGACGGTTCGTAAAGTTTGCCGGGTGAAACTCAATTAATTCAAAATGTAATCAAAATAACGATTCAAAAACGGCATTTGGATCGGAAACTGCATATTTCATCAGATTCCAAGCCCTAAGAAGAAATCCCGATTCTTTACTATACAAATGGCAAAGCAAAGACAATAAATGTCCAATAATTATTGAATTCCTATTGTTTTCAAAATTTTGTTTGTTTGTTTCATTGTTCCTGATTATATTCTCTCACGATATTGAGAATTTTGTTTGCGATGTTAAGAAAAATAATAATAGCAGCAATATTTTGTCATATGAAGTAAGTATTAATACATTTAAGGTCATCCACAAATAAAAAAAGTGAGTTCGTTAAGAACAGAAACAATAGTGTAGATGACTATATAATATAGAAGAGGGCTTAGGTGTGAACCTTGAGAGACGCGTCAGGAAGCAATAAAAAGAAAACAATGGTGAGATTGTAATTGACAAATTGTTTTCTTTTCCGGTTAAATGTTAAATCGGTTTGTCAAAACATACTTTGGGCCCGTTCTTCTTTGGTTTTATTTATTTAGTAATAACTTAAGTTCGTAGTTCAGAAGACATTATTTAGCAAGTTTTTCGTCACTCCACCTTGTTAAAATGGTGAAACATTAACTTACATTAATACTTACATAAATAAACATTTAATAAGATAGATAAATGGAAACGAAAATGAGAGAGAGAAAGAGAGAGAAGAAAAAAGGGAAAGAGGGAAACTGACCGAGAGGCAGGCTGACGAATATAGATAATTAGAGAGAGAGAAAGAAAGAGAGCGAGAGAGCGAAGGACAGACAGAGTGAACGAGAGAGAGAGAGAAAAAGAAAAGACAGAGAGAGAGAGACAGAGGAGAGAGAGGGAGCGAGAGACAGACATGACCACGAATATAGTGAAAGAAAGAGGGATGGAAGGAGTGAAAAAAGAAAGAGACAGAGAGACAAAGAGGGAGAGAGGCTTAAAGAGAAATGGAGGGGAGAGAGAGAGAGAAAATAAAAAGTTGGAGAGAGAAAGATAGCGAGAAAAGAAAGAGGTGGAGAGAGAAGAGATAGACAGACAGACGGGCTCATGAATATCAATAGTTAGAGAAAAAGGGAAGAGCGTCAGAGAGGTAGAAAAGACAGAGAAAGCGACAAAGAGAAAAACTGACAGAAAAATAGGCTCACAAATATAGACAATTAGCGAGAGAGAGAAAGAAAGAAAAGAAAAAAGGGAAAGAGAGAAACTGACTGAGAGACAGGCTGACGAANAGAGAGAGAGAGAGAGAGAGAGAGAGAGAGAGAGAGAGAGAGAGAGAGCTACAAAGAAAGAAACTGACAGTGAGGCAGGCTCACGAATATAGATAATTAGACATAGTTATATATATATAGAGATAGAAGAGAGAGAGAGAGAGAGAGAGAGAGAGAGAGAGAGAGAGAGAGAGAGAGAGAGAGAGAGAGAGAGATACAAAGAAAGAAACTGACAGTGAGGCAGGCTCACGAATATAGATAATTAGACATAGTTATATATATATAGAGATAGAAGATAGATAGATAGAGAGAGAGAGAGAAAGATAGACAGCCAGACAGAAAGACAAGATGTCGGAGATAGAGAGTGACATGGAATGTAAGAAATACAAGAAACAAAGAAATAGATTGAAATCCAGACAACAGCAAGGAAAAGCGGAAAACAGACAAATGCTTAGGTAAAATGCAAGGTAGGGCAGGACGAAAGAGGCGAGGATAGAAGACGGAAAAAATAGGTAGAGATACAAAATTATAAATAAAGAAGAAAACAATGAAAGGAAGATATCTAGTTACAAGAAGTGTGTAAGTTAAGTAGTTACATACTTCTACATCTATTTTTTTCAGATATTAAATGGTATTCCAACATATTAGTATGAATTACTTTATAATAAACATGCTCATTTTATATTTGAGATGATGTTTGGAGTTTAATAAAGGATCACAGAACATTTAAAGTTATAGCAAAAATATGCGGCACAAGATAATTAAGGTTAAGTACGTATTTGAGACAAATTTTTGTGTGTTGCAATTATTTTTTCTTTAAGTTTAATGAACAATCAGATAATCACAAGTAATATATGTAATAAACATGAATTTGTGTTTAAATAAGGCGGACATTCTGCGTAATCACGCTTATTACTGTAATAGGTTTAACTCTAATGATTTTTTTCGGATTGTGTTAATTTAAACTCAGAGCATTCCACATTCGTGAACTATCGTATTTGACATTCCATGGACATTGGTGTTAATTTATTAAAGAACTTTAGTATTTTTTTTCTCTTTATTGATCTAAACTGAATGCGTTTAACATTCCAGTCTTTTTTTATTTTTATTTTTTTAAATCAGAATGTAAATCATAAGGGCTACAGTAAAAAACAACACAATTTTGTAAATATTGTGATAGCGAGGGTCGACGTGAGAGAATAGCGGTCGTCAACTTGTCACCCGGGGCATTCCTTTCTAAATTACAATGTCCCATCGTTGAAATTTATCGCCACGTCCTGTCCATCAGGATGTAAAAGCGAGATGGTTCGGGTACACGGCGCTCCCGGTCCCGTATAATAAACATTCCGGACACTGAGTGGATAAGCGACACCTGCCCGGACCGGCCGTGTGTGAAACGAGATAACACGACTAAAGTAGAGGTTTTTTTTTTAAAGAAAGATTTATCCGATTTCAAACATCACAAGACTTTGCACAATTTGCCATGAGAGAAGAAAGCTCGTCGTTGGTGAAATTCTAACAGTATGAAAACCCATCGGGATACACGTTCCGTAGTACTACGTTATTAACCGTAAGCATGTTATTTTTACCCTCAGTCTTTACTCTGCAATTAACATTTTTAAAACCTATCGTGCTGATCACACTACTTATCTAAGGTTAAACGTGTTTCAGCGGATACACTACGTCATCCTGTGAATCCTGCAGAAGACAAAATGTTTCGTTCTAAAAAATTGCTGTAATTGCACAGACAGTTGATTTAAAGGGTAAAATTAACTAACCATCCCTAAAATTACACAGATAGTATGTCCGAAGTAATTACTTTCTGCCTAAAATATTATAATTTTATATTAAAAAACGTGTATAGGCCCAAGGGCTGTGTTTTTTTTATCGAACAATAAATAAATAAATACCAAAAAAATCAAACGATGAAAATAGAAATTGAACTGAAGAACTCATACTTCGCCTTCCTGCATGTTGCAGCGGATTCACTGCGTCATCCTGTGAATCCTGCCGAAAAGATATCAAGACGAAATGTGTGGTGATTAGTGACCGTTAATCGATAATTATTCAGAAATCGTGAGATGCGGTCTGGTGTGATGTAGGTTTGAGAAAAACATTGTCTTTATCGTGCCAACGGTTCGATCTTTATTGAGATCATCTTCAGGGCAAAAAGTTTTTTTCTTCTGTGTAATTGTGCCATTGTTGCGTGTCGTGTCGAGAGGGGCAAAAATGGCACAATTACACAGAAGAAAAACACTTTGAGCCCTGAAGATGATCTCAATAAAGATCGATGGGATTTACAAACATTGTTTACATTGAACAAATACATTTAGGATGTGGAAAAGTGAATGTATACAATGCACAATATATTTTTTACATTCAATCTCAGTATTTCCAGGCCCTGAAGATGATCTCAATAAAGATCGAAACGTTTGCACGATAAAGAAAATGTTTTTCTCAAACCTACATCACACCAGACCGCATCTCACGATTTCTGAATTATCAAGACAAAATGTTTTGTTCAAAAAAATTGCTGTAATTGCACAAGAAAGTTGATTTAAAGAGTAAAATTATACAAATATTATGTTCGATGTAATTAATTTCAGCCTAAAATATTATAATTTTATATTACAAATCCTGTACAGGCAAGAGGACCGTGTTTTTCAGCCAACAATAAATCAATACCAAAAATCTAACTATAAAAATATAAATTGAACTGAAGAACTCATTATTTGCTTTTCTGGGCTTTGATATTTCACCAATTGTACGCTGAGAGAATAGCGACATCACAGATCATCATGTTTCAGTGGATTCACTGCGTCATCTTGTGAATCCACCGAAAAGATATCAAGACAAAATGTTTCGTTCTAAAAAATTGCTGTAGTTCCACAAGAAAGTTGATTTAAAGGGTAAAATTACAGAAATATTATGTCCGATGTAATTAATTTCAGCCTAAAATATAATAATTTTATATTACAAACCCTTTACAGGCATGAGGACCGTGTTTTTTGGCCAACAATAAATCAATACCAAAAATCTAACTATAAAAATATAAATTGAACTGAAGAACTCATTCTTTGCCTTTCTGGGCTTTGATATTTCACCAATTGTACGCTGAGAGAATAGCGACATCATAGATTATCATGCTTCAGCGGATTCACTGCGTCATCCTGTGAATCCTGCCGAAAAGATATCAAGACGAAATGTGTGGTGATTAGTGACTGTTAATCGATAATTATTCAGAAATCGTGAGATGCGGTCTGGTGTGATGTAGGTTTGAGAAAAACATTTTCTTTATCGTGCCAACGTTTCGATCTTTATTGAGATCTTCTTCAGGGCC
This sequence comes from Cimex lectularius, assembly GCF_000648675.2. Lineage (NCBI taxonomy): Eukaryota > Metazoa > Arthropoda > Insecta > Hemiptera > Cimicidae > Cimex > Cimex lectularius. The sequence continues at coordinate 27,299 of NW_019392664.1, forward strand.
TAGGATTTACAAACATTGTTTACATTTAACAAATACATTTAGAAAAAAGTGAATTTATACAATGCAACATATATTTTTTTTTAATATTCAATCAAAGTATTTCCAGGCACTGAAGATGATCTCAATAAAGATCGAAACGTTTGCACGATAAAGAAAATGTTTTTCTCAAACCTACATCACACCAGACCGCATCTCACGATTTCTGAATAATCAAGACAAAATGTTTCGTTCTAAAAAATTGCTGTAATTGCACAAGAAAGTTGTTTTAAAGGATAAAATTATACAAATTTTATGTCCGACGTAATTAATTTCAGCCTAAAATATAATAATTTTATATTACAAATCGTGTATAGGCAAGAGGGCCGTGTTTTTTAGCCAACAATAAATAAGTAAATAATAAAAACTCTAACGATAAAAATATAAATTGAACTGAAGAAATCATACTTTGCCTTCCTGGGCTTTGATATTTCACAAATTATGCGCTGAGAGTACAGCGACATCATAGAATCATATATTATGAAAATTCAATTTATTAAACCATAAACTTAACGACCAATAAGGATAGAGTTTCCGGAGTTGGTTGACGATTGATACATGATATAATCATCTGTGCTACAATTTTTTTTTTTTAATCTATCAGGCAATGAGAGACGTATTTTAGAGAGTAACTGGAAAATAAAGAGCAGAGAAATAAAAGAGCTCATTTTGTAGCAGTTTCTGTCCCCAGTGCTTCAAAATAGCGCCTAAAAAACAGGTGAGTCCAGAAGAGAACATCTATGCCAAAAAATAAATAAGAACAATGCAAATCGACAAGTGAAAAAGATTCCGATTTCCACTTATTTCGCGATTAAGAAAACTACAATAATGTAAAAAAACTAGATGTAACTTGATGACTGCGGACTTAAGAAAGTACATGCACCGGATGGGAGTACAGACAGAATAAACACTGTGCAGATACTGCCAGGAAGAGGAGGAGACCGCAGAAACATAAAATGTAGGTGCAGGTTCTTGCAACTAGGAAAAGAAAAACCACAAGCAAGATCACACACAACCAAGGACCGCTGGCAAAGCTGTGGAGGCTGGTTAATAGCCTGAAGCTGGCCAGTGAGTTACAAACAGTAGGGGAGCACAATAGATCTATTCAGGTCGAGGTGCAGTAGGCCTTGTGCCCACCTCTCTACCCCTAGCCCTGATGACTGCTGAACAAATCAAGTTGAGTTTTGTGAGGACGGATTTACAAAATGACATGGAAGAAGTTTCCATTGAATTTACTATGAAAAAACCCCTTCGGACTTATTTTACATATCCGATATTTCAATTGTTTTCCTCCAACTCTCAAAGGTGAAGAGATTTTATTAACAGTACGTACTCTTAGTAATTGTACTTTATTAATACAATCTAGCTATTGGCTATAATACAGTGTTTTTCCTTTTTTAAATCACACTTTCACCACATCACTGCACCAGCTGTAAATCATGTGACTTGACGCGTTTGAGCCGTCTGGCTAGGTGTTCGATGTCTAACAGGTGTACTGCTTCTACCTTCGATGGCGGGCTAAAGCGTCTTTGTAGATAGATTTCGTATGACCTGTTGGCTGCGCTTGCTGGTACGATCTGGTAAGTGAACATAGGCTTGAGGACCCGTTGATAAAGTAAAAGCTTAATATCAATGGGCAAAGGTTTATACCCATTAACCAGTACATTTTCCAGAATTTGGTGGTGAGCGTGTATGTCGTACAAAGGTACTTTGCCTCGGCGTACGGGGTTTCAAGACCGTTAAAGGCCTGAACGTATTAAATTTTCCGATTGGTGAAGTCTACATGTACAAATTTTTATTTATAGAGCTTTATTCACCATTTTGTCGCCCATTTATACATCGGAAATATGGAACATTCTTTCTCAGCTTTCTTCCACCACCATAATTGTCGAATCATCAGCAAATGTTGCTTCTATTTTCTTCGTTTTCTGGTAGATCGCTAGTAAAGAGCAGAAATAGAACAGGATCTAATACATTGCCTTTGGGCAGTGCAACATGGGCCGATTCGAGTTCTGAATGTGCCTCTTCTTCCTAAGTACCTGTCAGTAAAAGGATTAGATCAGTTTTGACTATTTGTTTTGAATGGAGTTTCATATTTTATAGATGGGACCAATACGCAAGATTTTATCGAATGCTTCAGCAGCAAGCGTACTGTTTTCTTCAAATGCTTCAGTGATTAAGTCGATTTTTTTCAAAGTTTCAAATAATTTTTGAAAAACCGGCAGTAGAGAAATTGGCCGATACGATCTGAGCTCGTGTGGCGGTTTTACCTAGGTTAGCGATCATGATGACCTCAGCGATCTTCACATATTTATGCCTCAAAGCTGTATTAATGACCCTCGTCATCTGGAACTCTGCTTTTCAGTCAACTCCCTAAGAAACCGACCAGTAAAACAAGTCGTGTCCAGCGGCTTTTTTTAAACCTTTTTTATCATCACTTCTTCTAGTGGCAACCATTATGAAATACCTTTCAATTAATTAAGGTTTTTAGTTGAGATAAAAAAGTCAGTGTTTCGAGCGGGATTGAGATGGGAAGTTAGTGTCCTCAAGTGGTAGAGTAGTGTCGTATCTAGCTGAAGGTCGTGGGTTCGAATCCCGCTCGTGACACTGACATTTTTATCTCAACTAAAAACCTTAATTAATTCAAAGATATTAATTGGTCAAATGGACCACGAAAACTAGTGAATTATGAAATACATTGTTCAATTTTTCTTATGTTTACTTTATTCTTTATTAATTTAGTTAGATATTGATAAATTACATTATATAAGCGTTACGAAACCCAGCTTCATGGTCGAGAGAAGAAAAAGTTGGAAAAATATACTTCTTAGAACCAAGAGAAAAAGATATATATGCAGGGAGAAATCAGCGAGGCAATGAGTCTGAATCTCATTTAAATTTAAAATTTTCGGCCAGTTTTCTTTGATGACTCGAGAGAGATTTGTGTTCGGGGAATCCTCCAGGATTAAAGCAAAATCCGACTAAAGTGATGCTCAGCGTGTCGTGAGTAGATTATCGAACGAGGGGCTAATTGAACCGTTTGTTTGGCCAAGAGGACAATCTAAAGATGCAATTAGCATGATGAAATGTAAGGCTTTTGTTTTAATTATTTATGTTTTCTTTTCTAAGTCAGCCAAAACGACAAAAGGTCTAAATCCTATTGTAATCTAATAATGCTAAACATTCCACCGTGGTAATTGCCTTGGGCAAACATTCACGCTTTATTCAACGTATTATTTTACAGCGTGATAAAGCAGTAAATACCAAGGCCGTTAATTATCGTTAATTTACAAGCTTTTAACTTTAATAAGCTCTTGTTATTTAACATAATAAATTCATTTTCTCAGAGATTATTCCACGTCTGGTGGCAGGTTTATACCAGTTTTCACATTCCGTGAGCTCGTTGTATCTTTTACTTTCTAAATCGACTTTAATGACCCCATGAACAAAACAACCTAATAATAAACAACTTAATATTTTACTTATTAATTCCTGACTGCCAGGGGAAAATTCGAGGAAACTCTGTGACATAATCCAAGAGGGACTAAAAATCACAGAAGAATGGTGTAAAACCGCTGATTTAGGGAATCAACACTAATAAAACAACCATAGTCGCTTTTACACGGAAAAGAAAACTAGATCACATGAGGCAAATAACATTCAATAACACTGTGATTGAGATCAATAAAGAAATCAAATATCTGGGCAACACTGACATTTAAGACTTACCATTTAAGATCTACCATCACGAAGGCGACGCGAGCTTTGATGGTGTGCAGAAGAATAGCAGGAAGGAATTGGGTATGTAGACCGGAAACCCTGCTTTGGATGTACACCATGATAGTAAGACCCATTCACATATCGAGCGGTACCTGGGCCGACAAAGCAGAAAAAGTAAAAGAAAAGAACTCACAAAAATACACAGACTTGCATGCATCTGCATAATGGGAGCAATGAGAGTTAGCATGGAAAAAGTATTGAGATTACACTACATGGTAAAGAGGACAGCACAGAAACCCACCGTTAATATTACCAAAGAGAAACCTCCAACAGGAATAAAACTGAAATGGAGAGAGCAACAAAATAATGAAAGACCATCCGATACTCATGGCTCTAAGAGACGACATAACAGGATGTTTGAATTTAATCAAAACTTCCAAATAAATCTAGGTACCAAAAAAGAATGGGAACGAGAGGGAAACACCTCTTGTAAGAATGGCACCATCCTTTGGTACACAGATGGATCTAGAACACAAGAAAGTACTTGAGCAGGAGTATTTGGCCCTGGAACTACTCAGAACCCATGGGAAAATACACCAGTATCTTTCATGCTGAGATTCACGCAATCGAGAGATGTACTCAACTCAACCTAAATAAAGTGTACAAAAGCAAGAACATAGCTACCATGTCAGATACCCAAGCAGCCATCGAAGCACTAAGTTCAAATATTAGTTTAAGGATGATGCTGAACTGCAAAACGCAGAACGAGGTCAGCCTCTGCTGGGTATCAGGAAACATGGGAGTAGAAGGCAATGAGAAAGCGTACACCCTTGCAAGGAAAGGAGCTGCTACACCGCTGATAGGACCCGAACCCTTCTGTGGCATAGGAATCCACACTATTAATGCATATCTCAGACAGAAGGACAAAAATAAAATGGAGGAACAATGGAATTCACTAATTGGACACAGGCAATCCAAGAATCTTCTAACCAATTTTGGAAGAAAAGAAATTACAAAATGTGTCAAGGGAAGCAGGAACAAACTGCGAATCCTAATAGGATTCCAAACAGGGCACTGCAAGTTAAATGGACACTTGAAGAGGAATAATCCAAGACGGCTCATGCAGATTCTGCAAAGACGCAGAGGAGACACCAACATCTACTAACAAACTTCGGTGCTACACTTGCCCGCAGGAGGAAGTGTTTTGGGATGTACAATGTGACCATAGAAGAGCTCATACCACTGAAACCGGGCCTTTAACACTAAACACAACTAACACAACTTTAACTTTAATCAAGTTTCTTGATGAAATAGGACTCGCCGATGTACTTTTGGCAGAGAGGGGGATACAATACCTCCTAAAGTGCGCTGTATATTACACGCCGAATATTACATCTACATCTACTTATTAATATTTTAATCCTATTTGATATCCTTTATTAAACCTTAAACAATGTGAATACTTTCTAAGCGTAATATACTTGCAAAAAATGTGAGAGTAAATAGAATAATCTATCCTTGGGGCCATTAAGCTACATAAAATTAATTTTATGAAATAATAAATATCTGTGCCAAATTGCTCTGATGAGTGAAGTCCAAACATTGCCTAGAAAAAATTCAGTGTCATGTGCGGGATTCGAACCCACGATTTTCGGGGAAAATGCGCCGCTGCTCTAAGCACTTGAGCTATCGTGACTTCGATCCACTCAGACACAATGGCAAAAAGGAAGGAAAATTCGAAAGGTGGGTTGAGATGGGAAGTTGGTGTCCGAGTGGATCGAAGCCACGATAGCTCAAGTGGTAGAGTGGTAGAGCAGCGGTGTATTTTGCCGAAGGTCTAAGTTCGAATCCCGTTCGTGACACTAACTTTTTTTATCTCAACCAATACCTTACATAAAGATTAATTAATTGAAAGAAATGTGTTTTTTGCTGACCGATACTTGATGATTATTTGGAAGTAGTGAGATGTGGTCTGGTGTGACGTAGGCTTTAGAGAAACATTTTCTTTATCGTGCCAACGTTTCGATCTTTATTGAGATCATCTTCAGGGCTCAATAAAGATCAAAACGTTGGCACGGTAAAGAAAATGTTTTTCTAAAGCCTACGTCACACCAGACCGCATCTCACGACCTCCATATAATAAGTGAAAGAAGTGGTCAATCGGACCACGAACTCTAATGGATTGCCTAGCAAGTTGATGTGTTTTGTTAGTCAATTTTGTTTACATAGCACCTCAAGATATGAACAGAAAGAACAGAGAAATGTCTGCCCAACACTATTAATACCAATTAAATTTTGTCATTTATTAGGCTCAGAAACAGCAAATAAGCTAAAAATTTTCTGAAAATATTAAAATTTCCCAAATAAAAGATCTAAAATTTGTCTGAAAAAAGTCGGAACCAATCTGAACAAAAATAGACTAACGACGAATCACGACCTGCCCACTATTCACCATTTCAGCTTAAAATGAATACCTTCTGTATCGAAACTCGTTTGTTTAGTGTCAGACCTGGATAATAGCGGATCAACAAATACTGACTTAAAAAGGTATATAATGATACAGGGTCATTTTTTGAAAGAAGCTTGTCGTGAGCGATTCCCATGATTGCCTCATACTGATTAACTGTGATTATGTATAAAAGTTATGTCAGCCATGTTTTAGAAAAAGTTTTACATTGACATTTTTCTCATTTTTTATAAAGGCGATATTAACTTGGAAAACTTCCTCTTGGGTCTTGAGCAGGGGCGGAATCGATTGGGCTGCTTATTGGGAAAGACTTCGTTTCCCCCGTCTGACAGGCGTAGGCCCCGAACATGCCATAATTGAGAAATGATTCAACCCAAAAGACCGACGGCGAGATTTAATCGAAGAGATCCCTCGAGGCGAAAAAGTGTGAACTCGACAGAAAAAAGAAGGAACAGAAATATGTTGTATAATATGTAATATGTTATAATTTACACTTTGTAGGCACAATATGACTTCTTTGTTGCCTAATTTAATTAAAGCAGAGTCCGTATATACGACTCATATGGCCAAAATAGACTATGATCAAAAAACCTATCTCCACACCGAACCAAGTTGCTACCAAGGGAATTCATTTTGGTTATTATTCACGTACAACTTTTCCATTTCATTATATTGCCGAATCTTGCTATTTAATGTATGCTTTACTTCATCCATTGGAGAATGATGGTGGCATGGTGGCCGCCCGTGATGAAGGGCATCCAATCTCGCTAAATGATATTCATTGGAAGAAATAACAAATTTGACTTTCCATGAACACTGAGATGTAGAGCCCTTTACCCTGGGAAGGTTATTTATTGCTGGAGGTTGCTAGCTTCGGTTTCAGTTGAATGAAGTTCCCTATTTATGATTAATCGACTCGATCACTCTCTTAAGAAGTATTGGGTCATTGATATCCTTTTCGCTCGTTCTACTTAATATCCTAGGAGTCATTGAGCGGTTGCTTCGCATTCGAAGATGATATGGGTGGAGTTTCTTCATCCTCATTGCATAATCTACAAATAGGGTCATCATTGAATGCTGTGTAAGTATTTTCTCAGATGGTAGTGACCGGTATATAGACCTACCCTGAGTTTTATCCTGTAGAATTGTAGCAACTGTTTGGCAGTTTTGATAATGATTCTTTTATCATAAGCTTACTGTATCTCGCACCTCTGGATGCCTTTCTTACCTCTGGTACCACTTCTCATATTTTTGTGGACTCATTGTGAGGTGGAGAATTTTATGATTGTGTCATCCCATGTAGATAGCCTTGGTTTTTCACTACCCAAAATTCCTTAGTGCCATGTATCCAATATATCATCAAGGTGTTACGTTTTCATAGATTTCGGACTGCATTCACTGACTACTTTAGATGTGACCTTTTTACATTGTAATGCTTCTATAGCTCCGTATGAGAATAGTTAGTCCTTATGGGGATTATTTTGTCAGTGTAACCTTTTTTAACTTTTAAGGTTTTTTAATCATAATTTGTGTATGGCACCTCTAGAGTTTGGCCACTTCTTCTGTAGCTTTTTTTCCATTCTGAAAAAGAGAATTCCTTGTTTCCCAAGTATTCGTTCAGCCTCTATAAATTATTTTGCAGATCTGGCCAGTTTTTCTGCTTTTCTATTACTTAGAATTCTTTTGTGACCTGGCACCCAAGATATTGTCACGTTGTTGTGTTTCCCAAGTTTGGAGAATTTGGATACGTTCATTGACAATTAGATGTGACCTTTTTATATTCTAATGCTTCAATACTTCCGTGTGAGGGTACTTAGTCTTTATAAGGATTATTGCGTCAGTATATCCTTTCTTACCTTTTAAGGTTCTTTAATCATAAATTGTGTACGGCACCTCTAGAGTTTTGCCACTTCTCCTGCAGCTTTTTTTCTCCATTCTGAACAGGAGAATTCCTTGTTATTCCAAGTAGACGTTCAGACACTATACATTATCTTGCAGATCTGGCCAGTTTGTCTGCTTTTCCATTATTGAGAAAGCCATTATTCCTGAGCCCCAAGATATTGTTGTTGTGTTTCCATAAATTTGAACGTTTTGTATACATTCATTGATAATTTTAGATTTGACCTTTTTACGTCCTAGTGCTTTTATGGCTGTTCGGTGGTCTGCTCTTCTGAATCTTCTTCGTTGGATTTTCAGTTAAATAAATCTCTATTTAGATCAACAATGATAGAATCTAACGTAAACAAACGTCTTTTTGTCTGTATAATACAAATACACTCAAACTCTATGTACTAATAACAACCACCTAACCAAACAACAAACACGAAAAATGGGTTATCTGAAAATGGGTTTTTAATATCGCTGTACCACCCTCCCGAAAGTCTTTTATGAATGAAGGTTTTTCCTCTTTCATTAAAAAATCACTCTCACCACGAGGTCCAATAAAAAATAATTATTTTTGACCCCACCGAACGATTTGAATAGGAGTTTATTAGGCTTCCTAAAGACCACTGTGTTCTGTATTTTTATTTTTTTTTAGCTTTAGCTTTTCTTTCATTTTCTATTCATTTCATTAGAATTCCCAAGTTGAACGTGCTTGAGCCAATTTTTGTATAGAATAAAATATAAGGTTTACCTGAACAGCTGTTTACCTTTCTGGTTTATTTTAGCTTCCAAGATGTCCAAAGGGGTGGTTCTCAAGAGCATTCGCAGCTTTATTTGTTTTATTTTCCTATAAATTTCAGATCATGTTCTTTAAAATTGTCAAATAGTGCAGTTAAAAAAGTGGAATACACGTGTTCTGTTTAAAACGAGAATTACTGCCTTCAGGCTTATTAGGAATTTAATTACCTCCTCCTGTACAATGCTGTATTTATTAATTTAATGTATTTTTCTTTATTTTTATGAAGGATGGGTGATAAAATCTTCACGAATTTCTAAAATCAAAAACAGCACCATTCAAATAAGAATTCACTCATCGTACTTGTACATTTAAAAAAGGTACATATTTTAAAAACAGTTTGTCAATTCAATTATGTGTCCATGTTTGTACAAATAGGAAAAATTTTAAGAAACCTGAGATATAGAAAAATAAATGATCCTTATAACTCAGGATAGGCTCCAATAAGCTAGGATAGGCAAAACAAAATTATCAGTAACGACCAGATTATAATAAAATGATACTAAGATCGGAACTTTATTATAGAAAGTATTTGTATCTTTAGAAGAAAATGATTTTCTGTATTTTAATTGTTAATTTTGCTAATGGAGGAAAGATAAAGCTTCTTTATTGATGAAGGGGTTTAAGGTTTTTCCCTACTCAAATCTAAAATGTAAATTGGAGACTGTCTGAAACTTGAAAAGAAGGATTTAGATTCGAAATCATTACTCGGAATTATACGGTGGGGCCTGGTATTCATCCAAGTTTCTTCAGGTGAAGTCTTGAAAGGGCCGAATAAGAAGTCCTCGATTGTTTAAATTAAAGGTCCATTCCTTGAATCTCGTTAATTACGGGATTGAGGTAATAATGTGATTAGGCGTATTATAAAAAAAAAAGTTTCTTTTCTTTTATAATTGAGTTCCGACAACTTTACTAAATCTAATTGGCCTTGGTACATGAAAAGTTCAAGAAAATGGAATATCGACCCGATGAAACTTTCCCTTTCTGTTGAGATATTGCCACTATGAACAATGGTACATCACGAGTGAAAATTAGAAAATTAAACGTTTACAGGGTTCATTTTGTGAAATTGTCTTTCCTAGTGCAATCACTTGTTCTTCCCGCCGGTTTTCGGATTGGATAGGCGGAGCTGGGGTAGGGTTTAGCTACCCCGGCTAATCACCTCAGCCGCCCCCGGGGGACAGTGATACGGGGGTGTGACTCGGCATACCGATGCCTGGTGATCAATAACCGGGCACTCGGAGGGGAAGAAGGATGTTCGTCAAAAAGCCTCAGGATGATATGAAACCACAAGGGTCGACTGCCTTGTTCAAATGTCTGTCGACGGAATGAAAAAGGACTGGTGTCTACTTTAATGGAGATGAATCCCGCCCCTTTGTACGAGCACGTCCAATTTTTCCTTCCTTTCTTCAAATTACTTTCCATCAGGTGTCTCGTCTCCTAGAATTGGATCTGGGGCAACATGGTTTTGTTTTTTACTACATGAAAACAGAAGGTAAATTAATTCGAGAAAAACATCAGATCCTAACACGGTCAACGAACAAAGTAAATATTTAAAGAGTTTAGGTTTTATCACATTTCTACAAAACTACTTGTTCTTTAAAATAGACCTATAAAAATATTTTAAAACATTTCATGTCATTCTTTAAGTTTAGAGGCAAAAAATACTCTCATCCTATTTTACATCCCCATAGTTTTCAAGTTGTCACGTGCATCACTGACAGGAAATACCATTAACGACCAGTTTTCTTGACCTCAAGGATATAAGCAGATCGAGGCAAGACTCAGACGAGGCGGTTTAGTTGATTCAACTAAGTTGCCCGGTTGACTCTCAACTAATTTACTGCCATGTGAAGGCTTTTCTTTGGTGGTTTTACACCTGGCAACTTGCGGAATCAACCTCTCTTCCCAACGGGAGGTCACTACGATGTTACAACCCGAGGATGCAGAAGCACTTCTTGTGCTTGCTCTTCTGCAAAAAAAGAAGCAAAAAAGGAGGAAACCCAGTGAAGAAAAATGTGGGTTTATCCGTTGTTATAAAATTGGGAAACGGTTTCTTTCAAATACTGTTGTGCTACACCCTCCAAGCTTCGCTTCTTTTAATTTTTATCACTACACTCCTCACACCACATGTCTCATATCATGGGAGTAGTATGAATATCTTCAATGAACTGCTCCACTTTAAAACGCTTTCCATGGTGAACTCAGTTGACGCAACTAGGCGACTGGTGTCAAGGACGATTGCCGAGCAGTCTTTTTAGTTGAGTCAACCAGTGGGGATGAGAACGGCAGCGGCACTTGTGCCTGCTGGACACCCGCCTGGGAGGAGTTGACTGCATGTGAAAGGGTTGGGGCGATTCCCCAACGTTTTGCTAACACGTCACACTCCTTGGCCGTTCATCTAGTTGATCAACTAGATGCCTCTTCTGAAGAGGCGTGGCGCCTTTCAGACGGCGGTTTGGTTGATTCAACTAAGTTGCCCGGTTGACTCTCAATTAGTTTACTGCCTTGTGAAGATTCGGTTTCACACCAGGCAACTTGTGGAATCAACCTCTTTTCCCAACGAGAGGTCAGTACATGTTAGAACCCGAGGTAGCAGGAGCACTTCTTGTGCTCGCTCTTCAGCAAAAAGAGAAGCAAAAAAGGAGGAAACCCAGTAAAGAAAAGTGTGGGTTTATCCGTTGTTATACACTCACACGTTGTTACACTCCTTGACACCCGTCCGTTCAACTAGTTGCCTCTTCTGAGAGGCCTAACATACTAACCTCCCGTTGGGAAGAGTTGGTTAATTCCACAAGTTGCCTGGTGTGAAACCAGCAAAGAAAGAATCTTCACACGGCAGTAAACTAGTTGAGAATCAACCGGGCAACTTAGTTGAATCAACCAAACCGCCTCGTCTGAAAGAGGCAGGTAAATTAGGCGAACCATGTATCTGGTTCATTTGAACAAAGTGGGTCAACTGTACTTGATTTATCCAATCGAGATATGTTAGAACAAGATGGTTAACCTTTTAAAAACATTGCTATTCCGTTTAGAGGTAAAAGATACTTTCATCTAATTTTAAATCTTCATCTCTGTCAAATACGATAATCAGATGGCACGACGTGAAGGTCATAAGCAGATCGAACCAACTCGCAGGTACCTTCCACTCCTAGATCCTTACACACTGCATATACGAGAAATACAGTCTTTTAGATAATTGTTGGGCATTTAAACTCAATGTATGTTGTTGTGATGTTGGGTAAGAATTAATTTACATCTGGAAAAAGCTCAAAGAACCGAACACCGTGCGTATCATTGGCAAAAGTTGAGCTTTATTCCAAAGATTTTGTTACGTTACTACTAAGATAACCATTTTTCAAAGATCTCTTTATTTGAAACTATTCTTTCAAATATCATAACGTAGAAGTTTTATTGGTCTAATAAAACTTTGTTTAAAGCTAATTTATAATATATTACGAAACGGCAGATGGTTAGGTTCTTAGATCATTGTCTATTAACAATATACTAGATTTGGAAAAAAATAGACACCAATAAGCTCCGGTAAAAATATAATGACAGACCCAATCCGGGTAGTTCGTTCGTTTTTTTATTGTTCCTTATATTTTTAAGAAAAAATTATGTTAGAGAAATCAAATGTGGCGTTGGTTATCTGATACATCTGGTTAGTCCACTTGATGATTCTACCCACGTTTTAACCAAACTTGGGGAAGAACGTCATGCTTCTATCAAACCTTACAATTTCTGTTTTTTATCGATCAGAATTCTGCTTGAAGAAGAATGTAATAGAAATAGAAACAAAGGTTAACTAGGTATTACACAAATCTGAAAAAGGTGTTCAACTGTTGGAGACTCAACGTGGGTAGCTTCTCAATACATATCAATGTAACCTATGCATGGTACGATTTTGTTGAATGAAAATAAATTCTGGAAAGAATAAACCAAGAAGACATATAAGCTCAGAATCATTGAAATTCTCATCCCTAATGACTGTTTAAACTGTCGAAAAGATAAGATTCAACTTCAAATCATCATAATATTATAAAAGAAACCTTGTCTGATTTGTGATTTAATCGACGAAACATTACCATACAAAATGTATATTAAAGTTTTTCAATCTGCCATTTCCAAGCTTTTGATCACCTGTCCAATGATGTCATAAATCAAGATCTACCAAAAGAAATTCGACGAGTGAATTTAAATCCGGTACAAAGTTGCATTTTCGCCGATAATGGCGTCTTCCCAAAAGAATACGATCAAGATGAAATTTTGCTATCAACAAAGTTGGAAAGCTGAGCATGCATTTGAGCGATTTTAGGACCGGCCAAACGAGGCGTTCGCCCGTATCTTGATGTAGCCGGGCGGGTAAGAGTCCTATAAGAAAGTCGTAAATAGAAGATTTATGTTCGTTGCTGAGGGAAGAAGGAGTGGTGATATCAACAGATGTTTATCACTGCCTCTCTCCTTTATCACAGACAAATATCTTAGGGACTTATCCGGTTAGAAGTATTTACGAGGTCTAGATCAGGGCATAATTTAACTGTTCGCAGCACCGTTGAAGATAGTTGAACATGGAATATTAATTTTCATGAAACACAAAATACGGATCGCTAGGATAAAAAGCTGATATATGGGCACCGTGAAATTTGTACAAAAATTGAAATGAGGGTAACTGGTTTAGATTGATGACAAGAATATTTTTATGCTATTGCACATGTTAGTTTTAGGTTTGACCCTGTTCTAGTACATACTGTCAATCACATTGATATTCTCAAATCGAAAACTTTATTGTCAACTAAAATAGCTATTTAATCACTGATACATTTCAATACCAACTAATCTTCAATGGTACAATTTAGATTTGTACAATATATTTGGGGGTTAAGCTTAAATTTCATTCCAACTACTCGCTAATCATTTATTAACAAACGGATAAAGTACGTGTTTTTTTAGTGAGAGAGTTTGTGTGAGGAAAAGGAAGAGTGTGAGAGAACGAGAGAGAGAGAGAGAGAGAGAGAGAGAGAGAGAGAGAGAGAGAGAGAGAGACAGGAAGAGAAGAAGGAATACATACATGAAACAAAGAAATCAATTGATAATTAGAATTAGAAAAATGGATGAATAGGGATGGTATAATCATGTGACAGAAAGAAAGATAGGTAAAGAGAACATGATAGATCAAGTGAGAAAGAAACAGAGAGTAAGAAACAGTTTAAAAGAATAGAGAGTGTGAAACAAACAGAACAATAACGGAATACGAATAATTAGAGAAAGAAAGAGAGAGAGAGAGAGAGAGTGAGAGTGAGAGGGAGAAAGGGAGAGATAGGGAGAGAAAGAGAGAGAACAAGCAAATGATATGCATTTAGAAAGAGAAAAAACAAGATAAAAAATAAAAAGAAACTGGATAGAAAAAAAAGAAATACCAATAATAGAGTGCGGAAGAGTGAGAAAGAGAGAGGAAGAGAAAGAGAATGAATTAATTAATTAATATCGTTTTATTTAAAAAATCTCGCAAATATAGGTTGCGAACGACCTCTTGTTCAAATAACAAAAATCCCTAACCAGAGAATGAGAGAGAAAGCAAACTAAGAGGGAGAGTGAGAGAGAACAAGCAAGTGATATAGATTTAGAAATAGGAAAAAATAAAAAAGACCAGGTCAGAAAAAAAGAAATACCAATTATAGAGGGAGAGAGAGAGAATGCAAGAGTGAGATAGAAAGAGAGTGAGGAGGGAGAAAGAGAAAGAATTAATATCGTTTTATTTAAAAGATATCACCAATGTAGGTTGGGAACGACTCTTTTACAGAGAGATAATTATAGAAAGAAAGAAAGAGAGAAAGACAGAGAGAGTGAGAGAGAGAGAGAGAGTGGTGTTCCATTTTTTCAAGATTTTCATATTCAAGACATCTTTCTACAAATTGGCCAACATTAGTGCGCATATCTTAGTTTCGTTCGTGTGATATCAGAGAGTATAAACATTGTAGAAGTATATAACACAATTATTTGAGACCCATGGCACTGCACAAAATTCAAACTGGGAAAAATATGTCAAAAATTGAATGTTATAATATTAAATCACAGTTTATCCGATTGTAACAATAGACGTATTTAGTGTCCATGACAAAAACTACCATAGATTCTACACAGTTTCAACGACGCTTTCGTTTTGTTATATTTCATCGGCCGTTCCCCCAGAAGAATTATGCGTACTTTTTGGAATTTAATACGCCCCGGGGTGGTCTTAATAGCGCAATAATATATGGAAAATGCGCTCCATAATTCATAAACTGGGGAGATCTCATCCTATTAAGTATATTTTCAATGGGCTTTGGCTGACGATATATTGCGAGGGGTGTGCAATAAATGTTCCTATAAACGACGAATTGAGGCCACTTTAATTTTATCTTTTATCCGACATGGCGACAGTAAAATCTACTGGATTTGACACCAGTAGAATATTTATTTGTTAACTATTATCATAATTAAACCTTTTAAATATTCCTCTTGATGTTTGGTAACCATGTGAGGAAGACATAAAAGGAACCATTACTGCCATATGCTTCTTTAAAAGGGTAATTCATCCATCATCAAAAGTTCCAATTTAACAATGATTTTTTTACCAATTAGCTTTGGCTTGTGATGTATAAGGTGATGATATTGATTACTTTTGGTAAGCCCAAAATCTTCGCTCTTGGCCTGTCACTGATCAGGGGCCCTGCGATTGTCCAACTCTGTCAAAAGGGCTATCAAAAATGGTTATTTTGTCTTACTGTGTTTTGGTCCAGAAAAACACAGGATTGGATAGGGTTTAGATTGATTCAATTTAGATTGTAAATTCCGACAAATTCGATATCATCTGACGGACCTCTTTTGTCTTTTATTAAAACTTTGCGCAGAACCAGGAAAGGACGGACGAACAACAGAACAGCCCCCAGGAGTTGCTTCAAACTTGTGTTGTTCCTACTTTAAAATCCCGACAGAACGTTCCTTAAAAGTTGTTGCAGTTCTCAGATGCAAAACCGATCCGGCGTCCCACAAGGGAGCATTCTTGGTCCCATCCTATATATCATTTATACTGCTGACCTGCCGATACAACCCAACACTATCTTACAATCAACATGGACGATTCCAAGCCATCTCCAATATTCAAAAGTATTAATCTATTATATGTTTTTAGTGGGTTCAATTAACCAAAATAATTACTTCCATTATTATGCAAAGTATGGTTGAGTTGAAAAATTAGTGTGACAAGCGGGACTCGAACCCACGATCTCCGGATCACTACCCGGAGGTCGTGAATTCGAGTCCCGCTCGTGACACTAGTTTTTCAACACAACCATACTTTGCATAATAACTCAGGAGTATCATAACGTCATGGAAGGTGCAAAATGTGGGATATGAAACTGAACGAAGAAAAATGCGCTCAAATTACGTTCAAGTGAAATAAACACCCTTGCCTGCGTTTATATGTACGTTAATGGCAAGGAAACACCGATGTACAGGGTATCGACCCTTGAACAGTCTTCAATTTTTCAGGAGGTTATTCAACATGTCAAATTGGGCAAAAAATTTATTAAGCATTTATTATAAATATTAATCATTTTACATTTTAGAGGTCAATTGACCAAGTTACTTCTTTCAATTAATTATTGAAAATGGCAAAACAGGGAAAATTCGAAGGTTGTAGGTTAAGATGGAGAGTTGGTGTCCGAGAGGACCTAAGTCAGGATAGCTCAAGTGGTAGAGCAGCGGCGTATTTAGCCGAAGGTCGTGGGTTCGAATCCCGCTCGTGACACTGACTTTTTTATCTCAACCAAGATCTTACACAGAAAGAATAATTTATTATAAACATGAATTTTAATAAATGATCAAATGTGCAACGATACACACTAACAGCTGAGAGTCATTTTAAAAACAAAATGGATTGGATTATGATTTTTTTTTTAAATCATTTTTTGTAAAAAGTTTTTTTTTCCAGAAATTAATATAAGCTAAGCGTGAAAGCAACCCCATGATCCCTACCCTATTCTGAGACAATTCCTACCCTAAATTAACTTGCTAATGCTAATCGTTTTCGAAATAAACGGGGAGGGTTTTCTTATTACAAAAAGCATACCCCCACGTGTCTACTGTCGGGCATAACTCAAAAATGGTCGATCCTATCAAAATTTCCCTTCATGTAAAAGTGGCATAAAATAAGTTCTAGAATCAAATCGTACTATAAAAATAGGGTATTATCATTTAAAATAACAAAGTTAGTGTCATTTCCCAGCTAGATGAGAAAGTTATGTTAAATCTGTAAACACAAGATTCCTGGCCAAAATTAACTTGTGATTTGTACAAGATCATTTTTTGCTAATGATAATCGTTTCCGAATTAAATGGGTAGACTATAGACGTTGATACACCCTGTATACAGGGTGTCCCAGTTCCTTCTGACAAAACTCATGGAATCGATTCTACTCTTCGTTTGGAGCAAAAAATGCTCAGGAGAAAATTTTCGGAAAGTTCTCTATTTTGAAGATATTCGTCAATTTAAGTTTTTTCAACTTTTCACTACCTTACCACATAAAAACGCTCACAACTTCCAAAATGTTGAGACTACAATAAATCCAATTATACCATTTGAAAGAACGCTAAATTTGCAGTAAGCTACTTCTTTGCAATAATCTGAATGACATAAAATGTTAGCCGATATCAGTTGGAACATGTCAAAATTACAAAATTTAAAATTTTGGTCGTGATTGCACGTTCTACTGAGGTTACAAAAAAATACCTACTACTTGTCAAATTTCACAAAAACTTCTTCATCTAATATGCTTTACGTTGATATATCCAGGTTTTAAATAACGTTCTAGTAGAGTTGAAAAATCAACGTAAAGCATATAGATGAAGAAGTTTTTGTGAAATTTGACAAGTTGTAGGTATTTTTTTGTAACCTCAGTAGAACGTGCAATCATGACCAAAATTTTAAATTTTGTAATTTTGACATGTTCCAACTGATATTGGCTAACATTTTATGTCATTCAGATTATTGCAAAAAGAAGTATCTTACAGCAAATTTAGCGTTCTTTCAAATGGTGTAATTAAATTTGTTGTAGTCTCAACATTTTGGAAGTTGTAAGCGTTTTTATGGGGTAAGGTAGTGAAAAGTTGAAAAAACCTAAATTGACGAATATCATCAAAATAGACAACTTTCCGAAAATTTTCTCCTGAGCATTTTCTGCTCCAAACGAAGAGTAGAATCCTCCCGAGTTTCGTCAGAAGGAACTGGGTCACCCTGTATGCTTAAAATTAGAAATGAAATTACCATCTTTTTTCTCATTTCCACCAGGTTTAATGTATTAAATCAATGAGATAATTACGAGTGATATCAAATGAGAGGGTATGGAAGCCGAGATTGGACCTGTTTTTGGGCCCCTTTTCAATAATAGTCAATTCAGGCGTAGTTAGGCTTTTATGGAGGTACGCAGATACCATCGTGACCATTATTTACCGTAATTGCAAAAAAATTCGACAGGTAATCTCGTTTAGATTAGTTTAGTCACCCTACTATAAAAGGTCTCTCGTGTTACGAACCGTTCCAACAAGGGATAATCAACAAATGACCAGGCTGACGTCAAAATAACTAAATTTACCCTATTGAATTTTATTTTTGTACTCTTGAGACAAAAATAAAATCAATAGCATAGATCATACAACCTGGATCAAAGCGGCAGATCCTTAATGGAACATTTTGTGATTAATACGTTCATATTATCAACCAGGGCAATAATGGTAATTTTTTTCACAAATAACCTGATAAAAATTAGAAAATAGCACAATGAACAAAAATGTTTTTTGATTAATTTTATTGAAAGCGCCTTTTTATAAATCTAACTCGTTTAATACGATCCTGCATTTATTTGCTTATCCTGGGATTAAAAGTTCGACTGTTATACTGATATTGCTCTAGAAATACTGACATATATGGCGATTACAGAAAAGGGGATTCTACTAATGATCTTTAACCACATGTACCCTATTTCTCAGAGGTCAGTTATCACTAGTGTAAAACGTTTAGTTAGTAAAAATTTGATTTTTCGGTTAAATATAGACCACTTTTTTACTCACGAATGAACTGGATCTCGGTAGGGTCAAGTTGATGAAAAAACAAATGGTTAAAAAAAAATTACATTAAGATCTTTCAATTAATTATTCTTTTCATGTAAGGTCTTCGTTGAAATGAAAAAGCTAGCGTCACGAGCGGGTTTCGAACCCAGTATCTTCGGCTTAATACGCCGCTGCTCTGCTACTTGAGCTATCGTGACTTCGATCCACTCACTCCAACTTCCCATTTCAACGCACATTTCGAATTGTCCATTCTTTTTGCCATTTTTCAAATCTTAATTCAAATCATCTTCACTAAAGCTCTCCGTGGCCTTTTCATTTGTCGAATCCTGATTACACGACATTTGAAAAATGGCAAAGATAATAAAAACTCTTTAATTAATAGTTGATTAAAGCAGTTACCAGATTAAAGTTACCAAGTTACTTCATAGTAAAATGGCATTTACTCAGGTCTTCCAAAATTCAATAAGTTACATATTTTCTATTGTTTACGTAACTTCTACTTCTTTACTTATCCTGTCCTTTACTTGTCCTTAACTGACTGTGCATTGTATTTGTTATTATAAATTTATAAGGATCCATTTACGTTTTAGTGGTTGAATCCCGCTAGTGACACTAACTTTTTCATTTCAACCAAAACCTTACATAAAAAGATTAATTAATTGAAATAAGTAATTTGGTCAATAAACTACTAAATATAATGGATTTACAAGAAGCTTAGAAGAAAAACAAGAAAAAATATCATAGGATTGTTAATGCTTTTTCCATTGATATAATCAAATTTACAACAGGATTAATATTTTACGAGATACAGAGGCTTTAGTTGAAAAAGATGTGAAAAATCGATGTAACAGGAATAAAAGATCAAGAGACAATTGAGAATTAGACTATGGACAATAGGAACTTTTTAGTCAAACTTGACGTGTAGGATTATCTCCTGTAGGTACTGACTTCTGTTCACAGCACAGCCTTTATAATAAACTTATTTATTTAGAAATCGTGAGATGCGGTCTGGTGTGATATAGGTTTCAGAAAAACATTTTCTTTATTGTGCCAACGTTTCGATCTTTATTGAGATCATCTTCAGGGTTCAAAGTGTTTTTCTTCTGTGTAATTGTGCCATTCTTGCGTGTTGCTCGAGAGTGCCAGTGAGATTTTGCTATTTTGTGTTTATATACGTTGGATTTTGAAGGGGTGGGGAAGGATGTCGGTATAGAAAAGACATTTTGTATAAGGCGTCGGCTTCTTTGAGGTGAAAAGAGCGGACGAAGGGAAAAAATGCGTTGGTAATGGTTCGGCCAGATTATTCTTTCCCTTCAAAATCCAACGTATATAAACACAAAATAGCAAAATCTCACTGGCACTCTCGACACGACACGCAAGAATAGCACAATTACACAGAAGACAAACACTGAGTGAGTAGAAATACTTTGATTGAATATTAAAAAAAATATATTTTGCATTGTATAAATTCACTTTTTTCTAAATGTATTTGTTAAATTTAAACAATGTTTGTAAATCCCAGGCCCTGAAGATGATCTCAATAAAGATCGAAACGTTGGCACGATAAAGAAAATGTTTTTTCTGAAACCTACATCACACCAGACCGCATCTCACGATTTCTAAATAAATATCGATTAACGGTCACTAATCACCACACATTTATAATAAACTTTGAAAAACAAGCACAACAAAGAAATCATAGTATTGATTTTTCGACCTAGTATCACAAAAACCTAAAATAGGAGATTCCATGTCTATAGCTTTTCCTTGTTGGTACAACTTATTTGACAGCATCATTCAATAACAGGTTATATTTGTCTAATGTTGCCATCATTTTTCAATTATTTACATAAAATTCTTATTACTTGGTCTGGCGTTTAATATAAAACTGTCTGTCTTATCCTTGTCTATAATTAACGTACAAATATTTCATCATTACTTTTGCCTATTGTTCTACCTACGAGAATTTGAGTCACTTTTCTTAAGAAGTTTCAGACGTAGAAGGTAGAAGTTATGATTCAAATTACATTAAGCATTTCTTATACGTAAGCGTAGGAACATGTTTATAATGCTCATATAATATGAAACATTATTCACACTTGAGTAATTTAGTAAAATTGAGTTAAAATTAATTATTTAATATTATGAAAGTGGATTTAAATAGAAAACAGTATTCCAATTATGAGACTTGGAAAATGAGAAGGGATTGTGTGTAATTAATGGCTTAAAGGCACAGGTGAGGGTTTTTATTCACGGTGCTTAAGTTAATCAATGGTCCCAACGAGGGGATCTAATTACAACCCTTGTTTCCGCAGCTTTGACAATATTCCTGAATTTTCATGTTTAAAAAGTGTTCGGCGACTCTTTCCTGGGTTGGTAACCATGGTTGCAACCCTTTTGCTCGGGGAACGCTTTAATTAACGGGAAACGCTGGAAACGAGATGGTCTGAAACGGTTGCTCTTCATCCAGAAGCTGAAAGTTTAAGAACCTTTCGGACAAACAGCCAACCTATTCCGCGGAGTGTCGGAACAATTCAAAGTTTTAATCGCGCTCCTTACGATCAGAACAAAAAGCCACTGTCGTTTGGTAGCCTTTTCCTCCGTCTCGAAGTTTCTACGACGTTTTAACATTAACATCAAACATTTAAAAATCCATTCGACCAACTTCTCTTATCAAACAAGATGGTCATTTAGTTCGTCAACATCTTAAAAAACAATTCTTTCCATGAAATTTATTCGTAATAATCAATATTGATTCGCAACTTCGTTCAAATAGCGTAAATAGATGCTTAATTGATTTTAGAATGTGTGAAGTTGTTTGTTT
Organism: Cimex lectularius; assembly: GCF_000648675.2. Taxonomy (NCBI): domain Eukaryota; kingdom Metazoa; phylum Arthropoda; class Insecta; order Hemiptera; family Cimicidae; genus Cimex; species Cimex lectularius. The sequence goes on from NW_019392664.1 coordinate 49,135, forward strand.
TTTGAGTGTTTGTGGTGAGTGCCAAGTGAGCTCGCGCGGGTTTGTTTTTACCAAACTGGCATTGTTAATATTTGGGAACTTATTGAAATTTATCCAGATTTGAGTAATTTGAGAAATTTCAGCTTTTGATGACCTTTAGCAAATATAGTCAACAGAGATGATCAATTTTATCCAAAATTACCAAAGTGTAAGAAGCACAAATCAAGAAACATTATTTTATAAAATATATATTTTACCTATACATTATACCTTATTCCATGGTTATACTGAAATGCGAGCATTATTTTCGTCCAGTTTTAAACAATTTATGTACACAGTATAACATACCTACATTGCTGGTTTTGATTTATTAAATTGCAACCGGTTGAATTGGCCAGATTTTGCCCAAAACCATTTAGTGCAATCCGAGGCAACCTGCATATTATTAGCAAGGCTCGCTTCTTTGTTTTTTACTTTTGCATATGTATTTTATTTGTTTGTTTGTGTACTTCTGCGGATATTATGGTTATATTTTCAGTAATTACATAGCTACTACAAACATTACTATAAATTACTTCCCTAATTTTACCTAACCTAACCTCTTGCTACACCTAACCTAACCCTACCTAGCATAATGAACATTAATAAACAAATACACACACATTCTCTCTCTCTCTCTCTCTCTCTCTCTCTCGCTAATTATCTCTCTCCTCTATCTCTCTTTAGCCTCTCTCTCTTTGTCTCCCTGTCTCTTTCTTTTTTCACTCCTTCTATCCCTCTTCCTATCATTATATTCGTGGTCATGTCTGTCTGTCTGTCTCACTCTCTCTCTCTTTCTCTTTCTCTCTCTCTCTCTCTCACTCTCTTTCTCTCTCTTTCTCTCTCTCTCTCTCTTAAACACACAACATAGACACACACACACACACACACACACACACACATTTTCTATCAAAAACCGGAAAAACAATCTCAGACACTATGGCTGTGCTGTTCTATCACAAAATTAATCGATATATATATCTATTTATTTCTATAACTACCTATTTATCCATTCTTATATCTATGTATTTCTATTTCTTATCTATCCTTCTGCTTATTTTGATCGACGCAGAACAACACAATATTTTTAGCCTCATCCATCATCTAAAACTAAACTTGGAAACAAATAAAAATAAGAAAAATTTAAGGAAATTGGTTCATTATTTAGCTTACGTGTTTATATGTTGGTTGGTTGCAATCGAACATAAGAAAGAATTACCCTAAGAAATAAATTGTAAAATTTAACCCGTTACTTAGCCTAACCCTAACCTAGGCCTAATCTGACCCGTTCAAAACCAAACCCTTCCTATCGTAAACTAGTCTAATCTATTCCTAGCAATGAAAATGGAGTCGCAATTGCATATTCAGCCCACAAAATATCCATGTTAAAATGTATCAGGAATGTAAACTAAAGAATTAAAAGATCAATTTCTACCAACTGACGTTCATTCTTGGATTTAACTTATTAACATTTGTCCAGATTTGAGTGATTCAAAATCAATCAAAATCCAACGAAACCGGTTGTTTTTAATATCAATCTTAGTGTATGTGGTAAAAAAAAAGATACACCGAACATTTTACAATGGCAATAACACAAGGATGGACAATTTTGATCAACTTATGAGACCATGAGATGTGGTTGGTTTTATTATGGTAAATTTTGCACCCTTCAATTGATCCTTTTTACATAAAACAACCCAGAGAAAACAGATCTTCTATGTTGTTAGCGAAGCTATCGGACAAGGTGTCAAATACTAGCAATAGCGTTTGTTATTTTTATGGAATTAGTAATATTAATATATATTGAAAAAAGCAAAATGTTAGTTTTGTTGTCTTTAGTGTTCCCTTGTCATGTAGGTCTATTTTACCTCTGTTTTTACACAAAAACTCTTGGCAAATTCTTTGTGTTGAAAATTTATTTTGACAAAAAACTCGCTCTTTTCGTTGATTTTGTGTCCATATATGGAAGGTCCTTTCATACGAAGCTCCGTCCATACAGAAACATATTTTGGATCGGTTCCAGGATGCGATTTTAATGGGAAATCGATTTTCTGCGCGGTGGGGGACTTGATCGGCGATAAGCCCGCAGAACCCATTAGACCGGGCATCAATCTTAACTCTGCTCGACTGAAAGAATCGGAAGTACACATTGGAGTTTAGGCGGAGGAAACGGGAGGAAATGGAGGTGGAGGGCCCCCCTTTCCACAACAACGCCTCATCTCCCTTACTGATAAAAGGACCATTTTCACGATTAATAATTGGAAAAACATTATTCAAAGCTCTTTTGCAATACAGGAGGTGGTGTTGTAACACCTAGTTGTAAAAGACAGTGTGAAAGGGTTAAAAAGAACAATTATTACACTATTTTCGTTATTTTGTATTGGTAGCTTACTGTTGAAGAGTCTCAATTGAAATCTCCGGTGACACTTCACTTTGGAGTAAAATGTGGAAATTTCTTATATTATTTTTATGTGGTGTTTAGCGACTGTTAGTTAGTGTTATTTATAGATCGTGAGATGCGATCTGGTGTGACGTAGGTTTAGAAAAACATTTTCTTTATCGTGCCAACGTTTCGAACTTTCGTGAGATCATCTTCTGTGCCTGGAATTTATAAACATTGTTTAAATTATACGCTTATTTATGAATTTGTATAAATTCATTTTTTCACATCCTAGATGTATTTGTATAATTTGAGCAATGTTTATAAATCCCAGGTCTTGAAGATGATCTCTATAAAGATCGAAACGTTGGCACGAAAAAGATAATGTTTTTCTAAACCTGCGTCACACCAGACCGCATCTCACGATCGCCATATAATTATAATTATTATCGACATTTAGGTGAAAAGCACATAGTAATTAACAAGAGTAAAGAAATAATTATTCCCATCCCACATAAACAATCGAAATTAAGGCCGAAAACTGTATTATGTGATGATGTCTGTTTTAATTTATGCCTGTGAAAACTGAACAGGATGGAATCGATGAGAAAAGGGGAAACAAGATGGTCATGTACAATCTATCTGATATTATGGAAATTTTGACAAGAAATCCCATAAGTAAAAAAAAAACATGGTTTAAGGATGAATAGAAATTAACAGAAAAGCAATAAACGGACGAGAAAACGACTAGAACGCACTACATTAAATGAATAATCGTGGGAAGGAAACACCGTGAGATCTCACGAAAGTTTGACAAAAAAATAATAGAACAAAATTAAAAAATCAACTTTATAACAAAATATAATACATAGGACTGATATATCATGGATCAATGCATAGTTGAAATATATTGTGTGTACGCATAAATCATTGGTAGAGATGACGAAATTTAATTCAAAGACATTATATTTTGTGGTCTATTGACCAAATTACTTTTTTCAATTAATTAATCTTTTTATGTAAGGTTTTGGTTGGAATGAAAAAGCTAGTGCCACGAGCGGGATTCGAACTTACGACCTTCGGCTAAATACGCCGCTGCTCTACCACTAGAGCTATCGTCACGTTAGCTCAAGTTTTAGAGCACTAGCTTTTTTCATTTCAACCAAAACCTTATATAAAAAGATTAATTGATTGAAAGATTTAATTCGAAGTTTAGAACAAAAAGAAAATTAAAAATTATTTTAACAAATTGCAGATTTAATAGAAATGATGGAGTGTGTGTGGTGTTCAATCCTTTTTAAAAAGATAGTTCCTACTCACAGTAAGATGTTTTGCAATGATCCGGATTTCGAGCCCTTAGTTCATCATCAGATTTTATAACCAATTATTGCTTGTGTTCAATCCTTTTTATGTGTTTAATGTGAAAAAAAGTTAGAAAACAACTTACTATGAGTAGGAACTTTCTTTTTAAAAAGGATTGAACACCGCACTCACTCCATCATTCATCATTTCTCCTAATTTGCTAGTGAAAGCAGTGATGGATTATAACAACCTGATGATGAGCTAAAGGCTTAAATCCGGATCGTTTCAAAACAACTTACTGTGAGTAGGAAATATTTTTTTAAAAAAAGATTTTTTTTTTTAAATTGCAGATTTTCCTTCATTGATTATTGATTAATAAAATGGCCACGGAGAGCTTTAGTGAAGGTACACTTCATTTTAAACTTATTCAATTCACTATCCGATGAATTTCACACATTTCATTTGTCGCCGAGAATCAAATTGATTATACGACATTTGAAAAATGGCAAAAAGGAGGGAAAATTCAAAAGGTGTTGTTGAGATTGGAAGTTGGTGTCCGAGGGGATCGAGGTCACGATAGGTCAAGTGGTAGAGCAGCGGCGTATCAAGCCGAAGGTCGTGTGTTCGAATCCCGCTCGTGCCATTGACTTTTTTATCTTAACTGAAAACCTTAATTGTAATATATTAATTGGTCAAGCGAACTACGAAACTAGTGAATTGAATTTTATATACAATATAAAGATCCACTGTCATTACGCATCTTCCAGCCAGTTGTTCGTTCCCATGATGATTCATATCTAGGGAGGTTGTCAAATAGCCCTTGTAACATAACTTAAGTAAGTTATTTATGGTTGGAAACGAGTTTTGAAGGAGAAAGATCCGGACTATATAATATGACAGGAGATCGATACTACTTTTCCTTCCTCCGCGATAAGTCCTTAGTCGAGGGTGATGTGTCTGAAACAATTAACTAAAGCTGAGTAAAGCTGTGATAATTTGGCGTACATACTTTCTAACTTTCTAACCTAGTAGAGTTGAATGTTTATGGAACATCTATCAGGAACAATTTTTTTTTTTTTTACATTTATTTGTTACCTATACAGAATTGTATACTATACAAATATGTACACATGAATGATAAATCACACAGCACAACACTAGCACTAATGTCAGCACTGCAGCGGTACAACACATGCTTTGAGAGGCCAGCCATTGCTGGCACTCATTGTGTATGACTAGGTATCAAGGAGGTCCCGAGGCCATCGTCGGTTGAGGCGACGTGGTGGGTTGTCAGGATGGGAATGAGTGGATAGGGCTCAAGCAGTATGGTTAGGATGGTTCGAAAGATTGGTATGGAAGGTTTGGAATCTGGACTGGATTAGTTCGTTGGCAAAAGGAATGTTGAGATCTTTCTGGATAGTGAGGTTAGTGACATAATAAAGTGCTTTGACAATTTGTCTAAAGACTTTCGATTGGAAGGACTGGATGCGCTAGATATTGGAAGGCTTGGCCGTGCCCCACAGTTCTACTCCGTATGTCCGTCAGTCTGCTGTCGAGATATAGTCCCAGGTATTTGACTTGAGTGGGAACTGGTATCTCTTTGTTGTTGATGTACAATGGATGGCAAGACTGCTTTTTCAGCGTAAAAGTACACTGAGTGCATTTTTCTTCGTTCAGTCTTATCTTCCATTTTTTTACACCAGTCTTCGATAAGCTCAAGGTGTTCTTGGATGTTGGAGGTAGCTCGGACAGGATTCGAGTTACAGGATAGGATTGCGGTGTCGTCCGCGTAGATGGGGATAATAGTGTCAGGATGTGTTGGTAGGTCAGCAGTATAAATGATATATAGGACAGGACCAAGGATACTATAACGAAGGACCAGGATAAGAAACAAACTCATGACGTTGATCGAACTATCGTCCGAGGGTATCAAAATTTCGCCAGAAAACAACTTTTCAACCCGCATAACCATCATTCGATAAACACTCGTATCACTTAGATTTTTAGAATGATTTTTGAGGAATGGGGTGTAAATTCATCTTGTTCTTTTTCACTTCTCAAGGATGGCGTCTTTGTATGTTAACAATGTCCCTGGAACGTACCCGAGTTCTTGTAGGTGGATTTAATTTTACAGATTGCTGCAGAACCTCATCAATATCCAGTGATGCCCTGATTCCTCCCAAGAACGTACCTCCACAGATAATTGCTTTATCTCCAATTATTATTCATAAACATTAAATATAATTAATTCATACGACATTTTCTGTACATTACAACTACCTTCAATTAGCTAACAAGTAACAATGGTAAAGAAAATACAATAATAAAAAAATTGGAGAAAGTACCCATTGGCAGTACTTCAATGAGACTATAATGTTGTCTATTCAATTAAGACTAGTGTCATAATAACTGTCACCATGACCTGATAGAGATCTCGTTGCCATCGGTTTAATTGTCGAGGAGAGTTTGTAGGGATTTGTGGGGATGAGAGTTTCTCGATTTGAGGATTTATGGTAATTGAAGTTTTGAAACTTGCTGAACGGGAGCTTATTTATTACTTGAGCAAAAGGAATATTTCGGTCTGTATGAATAGTTTCGAAGGGCACACAAAATAGAGCTTAAAGATTTTTCTTAAGTATGTGTGGTGTTTAGAGACCGTTAGTTAATGATTATTTGGAGATCGTGAGATGCGGTCTGGTGTGACGTAGGTTTCAGAAAAACATTTTCTTTATCGTGCCAACGTTTCGATCTTTATTGAGATATTCCTTTATTATGAACAAAATATATTTTGCATTGTATAAATTCACTTTTTCCCACATCCTACGTGTAGTTGTTAAATGTAAACAATGTTTGTAAATCCCAGGCCCTGAAGATGATCTCAATAAAGATCGAAAGGTTGGCACGATAAAGAAAATGTTTTTCTGAAACTTACATCACACCAGACCGCATCTCACGATTTCTGAATAATTATCGATTAACGGTCACCAATCACCACAGGGCCTGGGATTTACAAACATTGTTTGAGAGTGAACTTTGTGTTCTTCTGTGTTGGCACTCTCAACACGACACACAAGAATGACACATCTACACAGAAAACAAACACTTTGAGTCCTGAAGATGATCTCAATAAAGATCGAAACGTTGGCACTATAAAGAAAATGTTTTTCTAAAACCTACGTCACACAGACCGCATCTCACGAACTCTAAATAATATTTTTTCTTAAGATTATTTATTGGTTTTTTTTCCCCGAACCCCAGTCAGTTTATCCATACTTCACTAAGGGCAGAATAAATTAAAGTTAACTGGACGAGGGATTTTTTCGGAGAGTGAAGGTTATGTGGGGTGATTTTTCAGGGTTGAATTTTATTTTATTTTCGCTTTTTAGACTTTAGTAGTGCGAAGTGTTGAAATTTTCTAGTGGAAACGACAGGATCTGAGTCGCAAATTGGATCGCTGTACCATCTTCTAAAAACGTTCGGGCAGTGTTATGAGGATGGAATGGGATGCCCAGCTGCGTACACATTTAAACGTGTGGAGGCCAGAACGCTGCCTTGAGGCACACCTGCGAGAATAAAGTATTTTGTTTCCCTAGATTTGCTTACAGACTGATGAATCTTCCTAGTTGTGTGATGAGTATGTTTTTTGAGCTTGGAAATCATACCAATGACGGATGATTTCCAAGATATAGCAAAAAAGATGTACGTAGGATGGAATTAATTCGGTAGGTAATGAATAATATGGATTTCCGTGAGGTTTTCAAAATTGAGGTGTAATCAGGTCGAATCTAAGAGTTTTACAATAATTTATGAATTTTGACACAGACTAACTCATTTAAACAAAACAAATCAATTTCTTAAAATAATCTGATTCTATGGCGTTCACTCGTAAAACATCATTAATGAGATGATGCTTCATACTTCGTTTTATGTATATAATATTTATGTAACAAGACGGCGAAGTAAATTTAGACCTTTAATCGGAGTTTACTTATAAACAAAAAATAAGGGTTATTAAATTTAATGTTCAAAGTTACAGGTGTTGTTTATAAAGACAATCCACTCCACATATTATTAACAATAAAACAATTGAAATTAATCTTTTAAATTAATATAATCTTCTTCAAGTTTGCTGGTATCTTCACGCGCTTCAATAAATTCGTTGGCCTCGAGCCCTTCGGCGAAGTACCAGTGGACGAAGGCCATTTTCTTGTACATGAGGTCAAACTTGTGGTTCAGCTTCGCGATGTAATCGGCCAAGCTAGTCGAGTTGGCGATGAGGGCGAGAGATGGGTCCTGGTCGTCCGTTTTTCCTTTGGGACTCGCGTTCATGCCGACTTTGAAGCCGGTCGGCGACCAATCGACGAATTGGACAGAGCTGGAGTTTTTGGCCTGGCTGAGAGAATCTGAGACCTCCTGCTGGCCGACGTCACCCCTGTAAATCAAGCAGCACGCGACGTACTTGCCCTTCTCGGCTTCTACCGTGGCCATCCGGTTCGTGCTTTCGAAGCAGGACTTGGTCAAGCCCCGAATCGACAGCTTTTCCGTCTTGGTCACACCGGGAAACTTGACCGGGGCGTACGACATGAAAGGGAAGTGAACTCTGGAATACGGGACCAGGTTGGTCTGAAACTCGTTCAGATCTACGTTGAGACATCCTTCGAAACGAATGCTTGCCGTTATCGTGCTCACGGCGTTGGCGACCAGCCTATTCACGTCGATGAAACTGGATTTATAAGAACTCACGTTTTTCTTAGACATGTTAAACAACGCTTCGTTATCAACGACGAACGAACAATTGACGAAATTCATCATTCGATGCAAACCGAGCACTGTGTTGTATGGTTCCAAAACCGCGGAACCCTGTAACAAAATTATCTCAAAAAATAATTCGATTAGATTGAAAATGCACTAATTTTATCCTGTAAGAGTGCATTTAACAGTTCTTAAATCAAAGTCAATCTCACCACATACCAAAAAACTTCTTCCAGTCTATCTACATAATATTTCTATTCCAACAACTAAGCACGCACGCTAGTTAGGATCATAACATTTAACTAAAACTTGCACACTATATACAGGAAAAACATCATCTAAGGTCTACTACACCTGTCATATATAAAAAAAATAAGAAAATAAGAAAAAATTATAACCCATTTTGCTATAAAGTGACAAGATGAGTCAAGACTCATTACATTTCTATGGACTTTTCCGGTAGAAAACCCGAACGTTGTTCAGGATTGCTGTGTTATAGTATCTTTGGTTGCAAAACTCGTAATTTTTAACATGATGTACTTTAAGGGTAGATTTCATAGTATACAATCCCTGACAGATAAAAGTGCAAAATGCTTTCTTCGTTCAACGAAACGTTCACGTCAGGTTATAAACAGGGCGAGGCAAGATTCCCATCCATCTCTGCGAATTATGCCTGGCTAAAATGTTGTCGATGGGTTTTCTTTTTTGCAGTATTTCATTTAAACTATTTTCATAGAAACAAGATATTCAAACGTTTACTGGAAAGCAGTCTAACTAACGGTTCAGAAAAAGACGACACTTGCACCCCTAGGACGATATGGTCTACCTCCAGGAGGATTAACACCATACGCTGACCTAAACATAGATTTTCCAAAATCTGGGTGATTCGGAGCTAGGATGGGACAGCAAAGAACATCGACGTATATCGTATTCAGTTATTCCAATCCAAAGTCCTCCTGCAATTTAAATACCCACTTATCAGAAACCATATTCACACCGACCTAAGCATACCCTGCCCTGTACCTCCCTAAATCCAGATACTCTAAATTTCCTTCCCAATTATCTTCTCGCTCTAAATCCATTAATCTTTTAATCTACGCCAGACGATTTCGGTGACTCCCGTGATCAGCAGGGTAGCTAGCGATGGTATTCCAGGGATGACCAGCCTTACGATGACTCGACTGGGCGACTTCTGTTCCAGCCATTTAAGCTGTTTTATTGACTATGTAACTTTTTACTGCGTATAAACAATAAAATTTCAGAACAAAACTTAAACATCATAGAACATTCTGGTCAATTGAAAGACAAGGACAATTTTCCTATGGTAAATTTTTACTTTTGGTGCAGCAATAAAATTCTTCAACTATTGGGATGATGAAAGATGACCTTAACCTTAAAGTCATTTTTGGTCTATTTTGGCCTAATACATAAAAGTTCACTTTAATTAGATTGCTACTTTGACAAACAATCGTGATATAAAAACAGGTTTTCAATATGAGTCAGTGCTTATTTCATAAAAACATTAAGCCATAGCTATGAGGTGGTAGTGTATTGAATCATGATCAACCCAGATCATCTTTTTTTGTAAACTAGATGAAAAACCGGGAAAGCTGATGTAGGGTTGATATGAGTGAGTGCTTATTTCATGAAAACATTAAGCCATAGCTATGAATTAATGTATTGAATCATGATCAACCTAAATCATCTTTTTTTTTGTAAACTGGATGAAAAACCTGGAAAAGTGATGTAGGGTTGATAAGTGATGACGCACATCTGGTGATATCATGCTTACATAGAAAATAATACTTAAAGTTTAATCACATGTTAAAACAAACTTAATTTTCATAAAATGTGGTAAAGATGTATGCACCTTGGATGGATAAACGGCTAGTTCTATATTGCACTTCTTCTTCATGTTGTCCGAGAGGTGTTCAAAAAGAGAAGAAGTGAAGCCCGAGCCAGTCCCTCCACCGGCGGAACGGAAGATTATGAAACCTTGAAAGGAATCGCAAAGTTCCAGCATCGAGGACAGTCTATCTCCGACTTGCGAAATTCGTTCAGACCCCATTATAAAGCCGCGTTGGAAAATATTCGCAGCGTCCTCTTTCCAAGTCAGAAAGTTGTCCTTGCCGAAAAGTTCTTTAACAATCACATCGTTTTTATCGCTGCCTGGAAGAGCGTATCGTTTCAGGAATGAACCCATACTGGAAGAAGGCGAAACTTTACCTGCCACCGACGGGTCCAGGTCGAGCAAAAGAGCGTTCGGGATGCATCTGTCGTCCTGGGTTCTGGTAAAGTGAGAAGAGAAGCAACTGCCATTGCACGCGGCTCCTTCTGTTATTTTCCCGTCCAATTGGATGCCGTGCTCCTCGCAGTACAGCTTCCAGAGCGGCAGAGCGAGTTGAATTCCAGCCTGTCCCAAGTGAAGAGAAATAACCTCCCTCTAAAAATAAAACACAGTTCAAACAAAAAAACTTTTTTGATTTTCTTTTCTCGCAAATACCATAATTTGGACTTTATATCATTTTTGAGTATTGAATAAAAGTGTAAATTACTGAAAATTTGGAAGATTTGCATTTAAATTTTGTAAGTGTCCTCTAAATCAAAACTGCATAACTAGATCAAACTCAAACATGTGTTTAAAAACTAAACATGTCTGGTAGTCATAATTTTTATATTTTGAGAATTCAGAGACTTTTGGTTTCAAATTAAAAATAAAATTGTACATGAAAAAATTGGATAATTGCTGCTTTGCTTTGGCTCCTAAAATCAAATAAATTCCAAAATAGATGCAAAATAGTAGTTCTTTGGTATCTCATCTTTCATCTCTAACCAACTTTGGACCCTAATGCAAATATACAGTTCGATATGAGCAATAGATGAATTACCATAGTTTTCATTTTATATAACTATACATTTCATCCTTACATCTTCACGGCTTTAGCCATTTTACATCGCATACAAATACATAACATGCAATACATCGTTTATGTTGGAGCAACACTCAAAGCGGATGTAATTTTATTTTTAAAGTTTTGTAAGCTATTATATATATTATATTAGATCGAGTCACGATAGCTCAAGTAGTAGAGTAGCGGCGTAGCCGAAGGTCGTGGGTTCGAATCCCGCTCGTGACACTGATTTTTTTATCTCAACCAAGACCTTACCTAGAAAGATTAATTAATTGAAAGAAGTAACTTCGTCAATTGACCGCTAAAACGTAAATGGATCCTTATAAATTTATAATAACAAATACAATGCACAGTCTGTTGGGGAATATTGGTAAATAAAGAAGTGAACAAGGGTAGAAATTACATAAACAATAGAAAATATGCCACTTTCTTGAATTTTGGAAGACTTAAGTAAATGCCAATTTGCTATGAAGTAACAATCGTCTGGTAGCGGTAACTTGGTAACTTTAATCCGGTAACTGCTTTAATCAACCATTAATTAAGGAGTTTTTATCATTTTTCTTGGTAAAACGGACAATTTATGCAACTTTGGTTGTATTAGTTAGCAAACATGGTATCAGTGCTTATCCGTATGTTTTTACGATCTTTTTCAACTGTTTAAAATGTCCCGGTTAGCCTTTATAAAATTAGAACTCGAGATATAGAATAGTTAAATCTCAGCATTTACAGCACAGCCGGATGCCTCAAACGTCCAAATGCCTGCTGGCCTGCGGAAATACGCCCACGTTCAAAATTTCAACTCTTCGAAGCTCCTTCGTCTGTAAGTAATTAGCAAAGTGGACTGCTGCTGTGCTGACTGTGCGTACATTTTGTTATCTAAGCGATAACAGTCATCATTTGGACTTATCATGACCACGATTTCATAACCACTTCTCGTTTGCGATTCTGATTCAGATCGGACAATTCTTTTCCATGGTCACTTAGTGCGTTCCATAAATCAACTTCTCATTGAATTAACTGGAATTAACTAAAAAGATAAGCGACGTGCGCCGAGGAATTGTACCAGCTGTGAGAAGATATTCACGTAGATTAGAGGAACCTTCGAAAAAGAAATTAAACTTATACAAGTGGATTTGCGCAGAGAATATATCTTTACTTGAGCTATTGGGAAAGTTAAAGTTAACAATAAATTACTTCGAATTATCAATATCTAAAACCTAATTTAGGAGAAGGAACATACAATTCGATGTCAGATTTAAGCTTTTGTTCACCAAAACATCACCTCTTTCAGCACTGATTCCAATAAACGGCGAATGCTCGTCCTGTGGGAAATCATAGAGCCTCGCCTTCATCACTGATCCGGCCCGAAAATCCCAATTGAACCTGATGTGTAGTGAGGATAAGAGAGTGTTAATTGTTAACGTACTGGATGATCCCCGGGTGGATTAGAAGGAATGGCCGACGGTGCTGGCCCGGGGGTGGAAAACCCTTCCCAAATAACCCCAGGAGGAAATAAATCAAGCGTTCGGGCCCGAAGGGGTGGGAAACACCCTTCTCAAATCCAATATCAACCCCCTAGACTTCGGATTACTTTGAACATCGTAAAAAGGAACCTTCATCTCTGTTTCACTGTGAAGGGCCCTTTGACATTCAGACCGCCCTCGAATTGATGTGAGTTTAGTTCAACCAACCGATGTAAATTTCGATTCCCGTTTCCGTGAAAATGGAATTGAAGAGGCGTTCCATAATCATAGAGCTGCGTCCCATAAAATGTCAATACAGAAGCCACACACTTGAGGAAAAAAGTTTATGTGAAATTTAATGACGTATATTACGGATTATCTAGGATAAATGTCTTCATATAAAAGTAAAAAAGAAACACGCCTGTGTTTGTTCATTTCAAGATTGCAAACATTATTACATGTTTTAGGGGAAGTTTAAAAAAAAAGTATAAATAAACCTGTAGGTTACTGGTACGAAATCCCACAAAATTCACTGCTCGGCATGTTTTTGCCACAAATGTACTACCCCCTTGAAATAAGACAGATTTTAACAGTTTAAATTATTTGGTAACAGCTTACGAAAAACGCCAAAAATCAATGTAAGTGAATTAAGTACACTACTAAAATTAGGCTCTCGAAGAGTTGATTTTGCCAGATGGATGACTTTATGTTCGCAGTTAGTCGCGACGGATGAGGGTATCGAAATGAAGAGATAATTTGGAGTGGAATTTGAGATATCAGGATTTGGCTAGTACAGGTTACTTATGGAATTCTAAGGTCTGCTTGTACAGATGGTTGGTTACTAGTATAGAAAAGAACTGCTTACTAATAAGCAAAATAGCGGAAGATTTTTAACAGGAAGGATTGGATTCTTGATGGTTTAATTTTTTAGCCAAATATCTACAGTGACTCACATATTTGTTCACATCAGTAAACAATTTTCTATTATCTCTAGTTTGCAAATCTCGTATTTTTTAATCCAGACAACAGCAATAGGATTGAGTTCGTTGAACTGTTGTTAAACAAACATTCACCCTAATAATCTTTATTTATGTTTATACCTTTGAATAGAGCCAGTTTATTACGAGTCTTCGTGTGAACAGTTTTGTGACTCGGGTTACTTTATTGCAAATTTCGCAAAAACCATTAATAATTCGTCTCAATTTTTTTTTAAATGGCTTTATGTTCTTTGCATATTAGCCAAAGACAATGTATTTCGTAGTATTCGTTTTGGGGGGAAGGGTATCGTGAAAAAAAGGCCAGAGGTGACGGCGGGAATCGAACCCACGACCGCGGGGTCTACGAGCCGAGAGTCTCTCACCGCGGCCCCCTGCTTCCTGATCGTGAAATTTCAAAATATATATAAATTGTTATTATTGGGGTAATAACAAAACCTAAGAGATCTTCCGGAATTTACGATAGTTATTTTAAAAAGAAGAGGAATGGTCATAAAACAAAATTTTCCGAGGCCAAAAGGCGTTGTATCTACGCTCCGTTCGATCAGGACAGGTTGACAATGCTGTCCAAATTCAGCGTAGGTCGCGACCAAACAGTGGCTTGCTGATCGTGGTTTTAATGTCATGAAATGGCCCCTACAGTCACCTAACCTTAAAAAATCTTTAGCCGATGCTGCAGGAGACGCTTAAAACTTCGATCAACTTTGGGAAAAAACACAAGTTGAATGGGACCTAATTGATCCAGAACAGTACAAAAATCTCGTGAGAAGTATGCCCAAAAGGATGCAGTTTTGAAAGCCAAAGTAGGACATAGAAAATATTAAAGGACTTTCTATGACACAATCATATTATCGTTCGCACACGGTAATTTCTTTTATATTATTTTCACCAATTTCGTGGTCCGCTTGACCAATTAATGCATTACAATTAATTAAGGTTTTTAGTTGAGATGAAAAAAAGTTAATGGCACGAGCGGGATTCGAACCCACGAACTTCGGCTAGATACGCCGCTGCTCTACCAATTGAGCTATCGTGACCTCGATCCACTCGGACATCACCATAAGGTGGGGTTGAGATAGGAAGTTGATGTCCGAGTGGATCGAGGTCACGATAGCTCAAGTGGCGTATCTAGCCGAAGATCGTGGGTTCGAATCCCGCTCGTGCCATTAACTTTTTTTCATCTCAACTAAAAACCTTAATTAATTGCTTTTATATTATTTTAATTATCATGATAAAGGAACATTTAATTTTTTTGGGTGTTTTTTGTGTTAAGATAAATAAAATTATTAAAACAACTTCGTTTATTTGATGTCCTACAATTGTTTTGTAAAGTAAATAATGATATAACCCAATTTGCATTCAGCTGTGAACGAATCTGTGAGTCACTGTACATAGGTGGAAGAGTTGTGTAAAATATTTCTTTGTTATTGATAGTGTGTCTTGAACATATGAATGGCTGTTTTTAGTTGTAACTTAGTTCAATTTTGCCATTTTATGTCGGTTATGTAATTTCATCTTTTGTAAAGTACAATATCAAGTATTTGACGCGACGTGCCTCAGGAAGTGGACTTTGTTTCAGATAAACTGAGGGAATTTACTGCGTTTGGGGTTAAAGGTCACAAATTGGGGTGTGTTTTCATTTGTTTTTATTCTCCATTTAAAGAACCATGCTTCTAAAGTAAGTAGGTGGAACTGGTAGGATAAGATCGAGGTTTCCGGAGAGGATTTCTGTATCGTCAGAAAAAGTAAGAGAGGGTGTGTTAGACTGTTGAGAGTCTTTTGTGTATATATGCTGAAAAAGAACAGATCAGGATGAGGAACACTGAAAGGACAGAATAGATTACATGGGTTGAGGTTCGGTAGGTATCATGGAAGAACTACCAGATTATAGGATGAGATAATATGAACTAGTTAAGAAGAATTTGAATTTCAGCAGTAGACCCCGGTGCCAGATTCCAGGGGAGATGTTGCAATGACATCTAGTACACTAGGAATTTGATGGAATTTGGTAATTATGGAAGCAAAATTGGTGGCCAGGAATAATGTTGTTTGTGGGTAGTATTTCTTCCAGCCGGGTGAAATTAATACGAAAATATTAAACATGCTAAAATAAACCGAAAATTTAAATGTGCGAGTTATTTTTTTATGAATGCGTGGTGATGATGTACATACAGTATGGTGTTTTACGACCAGGGTCTGCCCATGCTCGCTGCTTTTGTCTATGCCACGCGTTTGGCCGTCTTCAGTGGTGATATGTTTTTCTTCTGTGTAATTGTGCCATTTTTGCACCTCTCGACACGACACGCAACAATGGCACAATTACACAGAAGAAAAAAACTTTTTGCCCTGAAGATGATCTCAATAAAGATCGAAACGTTGGCACGATAAAGAAAATGTTTTTCTGAAACCTACATCACACCAGACCGCATCTCACGATTTCTGAATAATTATCGATTAACGGTCACTAATCACCACACGTTTTGAAGTAAGAATTTGAAGTCAACATCTTTTCCTTTCACATTTACGTATTCAAATGACACACGAAACACGTCCAATGCCGCTTGGACAAGTCGATCAGGATATTCAAAGACGACCGAATTACTCGTTCACTGCCTGGCAGACGCCAAGAAGAAATACTATGTGAATTTTCTACTCACTTTGCCAATTTTCATATTAAACTTTCCCATTTACGATTCCAAAGGTAATTTAAGAGCGGTATGAACTACAGAAAAATTTCACTTTCTATGTTGGGTACATTAACTGTAGAGTTGTTGGTTTGAAAATATGAAACGTCAGGATGATGTCGTGATTAATGATTCATACATCAAGGGAAATAATGAGCAATTAACTACCGAACAATTAATCACAATCCATCTAGAGGCGTCTAATATCATTCCACTATTTGATATCCAGCGAGAATAGGCGAAATCCTGTTTCATATTTGTGAACGGCACAAATTGCTTACCTACCGATTTATTAGCAAGTATATTTAAGACCGAAAAATGTAGTGGTTAACCCATTTACGTTTTAGTGGTCAATTGACCAAGTTACTTCTTTCAATTAATTATTCTTTCCATGTAAGGTCTTAGTTGAGAAAAAAAAGTCAGTGTCACAAGCGGGATTCGAACCCACGACGACCTTCGGCTAAATACGCCGCTACTCTACCACTTGAGCTATCGTGGGTTCGAATCCTGCTCGTGACACTGACTTTTTTATCTCAACCAAGACCTTACATAGAAACAATAATTAATTCAAATTTATAAGAATGTTCAAAGCAAAAATCAAGAAGTAACTTGTAAATTGACCACTAAAACGTAAATGGGTTATTATATATGTTGTCGCAAATAAAAATAAAAGAGAAAAATCCGTCAACCTATCTAGGAATAAAACCTTTTCTTAATACAAAAATGAATACAGTAAAATAAAATATAGATAATATATTAATCATGTAGTATTTTTTATAAAAGTGTTTTATTTAACACGGAATTGTTGAATGTAATTTGTCTTATTTAATGTTTTTTCAAGGTTTATAGTTTTTGTTTTTAAATCTGTAAAAAGATCAGTAATTCTTGCTGTCCTCGACTTTTCATTATCATGATGAAGTATAAAGCACACAGACTAATAAACTTCTCTGTAGTTAGCAGAAGTTTATTAACGTTTGCAAGGAAAAGAAGGCTGGTTTTTAATTAAATTTTTAATTCGAGAACGCAATTTTGAATAATTCCTTTGCATATAACCACCAACGAGGCTGTTGAATATTATTTGAATAAATCACATATGAAAAAAACACGTACGGACGTATCAGATAAACGGATATCGTTAATTTGTCCAAAAGGACTGGTCGTACGCGTCAGACGTGATCGAAATTAAAAATAACAAGAATAAATAAAAGAACGAATTATCCGAAGTTTTTACATTGTATAAATCAAGAAGGGCAATTGGGCTCTCGTCACACGGCTATAAACAATTCGGTTCCGTGCTTGTTGGGCATAATTTACATAAAACGGAATGACAAGCGATGCGTGGCCAGGGGGATCCCGTCCGCCCATACGCTGTCATCAATTTAAATTGGCTGCCAATTACCCGATGTGGAAAAATGAGTAAAAACGAACACGTTTGAACCCAGTACAAATAGTGGGCAGTAAATCGTTTGAAGCGATGGGGGTTGGAAGTTAAGGCGCACCTGCTTCGACAGACAGATAACACAACTTCCAATCAAGCCCCTTTTGTATTTATTAAAACAAATGGGAAAGAGTATAAAAAAAAGTCCCCTTGGACAGCATAAAAATTCAATTTACAGCACTTCATTTAGAGAGAGTTGTAAATTTTTCGTACTTTGGTCTGCCGGATGATGAACTTGTAGTTTGGTCGTTTCCGATCATTTCAGTTAGCCTAACTGCCATCTTCAGATTGGGCTTGTGCTATTGGCTTTATTGAACAACAAAGAATAATTCTAAGTACACCAAGCTCTCTTTTACACGTGCACATTCCACAATGACGTTAACTTATTAAATTCACTAGTTTCGTGGTCCGCTTGACCAATTCTTACAATTAATTAAGGTTTTCAGTTGAGATAAAAAAGTCAATGGCACGGGCGGGATTCGAACCAACGATCTTCGGCTTGATACGCCGTTGCTCTACCACTTGAGCTATCGTGACGTCGATCCACTCGGACACCAACCTCCCATCTCAACCACACCTTTTGAATTTTCCCTCCTTTTTGCCATTTTTAAAAATATCATTAACATTTCTTTCGTGAATATGTCATAAAATCCCGAAAAACAAATTTCTAGAAAACATTTTCATTGCACTTCAATCCCTTAGATTTAATCTTTAAGCTGGGTCCGCACCTATAAAGTCTTACGCTAAATGCTTTTACCATAAATATTTTCGGCGCAAATTGAAAAATGTTTTGTGTACGTTCAAGTTGTGCGTTGTTTTTGGAAGGGTAATAGTTAATAGTTCTGCTATCTTCGCTCCTCGACAGGTTGGTTCGTGTTTGTGCCCATGTTTAGTGATGGAGTTAGACAAGACTTCTCCTGATAGACTATAAATTGTTCTGGGATCTTAAACATAACTGGCATTTTAATAAAATCAAGAAAAAATTAAGTCAAATCAACATTGAGTATGCAAAGAAAAAGATATCCAGCCTTCTTGGACAACCATTCGTGTTGTGAAGCGTCCACATGGAGAGCCGTTTTGCAGGGCAAATTCTTTACGTTCGGTAAAAATCGACTAGGTTCCGGAACCTGTGCGTTCAATGAGTGATAAATTATTGCATGTGTTGTCCTGTCCTCAGTCACAGAAATTCCCGCACATGCAAAAAAAATGAACGCTGTGTGCGTATACGGCGTAAATTTGAATAGGTGTGAACCCAGCTTAACATCCCTTCCAACCCCGAATAATCCTCCCAGTAGGTTAAAGCGGCAGTGGGGCGCCCACTTTTTGGGAGGACTTAAGGCCGATTCACACACACCAGTAAACGTCACAGTGACGGCATTTTGTTCCACCGGCGGGTTTGAAAATCTTTTTGGAAACTGAATGGCTTTGTCTATACTCGCCCGGCGAGCGACCGTGGCCGTGCTGACAGTACAGCCGTTGTCATCCCATAGGACCCACCCTGGGAGTCATGGCCCACTCTATGTGGAACCACGGCGACGACGGGTGGTATAGTGCGGTTGAGACTCGAGACCCCGAAACGGCTCACCTCGTGTTCTCTTCCTCGGCCCTGTTTCTCAATCCGAATTCCTTCATTCTATCCTGTGACCCCTCCTAACCCTTGGTTACAAGGGGGGTATCCAGGCACAAAATAATGGTGTAGCCTTGAGGGCGTGGCAACCTCTCTAAAGCACAAGCTGTTTTATGTCGGCCTCAGGGTCGGCAGGGACGTCGGGTGCCTTAGCAGAGTCACACGAGGGCCAGTGCACCAGATCCTGTCTGCATAGATGGGGGAGGGTTGTATGGCCATCTGTACCACGGGGTGACAGGAATGTTCCAGAATCCAGCCCACTGTCACATTGGGATGGATTCGTGGTGGCTTGTGGTGACGCCCCTGGCGGGAACTTAGAGAGAGGCTGTCTTCTACCTGGGACCTTTCGTGAAGCTTGCGCATGGCCAATGTATTATCCCCGGTCCTCACGGGAAACGTTGCGACCGGACGACAGCATGTAAGCGTTGAGGACGTCATGATCATGCTACAGTCCCTCGAATGCGTGAGTAAGCGACTGGAAAAGGGTAGTGGTATCGGCGGTTTCTGACGAGTATGCTTTGCATTGGTGTGCGTATGACCGGCGTGGTACCCTTGGGGAAGCGAAGGATCGGACCACCTAGGCTAGACCTATGGCGTCCCTCGATTACGTGCAGCAGGTGAAGGCTGAGCTTGATAAGAGACCTTTGTCCGAAGGCAGTACTCATCTAGGGGGTGGGTAGCAATCCCACTTTTTAATCCGAAACCGCTGTCGGGGCGTTCCCGAAAGTTTCTACGCTGGAGGAGCCTCTACACTCAGAGAGATAGAGTCGCCTTCTCTATCTAGGGAGTACGCGAGGGGGGGACGGGCTGATGTATTTCGGCCCGTTAGCCCCTCGCGTGCGGCGTACGACCTGACGCACAATGCAGGCCCGACCATTCGGAGTGGACAAGCGGAGAGCGTGGCTACTGACCCTTAGGGGCCGGGACACCACTACACCAATGCTGCGGCGGTAACACTTTTCCGTCGTATGCAGAAGTGCGTCAGCTCTCATCTTGAGAATCAAAGCGTCCGATAAGGCCATGAGCCAGGTGCGGACGTTAAAGATCCTCTTGTCTTGTTGACGATGAGTAAATCGGGAAGCAATGTCATCCCATAGGGTAGTTACACTGGGAATGGATTCGTAATGGTGCGTGGTGACGCCCCTGGCGGGAACTTAGACAGAGGCTGTCTTCTATCTGTGACCTCAGTGAAGCTTGCGTATGACCAACGTAAAACCCCCCGGCCTCACAGGAGACGTTGCGACCGGACGACAGCATGTAAGCGTTGAGGATGTAATGATCATGCTATAGTCCCTCGAATGCGTAAGTAAGCGAATGGAAGCGGGTAGTGAGTCGGTGTCTTGGACTCGAGTATGCTTTGCATTGTCGTGCGTATGACCGGCGTGGTACCCTTGGGGAAGCGAAGGATCGGACCACCTAGGCTGAGCCTATGGCGTCCCTCGAATGCGCGTGACAGGTGTAGACTGAGCTCGATAAGAGAATTTACCGTAGGCGGTGCTCATCTAGGGGGTGGTTAGCAATTCCACTTTAAACTACCGCTGCCGGGGCGTTCCCGGAAGTTTCTACGCTGCGGGATCCTCTATACTCAGAGAGATAGAGTGGCCTTCTCTATCTAGGGAGTACGCGGGGGGGGGACGAGCCGATGCATTTCGGCCTGTTAGCCTCTCGCGTGCGGCATACAACCCGATGCACAATGCGGGCCTGACCATTCGGAGTGGACAAGCGGAGAGCGTGGTTGTACCCGGCCCTTAGGGGCTGGGAAACCTCTACACCAATGCTGCGGCGGTAACACCATACCGTCCTATGCAGAAGTGCGTCAGCTCTCATCTTGAGAATCAAAACGTCCGAAAAGGCCGAATAGACTAGGTGCGGACGCTAAAGAACCTCTTGTCTTGTTGACGATGAGTACTCGGGAACACAATGTCATCCCATACGGACCGGGGAGGGTGCATAACCATCTGTACTGCGGGGCAGCGTATTTTCGTTCCATATTCAAGCCAGCTGCATGGGTGCTAAGACGTGAGACCCCTGGCGGGTACCTAGAGTTGAGGCTGTGTTTCATTCGTGGCCGTGGACCTTAGTACTTGCGCATGACCTCCGAACTACCTCCTCCTCGTGGGAATCGGATGGATCGGATTGCCGAGAGCGTATAGCCAAGCGAGGAGCTATGACTACGATGCCGGGGCGTCCCTCGAATGCGAGATGAATGACGGACGGGAAGGGTGCTTGTCGGTGGCGGCCGTCAGAGCTGCCTATACCGTAGGCATGGTCTCTTCTAGGGGGTGGTTAGAGATTCCACTAAATCGAAACAACGGCCGGAGCGTATCCTGAGGTTTCGTCGCTAGCGGAGCCACTACCCCCAGCGAGATAGAGTTGTCTTCTCTATCTAGGGAGTGCGTTTCGAAGCACTAGGACGATGCATTTCGACCACCTTTTAAGTATCCCTTTACGCGCGGCACTGGTTAAGTGCACATTGTTAACTCACCCCCTCGGAAGGGCAAGAGTCAGCATGTCTACCGATTAGTCTGTGGATTTGTGGGCTTCTACACCGAACCTCACAGAAGCAGCAGATTTTCCGTGCGCGGAGGTTGAGAATCTAAAACGTGTAATAAGGCCTAATCGGCCAGGTGCGCATGCTAAAGAACGTCAATGTTACATGGCATTGCGACCCCAGTGGGAAACATATGTCATCCCATAAGGTAACATCCCTATGGGCCTAGGCAAGCCCTACCATCAACTCCGGTGCTTTGGGGTAACCAATGATGGAGGCAAAATTCCCCCCTTACCCTTTCCTTTTCTTTCTCTTCTCCCACTGATTTGGCAGAGGCTTCCTGGGTTACTGAACCCGCACCCCCAGGCAATGGGTGCATCAGTAGGGGGTTAGGACGAACTCCCAGGTGGGCAATCAGTCCCACCTTAAAAATAAATCTGAACCACGGGAGTAGAGGATCCAAGCGACTCTACTAATTGAGGTTGGACTCGTATTGGTCGTGGTTTGCAAACAAACTTAGCTGGAGGGTACCGGCTAACCGGAGCCGGAGATACAGTGCCTTCTATATCTCTCCGGGAGTGGTGAAAGGCACGGCTGAAAAGCTGAGCCAGAAACCTCAAAACTCCCTTTTTCAAGGCATATGTATGGATGTGCTCTTTTCAGGGCACTTCTGAACTTGGTTACCATTGCACCACCTCGCTAGCCAAGGTATGTGACAAGTCCATGCATGTAAAATCTTCTTGGTGTTCTTTTTGAGAACACTGGGCGTCTGAGAAGTCCGCTCGGGAATATGTCCGGACGTAAAAGATCCTCATAAGTTTCAACATCGATTAGTAAAGATGGGAACATCTGTCCCCGGACCGTTATCGTCGGATTTCTTGTAGACGATATCTTACATTTTTCACGGCCGTGAAACATGAACGACGATAAACTCGTTGAGTTCGTGCGGTGTAATTCTGTGTTGTTTGATCAGGCAAATTCAAAATACATAGATTCAGGTTTCAAGAATACACTCCGGAGGAAAATAGGAACAAAAATGAAAAAAGACTGTGAGTAAAGTACGTGTATATTTCAGTATTGTTTAGAGTGTAAATTGCAACATGGTATAATGAATTATGAACTACGATTGGAAGTTGTTATAGGGTTGTTGGGTATGTGATAACGACTGAAGAGATCCAACATCAGAACTGAAATAATAAATAATCAGTGAATATTTCTCATAAATGCATCTGTCATTGCGTTCCCACCCTGTAAAGGTAAATTTTGTCTTCGACTTCCACTCCTCGAATCCAACTGAGAAGTAACGTAATTACTTATGCGTGCTTATATCGTATTTCTTAGTGTATTAAGAAGTTTAAGTCTTAAGTTACAGAGCAAGGAAAATTTTACTTTATCGTCCGCTAATTCTTTGTAAAGTGTAGCAAATTCCCCTTCTATCCCTCTTTTGTTACATGCTTAACGGACCCACTTCCGCTTTCTCGCTTCTTCTCTTCTTCATCAATGTATGGATGTGCTCTTTTCAGGGCACTTCTGAACTTGGCTCAATTGCACATTGCACCAGCTCGCTAGCCAAGGAATGTGACAAGTCCATGCATGTAAAATCTTCTTTGAGAACATTGCGCGATGTGACTATAACCAAAATCAGTGCAATAATCAGAAGTTCATCTTCTGAAAACATTGCCATTTTGGCAACTCAAGCCCACCGCAAGGCACGGAAACACTGACCAGCCTATATCACAGTGGATAGTAACAAAATAGGTAACTACTGGTAAATTGGTTACAGACCTGGACAATGTTGAGACTGAGTCGGTTCTCAAGGAAATTTGAGATCGTCTGTAAAAACTTAAATATGTCAATATAAAGGGTGTTCGGCTACTCGTGTTAGAAACTTTTCCCACAGATTCTACATCAAAAATGGAACCAAAAAGTCCTAGTGATCCTACATCTATGATCCGAATCTCAGTAGTTTCGGAGTTATTCCACATTTCTGATATAATCTGATGATTATTGTATTATTTAAGATTTCACGACCTTGCTTCAAATAAACAATACTAACTCCAAAACTAAAAGGTTTTGAATAAATCCGTTGATACCATTGAAAACTACGTTAAATTCCTACGTTCTACGTTTAACTTGAGCTGATCAATACTAAACTTGTAATTCTTCATGAAATAAGCGTTTTAGTAGCGAGAACTTTGATTTAAAAAAATTACTATGGTGATTCTTAACTACTATTTCCAAACCTAGAGACCAGCAAATTTCAGAAAACATTCTCCATTTAATATTCTTTTTAGTGGTGTAATTCCTTTTCTAATTACTTATTTCAGAGATGAAGAAATTGATGGCTGAAAGGAAAAACACCGTGGTTGACGGATTGGTAACATGGAAAACTTAAAAAAAACTTGAGGAAATTTTGAATGAATTTATTGAACTTTATCTGGGTTCGAAACCGAAATAGTGCAAATTTTTACTTATTTACCAAAACGACTGCAACTTTGATTAAAGAATTATTGTATTATTATTCTCCGCAATAAAGCATTTTTAAGATTCAAAACGTTTTTAGTTAACTATGTGATATCTTGTTAACACTACTTTGTCTAATACTGTTGTACAGCTGATGTACATCTTATGTACGGGTTTTGCGGGTTTATTGCGACGGCAGCTCGTCGAAAATACAATGTGGAGGATGGAGAGCATTTTGAATCAAAATTAAAAACGTTTCATAAATTCATTTAAAATTTCCTTAAGATTTTTTAAAAATATTATTAATCTTTCTACTTCACCAATCCCTCAACCATGGTTTTTTTCTTTTCCTTCATCAATTTCTTCATCTTTGACAAAAGTAATTAAAAAAGCAATTGCACGCCTAAAAATGTAGTACGTTTTCTGAAATTTGCTGGTCTCTAGGTTTGTAAATAGTAGTTTAGAATAACCGTAGCAAGTTCTTCAACTTTGAAAAAAAAATCCATTTATGTTTTAGTGATCAATTGACCAAGTTACTCCTTATCAAATTATTATTCTTTTTATGTAAGGTCTTCGTTGAGATAAAAAAGTCAGTGTCACGAGCAGGATTCGAACCCACGATAGCTCAAGTGGTAGAGTAGCGGCGTATTTAGCCGAAGGTCGTCGTGGGTTCGAATCCCGCTTGTGACACTGACTTTTTTTTCTCAACTAAGACCTTACATGGAAAGAATAATTAATTGAAAGAAGTAACTTGGTCAATTGACCACTAAAACGTAAATGGGTTAACCACTACATTTTTCGGTCTTAAATATACTTGCTAATAAATCGGTAGGTAAGCAATTTGTGCCGTTCACAAATATGAAACAGGATTTCGCCTATTCTCGCTGGATATCAAATAGTGGAATGATATTAGACGCCTCTAGATGGATTGTGATTAATTGTTCGGTAGTTAATTGCTCATTATTTCCCTTGATGTATGAATCATTAATCACGACATCATCCTGACGTTTCATATTTTCAAACCAACAACTCTACAGTTAATGTACCCAACATAGAAAGTGAAATTTTTCTGTAGTTCATACCGCTCTTAAATTACCTTTGGAATCGTAAATGGGAAAGTTTAATATGAAAATTGGCAAAGTGAGTAGAAAATTCACATAGTATTTCTTCTTGGCGTCTGCCAGGCAGTGAACGAGTAATTCGGTCGTCTTTGAATATCCTGATCGACTTGTCCAAGCGGCATTGGACGTGTTTCGTGTGTCATTTGAATACGTAAATGTGAAAGGAAAAGATGTTGACTTCAAATTCTTACTTCAAAACGTGTGGTGATTAGTGACCGTTAATCGATAATTATTCAGAAATCGTGAGATGCGGTCTGGTGTGATGTAGGTTTCAGAAAAACATTTTCTTTATCGTGCCAACGTTTCGATCTTTATTGAGATCATCTTCAGGGCAAAAAGTTTTTTTCTTCTGTGTAATTGTGCCATTGTTGCGTGTCGTGTCGAGAGGGGCAAAAATGGCACAATTACACAGAAGAAAAACACTTTGAGCCCTGAAGATGATCTCAATAAAGATCGAAACGTTGGCACGATAAAGAAAATGTTTTTCTGAAACTACATCACACAAGACCGCATCTCACGATTTCTGAATAATTACTTCAAAACCACCACTGAAGATGGCCAAACGCGTGGCATAGACAAAAGCAGCGAGCATGGGCAGACCCTGGTCGTAAAACACCATACTGTATGTACATCATCACCACGCATTCATAAAAAAAGAACTCGCACAATTTAAATTTTCGGTTTATTTTAGCATGTTTAATATTTTCGTATTAATTTCACCCGGCTGGAAGAAATACTACCCTCAAACAACATTATTCCTGGCCACCAATTTTGCTTCCATAATTACCAAATTCCATCAAATTCCTAGTGTGCTAGATGTCATTGCAACATCTCCCCTGGAATCTGGCACCGGGGTCTACTGCTGAAACTCAAATTCTTCTTAACTAGTTCATATTATCTCATCCTCGTGACATTGACTTTTTGATGTCAAACAAGAACTTACATAAAAAGAATAATTAGTTTAAAATGTTTTTTTTTTTCGAAATTCTAGCTACTAAAACACTTATTTCACGAAGATTTACAAGTTTAGTATTGATCAGATCTTATTGGAAATTAAACGTAGTTTTCAATGGTATCAATGGATTTGTCCAAAACCTTTTAGTTTTGGAGTTATCATTGTTTATTTGAAGCAAGGTCATGAAATCTTAAAAAATCAGAAAAAATGAACAAACTCCGAAATTGTTGAGATTTGTACCATAGTTAATTTGAACTTTTTGGATATAGAAACTACTGGCAAAGTTTGTAACATGAATAGCCGAACGTCCGTTATAGACATATTTAATGTTTTGTGCCCTGATGATGACCTTAAAATAGGTCGAAATTTGGCAGTAAAAACTAGATTTGCTTTCTTCTTCAAGACCTTTTTAGGTGAATGGACAGCTGAAGAACACTTCCGATTGAAGTCTTAAAGCTAGAGACCTGAAGAAGAGAAATTGATAAAATCTCACGATTGTATCCTGTTATTTATAAATGCTTATAGAATTACAAGTATTAACAAGCCGTGAGAAATGATCAGAAGCGTGGAAAGTCAAAGAAGCAGATAGTAAAAACAGACATTCGGACGTTTCCGTTCTTGTACGGCCGAGTCCGGCTCGGCGGGGTTGGGGGCAACGTTCGCCTTTCTCCCCCGCACGCGTCTTCAGTAATGCCTTGTCCGTCGTGAGCTCGGGTCCGTTCGCTCTCGCCGGTTTTCTTTTGTTTTTTCTTTCCGCGAGTTGTTCTTCTGAAAAGGATTACGGCCGGGGAGGAATTTTATTTGCGAGATGCACGCTTTCGGAAGGTGTCTCTTGGCCGGCACGGCTCTCCTCGTCATCACCAACCTCTGCTCGGCGCATCTGGACCTATACCTCAACCTGCAAGAAGTCAAGAGATTACTAGGTGAGTACAAATCTATCACTTTTTAATTATATTCAGGGCAAATTAGTAGTTTTTAAAGAAGAAAAACAGTTCTCTAATAATTAAACAACCTAAACATCAGTTTATATATTGTGCGCTAAAGAATGTCCCAAAGCTTTTGCCGTAATTTAACATAGAATAGAACAATCAATTTATACATTAAAAAAACTATTAAACATTTTCTTAAAAAATTACCAAAAGCGATTTTAAAACGGCATCCTTGGCATTGAAATCCGGTGCACTTGAAAATCTTTTTTGGCGGGTGTTTATCACGAGTTTATTATAAATCAGATCCGGTTGGGCGTTTGATTTATCTTTTTGTAATTTGATTGTTTACAAATTGAATAATTTGATTTTTGGATTTCGTCTAATATTGATGATCGAGTTTATACGGCTTTGAAGGCCGTCGCCTTTGAAATAGCCGGCTTGGTATCGTAAATCAGATCCTTTTTTACGTTTGTTCTGTGCCTTGTGTGTTATTTGATTGTGAACTCGTTTTACTCGAGTACTTTCTTTATTTTCGTATTTCATTCATGATCTATCTTACTATAAGTTACTTCATAAAGGCGGGTCTTTGATCATGAACAAATTACAAATAAGATCTTTTTTTATTGGGTTGTCCGGAAAATAATGCAGGATTTTAAGTTTTCATTAAAAAAAATCTATATAAAATATTCTGTTTACGTTTACAGGATTACTCATTTGTATGAATGTCAACACTTATTAATCCTCTTCCAAATGATATTGTTTGTTTACCTCTGTAGCATTCCGCTACTTGGAAATAATTCAGTCATCCTTATAATGTCAAAGCGAGAATTTCGTACGATTTTCTTTTACGAGTTTAAACTCGGCCGAAGCGGAGCCCAAACGGCTAGAAACATTAACCAAGTCTGGGGCGAGGGTTGTGTTAATGAGTGCACTGTGCAAAGGTGGTTTAAAAAATTTCGGGAGGGAGATTTCAGCCTTGAAGATGAATAAGGTCGTGGAAGGCCTTCCTCTCTTAATGATGATGTTCTGCGATCAGTGGTGGAAGAAAACCCCAAAACAACTGTTCGAGAACTTGCAGAGCAACTCAAAGTCAGTAAAACGACCGTCGCTGACCACCTCAAGGCGATTGGAAAAGTGAAAAAACTCGAAAATTGGGTTCCACACTCATTAAACGATCGCCAAAAAATCAGCGCTTTGATGTTTGTGCATCACTTCTTTGTCGAAACAAAAATGACCCATTTCTGGCCAGAATTGTTACATGTGACGAAAAGTGGATTCTCTACGATAACACTAGACGTTCTGGACAGTGGCTCGACAAAGGAGAAGCTCCAATACATTTTCCAAAGCCCCCAACTCATCAAAAAAAGGTAATGGTTACGGTATGGTGGGCTTCATTTGGTTTAATACACTACAGCTTCTTAAATCCTGGCGAAACCATCAATGCTGAATCATACTGTAACCAAATTAATACCATGCATCAGAAATTGGCAGTAATGAAGCCCTCTTTGGTCAATCGGAAAGGGCCCATTTTGTTGCATGACAACGCTCGACCACATGTGTCACGTGTAACGTCACAAAAATTATTGGAGCTTGGCTATGAAACTTTGCCTCACCCACCCTACTCTCCGGACCTCTCGCCTACTGACTACCATTTTTTTAGACACCTGGACCACTACTTACAACACATAATATTCAAAAATCAAACGGAACTGGAAAATGCATTTATTGACTTTATCAATTCTAAAAATTCTGAATTCTACTCAGACGGAATTAATAAGTTACCAACACGTTGGGAGAAATGTATTGAGAGTATGGGAAATTATTTTGATTAAAGAACATTGCTTTAAAGTAACTAGTTTCTTTTTTTTTGTTTAATACCAAAATCCTGCATTATTTTCCGGACAACCCAATACATTCGTGGTTGTTTTTCTGTTACTTGATTTTTTTATATAAATTCTTCTAATTTAGCTTTATTTAGTCTGTATTTTATCTACCATCTATGATCAATACCGTTTATCATACGGATTTAAAGACGAATAGTACAGGGTTTTGGTCATGAGTGAATTATAAACCAAACAAATCTCTTCTTTGTTTTTTGTGATTGTTTTTGAACGATAGCTGGATTTATGATCAACAAGGTATTAAATACGGGTTTGAATTTGGCCCACTTTTGAATTAATTATGGGTTTTGATCAAAAGCGAAAATAGAATCAGATTATTTTTAGGTTTGGTTGATGTCTTTTTTGCGATTTCTTTGTAAACCAGCTTTACAAATTATTTTCTGTATTTGCTTTTCATTTATATTCAATTATTTATCAATTTATAAATACGGATTTGAAAAAGCCAATTTAGAAATTATTGTTTAATCGTAAGAGAAAACTAAGTTGCCTTTTTACGTTTGATTTGTGTATTTTTCTTTTTTGGTTCTCTACTATGTACATTATTTAAAATTTTGTGTTTTTGTATATCATACATTATTAATATTGATGTACATACGGATTTGACCTTTGAAATAATTTTGGGTTTTGATCGTAAACGAATTTTAAGACGGATCATTTTATTGGTGTGTTATGCGATTCTCGACCGGCTTTATTTATTTAGATTACTTCGTTAGATTTTTTGTTTTCTATATCATTCATTATCAATATTGTTATAAATAAAGCTTGAATTCCAAGAACCTTTGAAGTAGTAGCCGATCATGAGCGAATCAGATTCGTTTTACGTTTGACTTAGGTATCTCTTTTTTTTTGTGTGAGTGATTTGTTTCTATACTAGTTTTACTTATATAGACTCTGTATTTCGTAATCAATTTATCATCAACAACTTATATAAATACGGATTGAAATTGGGCTACTTTCGAAATATTTATGGGTTTCGATTATTAACGAAAGAAAAAAATTTTTACGTTTGATTGCTTTTTTTTCTTTTTTGATTTTGATTCTCCACTAACTTTATTTCTTAAGACATTTCATTTATTTTCATTATTGTTATAAATAAGGCTTGGAAGGATGAAGGCCTTTGAAATAGTTGGCGGATTTTGATCATGAGTGAATTATAAGCCAGATCTTTTTTACTTTTACGTATGATTTACGTCTTTGGTCGTGATTTTTGTACTTGTAGTAGCTTTACTATTTAGTATCTTTATTTCATTTTACAAGGGTTTAAATAAGCATTTGAAACTGGGCTACGTTTGATATAATTGTGGGTTTTGATCATACGCGAAAAATAAGTCGGTTTCTTTTTAAATTTTTTTCTTTATTATTTAATTACCCACGAGCTATAGTTCTTAAGATTTTGTTTATCATTTATTATAAATATTGTTTTAAATAAAGCTTTGAAGTTGTTTATTTTAGAATTAGTTTGGAGATTTTGATCATGAGTGAATTAGAAGCCAGATCTTTTTTACGTTTGATTTACATCTTTGTTCGTGATCTATGTTTACCTTTATGTTTATGTTATATTTATGTTTATGTTATTGTTTTTCATGTTTACTTTACCTATTTAGTATCTATATCTCATTTCTGATCAACAAGGTTTTAAATTTGAATTTGAAATTGGGCCACGTTTGAAATAATTGTGGGTTTGGTTCATGAACGAAAAATAAGTCAGGTCTTTTTAATTTTTTTCTATATTATTTAATTCTCTACTAGCTATATTTCTTGAGATTTTATATATCATTTATCATAAATATTGTTTTAAATATGGCTTTGTATTCGTTTATTTTAGAATTAGGTTGGAGGTTTTGATCATGAGTGAATTATAAGCCAGATCTTTTTTACGTTTGATTTACGTCTTTGTTCGTGATTTATGTTTACCTTTATGTTTATATTACATTTATGTTCATGTTATTGTTTTTTTATGTTTACTTTACCTATTTAGTATCTATATTTCATTTATGATCAACAAGGTTTTAAATACGAATTTGAAACTGGGCCACGTTTGGAATAATTGTGGGTTTTGATCATGAGCGAAAAATAAGTCGGATCTTTTTATTTTTTTCTTTATTATTTAATTCTCCACTAGCTACATTTCTTGAGATTTTATATATCATTTCTCATAAATATTGTTTTAAATATGGCTTTGTATTCGTTTATTTTATAATTAGTTTGGAGATTTGATCATGAGTGAATTAGAAGCCAGATCTTTTTTACGTATGATTTACGTCCTTGTTCGTGATTTAATTTGAAACTGAACGTTTGAAATAATTGTGGGTTTTGATCATACGCGAAAAATAAGTAGGTTTTTTTTAAATTTTTTTCTTTATTATTTAATTACCCACGAGCTATAGTTCTTAAGATTTTGTTTATCATTTATTATAAATATTGTTTTAAATAAAGCTTTGAAGTTGTTTATTTTAGAATTAGTTTGGAGATTTTGATCATGAGTGAATTAGAAGCCAGATCTTTTTTACGTTTGATTTACGTCCTTGTTCGTGATTTAATTTGAAACTGAACGTTTGAAGTAATTATGGATTTTGATCATGAGAGAAAAATAAGTCGGACCTTTTTAAATTTTTTCTTTCTTATTTAATTCTCCACTAACTATATTTCTTAAGACTTTGTACATCATTTTTAATAAATAATGCTTTAAATAAGGCTTCAACGTTGTTTATTTTAGAAATAGTTGGGAAGAAATCGATCATGAGTGAATATCATAGACATATATCAATCTATATATCATAGTAAGATAAACCTTTTCCAGTTTTACAAAATATATATGAATGTTTTAACATGTATATAATATATAAAGTAATTTTGTGCTGTTTTGGTCGTGATGATTTTATGAGAATGATTTTCGTCGATTTTTACATAATTAATCAATTAGGTTTTACATTTTTTCTTCAATTTCTTCCCATTGTTAAAAAATATCGTACAACTTTTTTTTAAAGTTATCATATAAAGCGTACACTTTGAAATAGGTTGTCCAGGATGTAGATCATCGAACTTAAACGGCGGTGCACGATTTTTCCACCCTCGATCATCTCTCAAACCTACCTTGGGCCGCCTGTTTTCGCTTTTTACTCTTTCCGACGCATATCGACTTCATATATCATTAAAATTTAGATATTGGCAAAATTAGAATATGAAATTAGGCATTGCGGAAAAATCGTTAGATCCTTAGTATTAGGAGTTTTCTGTGTGAAAAACGAAAACTCCTTTGCACAATATTTTAATTTCATTGCGTTTTTATCCTTTGTTTTCTAACAGCGGAGATCACGTCTCGTAACAACGTTCGAGCCAGTTGATACGCCGTTCTCTACTGGATTAACCTGGATGAACTCACTTTGGAGAATTTGCATAAAGGATAATTGGAGGGGCGATAAGGGTTATACCTAAATGTTCATTGTTTTGTCTTATCGCCCTGTTTGTTTGTAGTCGAGAACATCTTGGGTCGGAATTTTAAAAGAACGTGCATGAAATTACTATTCTGCGTTTTGTTAATAAAGCTTGTGGACTTGTTATATTTTTCACCATTGAGGTCAAAATACTGGAAGGAGATATCTCGGTATTTCTGTAATTAAATTTATGCTTAAGAATTGACTAAATTGGGCGAAACTTGGCGGACCATGAGCCGTTTCTTTCAATATTTCTACTGATTCCAAATTAAGATGGTTCAACATTAAAACTACATAGCTTCCATTTCAGATTTTGGTGTATGTGTTTATTTTGACATTTTTGAAAAGTTAACTTCCCTTATCTGCGGAAAAATTATTTGTCAATTTTGTGTCAACACAATTTTAGCATTTAACTTACTTTAGTCCGTTTAAGTTTTAGTGGTCAATTGACCAAGTTACTTATTTCAATTAATTATTGTTTTTATGTAAGCTCTTGGTTGAGATAAAAAAAGATTGAAGATTGAAAATGGCAAAAAGAGGGAAAATTCGAACGGTTGTAGGTTGAGATGGAGAGTTGGTGTCCGAGAGGATCGAACTCACGATAGCTCTAGTGGTTAGCGCAGCGGCGTACTTAGCCGAAGGTCGTGGGTTCGAATCCCGCTCCTGACACTGACTTTTTATCTCAACCAAGACCTTACATAAAAAGAATAATTACTTTACAAGGTTTGCACACGTTTTATCACACCAGATAAGAATTATCCCGAGATTTTTAATTTTCATAAATTCAGCCACAATTCGTGTGGCTTGAGTTTTACATTTGCCATTGTTTTTATTTCAAATCGTAAGAGTTTTAACATCATATTATAAGATTAGCACGACCTGAGATAAAAAAAATTTACTTTACATAAGATTTGCATAATGAAAAACATTTTGGGCGCGTACGGTTTTTTAAGTTTCATTTACACGTAATTGTTTATTGGATATATTTTTATGAAAATTTATGTTCTTTTTTGCCCGTTTCACATACCGTTTTCTAAAAGTGCCATCTGTTTACTTTTCAACCTTTCTCGGCTTTGACATCTTTTAAAAACAAGTTGTCCAGTGGTATAAATTTTTAAAGACGACACCCATACATCAAACTTTGACAAGGTTTTTAGCTATTTAGGACCTTACAGTTATAGGTTTCCTACCTGTGACAGACCCAGAGCCCTTTTTGTGGGCGTAGCCCGAAGTTTCAACAGACTCCCCTCTCGGCTCGAACTGCTTAAATCAATCTAGTCTCGTTATGTACTGCCCATTGTTACTAAGTACAAGCCTTTATCACCTAAGCCCGGGCTTAATTTGAATGGCAAATGAATCACCTGCGGGATTTCTATCACGGGTCCTTTGTCTTCCCTCGGCCCGAGTCCTTGCTTACAGAGGTTGATATTTTTGTTGATAACCCAACAGCTGTCGTTTGCCCACACAACGGACTCGACAAATCCAATTGTTGTAGACTATATGCTTAATTGTATGCGACTAGGCTCTTCTAATAAATATCAATCCTTACGTAAAAGGATATGTTGCAATCCTTTGAAGGCGGAAGTATGATTTAAATCTCTTCGGACAAGTTCAGTGACTTTACTGAAGTTTTATTGGCTTAGTTCTAAGTTCTAAGAAGAGAAAAAGTCGAATTATACAAAAGTGTGACAGAGACGGAGTCGACAAACAAGAAAATAAGTTTGTCTTTTGTTTTGTTAGCATCATTTGCTTAATTCATTTTATCTGAATAATTTATAAGCATTTGCTGAAGATTTACTGAAAAATGCTGAAACTACCCAAGCCCGGAAGAAACTGAGCGGTCTAAATAGACGTTTTTGGACTATTTAACTCTTCTAATAATAAAATGAATAAAACCTATGGTTTAAAAGATTTTATTATAACATTGACTGTTTTTGATAATCTTTGTGTGGATGTAGTAATTAAAAAAAATTCTTGTTTGAGTTTTCGGCCTATTTTTCAGCTTTATCAGGAACATTTAAATGAATATACTTCAACCTTTTCCTAACAGAATTTCACACATTTAACACACAAGCTAAAAACATTTCTAAGACAATTTGTTGGACTTTTGGCCTATTATCTTAGGTAAGACGAAGAACGAAAAGTTAGACGAGGAAAAATCTAATTCGAATTCAAGGCTGGGTACCACAAGGAAGCTTCCTAGGACCCGTACTGTACTTGCTTTACGCTGACATAGCTGCTCTCTGTGTGGAAGAAGGTATCGATACACCAACAGACCGACTACAAATGGCAATATTCAACATCCATGATTGTACAGATACTCGGAAATTCAAAATAAACGACCTGAAACGAACATATTTACTTCACAAAAAGAAAATTAGTAGTCAAACTGAGCTAATTTTTGAAGTTCACTCAATTAGTTAAGCTATGATACTAATGGAGAAGTACAAAATTAATAGACTGTCGCATTTGTCCTGCCTTAATAGATAAAAAATTAGACTAAATGCTTGACTAGTCACTGTTTCAGCAAATCGCCATAACCCATGTTCCTTATGAAGGCTGGAAATTAGCCGGAAGCTAAAGCGAGAAACTGAAATTTGGATTTGATTATATATAATTTTTTACATATTTTATTTGTTAACTTGAATAACAAACTCTCTCTCTCACGCTCTCTCTCTTTCTCTCTCTCCTCTCCCTCTATCTCTCTTCTCTCCCTCTCCCCTCTCCCTCTCTTCTCTCCCTCTCCCTCTCTTCTCTCCCTCTCCCTCGCTCTTTCCTCTTTCTCTCTCTCTCATCTCCCTCTCCTCTCCTCTCCTCTCCCTCTAGCTCTCTTCTCTCCCTCTCCCTCTCTTCTCTCCCTCTCCCTCGCTGTCTCCTCTTTCTCTCTCTCTCATCTCCCTCTCCTCTCCTCTCCTCTCCCTCGCTCTCTCCTCTTTCTTTCTCTCTCATCTCTCTCTCTCTCTTTCCCTCTCTCCTCTCTCATTCATCTCCCTCTCCCTATGCCCCTCTCCCTCTCTTTACCCTCTCCCCTCCCTCGCCCTCTCTCTCTCACCCTTTCTCCTCTCTCTCCCTCTCTTTACCCTCTCCCCTCCCTCGCCCTCTCTCTCTCACCCTTTCTCCTCTCTCTCCTCTCCCTTTCTCTCGCCTCTCTCTTCCATTCCTAATTTTTTGTAGTTGAATTTGTAGTTATGTCTCCATTTAAGCCAAGAAGTTGTTAGTGTTTAATGTTTTTTCTTTACCTGTAGTAATGTATTTATGCATTATGTTCTTAATATGATCTGGATCATTTAATTTTTAAAATAATTATAAATCCTCTGTTCCCCCTCTACATGAGAAATATGCGATTCCTTCTACTTGAAAAATCAAAATAAATAACGCTTACAGTCAATTACATCGATTGTTTTTAATAATGTTTGTTTTTTATATTTTCTCAGCGACCATACTCAAATTTAATTATTCCTGTTTAATGTTCTTTCGTTAAGTACCAATTTACTTAGTATGGTTTTCTATAACAACATTATTCAATTTTTTTTTAAAATTGATTAATTATACAGTGAATATGATAAAATTTCGGCCACGTGGCTGGTTTTTGGAACTGCTTACCAAACATAAAATTTGAGTGTGTTGTTCAATCTTTTTAAAAAGATAGTTCCCACTCACAGTTGTTTTCAACGAACTGGATTTTAACCTGATGATGAGCTATAAGCTTGAAATCCGGATCGTTGAAAACAAATAACTGCGAGTAGCAACTTTTTAAAAAGATGTTTGACCAATGTTGTTTGATCCATCGTGAGTTACCTAAAAAAACCTTCTGGAAAAGTTACCATGTATTTAAAACTTCTTCACGATACAATTTACCGCTTCGGGGCTTAAACCTCTTCGAGCGAGGTCAGTGACAGCATAAATTGTACGTGGTTTAGTCTAAGCTGATTTGGAAACGGTATAGTTAGCTTTAAGGTCCGCCTTATCTCGCTGTTGAAAATTCCAAGCGTGCTGAAATAGGAATATTAAGTTTTTTTTGTGCTTAAATGTTTTTCTTATAGAACTTTAAATTGTCAGATTTCTTTAAGTTTTCTGTGAGGCGGAATGAATGTATGAAATTTGGTCACATTTTTTAAACACAATTTATACACAATATAATAAAATGACCATAAATCTAACCTAGCATAGCAACTTTATATGGTGAAAACATCCATATTTTTTGTTTGATTCCCCAATTCAGTTTTTAAAAAATGGTATGAATAAGTTAGATGCTCATATAATGCGATATTGCGTTTTTAAAGATAAATCTCAAAATAAAAAGGCAGTAAAATTATTGTACTATAATAGCATATGAATAAAAAAAGGGAAGGGAAGTTTTTGCCCTTATGAACATTTATGTTACATATAAAACATGAACTTTTATTTTCTCCTGGTGCAACGATAATGTATGGGCATTGAAGGCATTCCTGCTGAAATATTCAAGATTTCCGGCAATAATTTATGTACTCAAGCCGTGCCTTTACAATGTTTCCAGATTGAGACGAATTATCTCTCGGGATTTAAGTTTTTTCCCGTTGAAATAAATAAAGTTTGAAAACTCCTGTGATTTTTCAACGCCCCTAATCCCAAAGGAACTATATTGATTTTTTTCTGGACTGGGTGAAGGGTTTCCAGTAATAAAGAAGTCGTATAATATAATGCAGTATAGTACAGTATTATTTAGTGTTTTTGTTCTATTTATGTTCCCGAGCGCCATAAACTTGTCTAGGGTGTCCCCATTGTGACTCGACTCTTCTCTCTCTTCTCGACTATGTATAATCCATATTATGAAGAATTCCTTGTTTGTTGGATTTTTTTATACAAGAAGAAGGGTGAATTTTTTGTTTCTTTGTAAAACTGTACGGCGACGAGTTGTTGATTACATGTTAACCGAGTTAAAATTGACTCAAGCCCTGATAAGACGGTTTTGCCGTTGCCCTCGCTCATAAAACTCCTCGGAATGTTTAATCGAGGCTTAACCTGCAATGTTCTCGGCAATTAGGCGAATAGTTGTTGAAAAGTGTTGCGTGCCCGTTTGTTCCTAATTCAAGAATTATTTCACAAATACAACTATTTTTGACCTTTTACGTTGTATTTGTTATTATTATATAATGTAGACAATTTATACAAATTTTATGAGTTTTAGTATGGTTAAGTTGTTTGGGATAGAGATTCAATCATCATTGATTATTACAGGGGGGAAAAAACAAGAAAATCTTAACTAGATTACATATTTTTGTCTGGTTAGAATAAATCTTTTCTTTTTTACTGTGAAATCTGTTTACATATGCGAACCCAAGCAACCCCAAATACGAAAAATATAATTGGAAATAATTTCAAGACATAAAGAAATAATAATAAAATAATGTAAATAGTATTAAGCACCCAGAGACATCGTCAGCCCTTGCAATCACATGTAAAATGTTCTTGATCAAAATTAGAGCAGAGAATTAGACAGAAACATCATGACAAATAGCCAAGCAACCCCATAAGATGACTACAAGAAGAACCCTTAGTTTAATCTTGGGGATTAAAACCGGTAGTGCCTTATTCCGTATATACATCCTACAATGTCTCAGTGGACTATAAAGGAGAGGAAGAACACAGGAGAACATCAGACACAATGATATGGTATACAGATGGCTCCAAAACGAAGGAACCGGATCGGGCATTTACTGTACAAGCCCAAAACA
The DNA here is from genome assembly GCF_000648675.2 of Cimex lectularius. Classification (NCBI taxonomy): domain Eukaryota; kingdom Metazoa; phylum Arthropoda; class Insecta; order Hemiptera; family Cimicidae; genus Cimex; species Cimex lectularius. The sequence goes on from NW_019392664.1 coordinate 87,714, forward strand.
TGAGCAATCAAACTCATTAGGGAAGTACACTTCGGTCTTTCAAGCGGAAATACATGCCATCAGTGTTTGTGCCCTGGAAAATTTTAAAAGAGGTTACACTGACAAAAAAATCCTTATAAGATCTAATAGCCAAGCAGCCATTAAAGCATTAGCATGTAAAATAACTACATCAAAATTAGTCAGTGAACCTACAAAACATGGGGAAACACAACAACCTGATGATATCTTGGGTGCCAGGGCACAGAGGAGTTTTGGGTAACGACAAAACAGACAGCCTGGCTACAGGAGGATCTGCAAGACCTGAACTTATACTTGGGATAACAAAAACAAATATAGAATCCTCCATCGCAGAATGGATCCAAACAAAACAAAAGAGAAGTGGATAAACTCGAGCAGTGCTAGACATAGTAAACTTATGGTGAAACAACTCACCAAGACTGGCAAAAGCATTGCTGCAATTGGAGAACGCCAAACTCAGAGGAGTGGTATGACTACTAACCGGTCACTGGCATCTGAGAAAACATCTATACAACATAGGCATATAAAACGATGATCCCATCTGAAGATTATCCAATGAGGAGGAGAACTCAGCCACCCATATCATCTTCGACTGCGAAGCAACAGCTCAATGGAGATTCAACCTAGCATACAAAAAAACTTAGGTAATGAAATTGTAGCAGCGACAGTCAATGACCTGATACTTCAAAGGGAAGGCTAGAGTATTGCACTGAACTAAGGCACTAGGAAGGTACAATAAGCCAGAAGGCTGCAGTGCCTGGGGAGTACAAACCCCGCTTTCTAGTATCCTTATCACCATACCATACCCAACCCAATTATTAAAATCTAACATCGATGATGGCTTCATTTATTTATTTTTTTTAAACGCAACATCAGAGGGCGTATCAACCCTCAAAGGGCATCTGGATTCGAACCAGAGACTTTTACCTTACAGCGTTGTGACATCGCCTTAACCATTGAGGTCACCAACGCCCTTCAGAAAATGGCTTTGAAAAAGCAAAACGTCGTCACTCTCTATTCATCAACTTCTACTATCAAAGAACCTCTTAGAAGAGAAGTCAGAGTGTGAGAGAGGAAACAATGCAAACTCACTGCACAGTGGGCATTCAGTCAATTTTAACAAGTATCATCAACGCAGCCTCAATGGTCATAAACTGCACAGATGCAGAGGACACGCAGATGCAGAGGAAACACAAGTGGTACAATTCTTCGCAGGAGTTTGTTTTGGAACATACGACACCGTGGAAAAAGTATAGTCAAATAATCACCTTCGTCATAGAATACAGCTTAATTTTCAAATTAGCCCGATAGGATTGTTACTATTTTATTGTTCACCCCTCAGACCTATTGCTAAGAAAGCAATAGTAAGTCCAGTGTAAAAAGCGATCTAAGTCGACTGGAATTTACGACCCTCCGGGTTTTATGGAGACTTTACTGCGCCCTTTGGTCGATCCACTTGTTCAAGTCTAAACATCAATGCGATCTGTATCCAATTCACACGCCATGCTCCATTTTGTAAGCTAGTCTTTCATACACGCTAAAAAAGATAAATCAAGGCAATAGATGTCAAGAGCCCTCCAAGCTTTCGACTGTTAACAAATTAATACAAATTTCTTGAAAGAATGCATAAACCTTTGCTTAAAATAACCATATCATCTTGACCTAAATGGATCGATGCGAAGAGAAAATTCGTTTTAAACAAATATAAAGACCTCAATAGGATGACATGAAAAGCACCGATGGACTCTTGATGATCTTTCATCTGAACTGATTATCTCACTTAGTAGAATAATCTTAAACTGGCAGGACACTGCGGAAGAACACGTGTAAGTACGATATTAAAAGGTATGACCTAGGCAGTCTGAACACATCGAATAACCAACAAAACAAACCTTTCTTCAATATGTTCAAAAAAGGAAACATAAAATGGAACATAATTAATATAATTTGTTCGCCCCTTCTGACCTTATCATCATCGCTTCATCGCCCCCTAGTAATACTGGTCTGCCTAACTTCGCTGGATCAGTTTTTCTCCCTTCTTCCTGTGCAAGGAAACGGTTGACAAAATAACGCCCAGACCTACCACTGAAATGTCAAAACGCAGTTGAATGTGGTAAATATGATGACAGCACACGATCGAGGAAAGGACCTCGCAGAATCTCACCTCAATTACCTAGCATTCTTGCTGATTATCGCAACTTTGATCATCCTAACAACCAATAATGTTGTTAATGGGAAAATCAGTAATGATTAATGCTGACCCTTGTAAATAACAGAACAAGGTCAATAGTATACACCGATAAGACAAAATTCGATACTATACACAGTAAATTAAAAAAGAAGGAAAGTTATGGTATTATTTATAGATTTAGAGCCTGGAATGACAACATTACCCCAGGGTGGTGATTTGTTTAAACCTGGGAGGGCCGTGACACGTAATGATTTGACACCTGTAATGTTATCCCACGTCGTAATTCATGGTTCTCCCCCGGAATATTAGTGTCCGTCGGTGTAAATCATGATTTTATGGAATGTTGTAACATACGATTAAATTCTCGGTATTACGCTTAATCAGGGTTCGCATGTTTGCCGCTGGTCGGCTCGTTTTGGGCATTTTACTCGATGGCGCCTGTCAAACAATTTTCAATTATGATTGGTCTTAAATCATGGATTGAAACCGGCTCTGGTCATATTTCATGTCAGGTTTACAACAATATAAGGTCAAATTCGTCATATTTTCAATCACCTTCTTTTAAATTTAGGAAAAGAAGGAGCAAAAAAAGAGTGAAAATATGAATAAAAGAATTTGATATTTTGGTGCGTGTTATGTTTGGAATTTTGTATAACTTTGTGATAGATCAATTCTTTTGTCAAATACAATTAATTAAAGTTTTTAGTTTAGATAAAAAAGCCAGTGTCACGAGCGGGATTCGAACCCACGACCTTCGGCTAGATACTTCGCTACTCTACCACTCAAGCTATCGTGGCTTCAATCCACTCGGACATAACTTCCCATCTCTCCACCTTTTGAATTTTCCCTTATTTTTTCCATTTTTCAACTCGAGTGGATCGAAGTCACGATAGTTCAAGTGGTGGAGTAGCGGCGTATCTAGCCGAAGGTCGTGGGCTCGAATCCTGCTCGTGACACTGACTTTTTTATCTCAACTAAAAACCTTGACTTAAGATATTAATTGGTCAAGCGGACCACGAAAACTAGTGGAGTTTTGTAAAATGTTGACCAGGAGGTTGTTGTATTTATTTAAAATCAAAGGCTTTGTAGTAATAGGAAAAACATCGCTTTGTGTGCTTATTTCGTGAACTTCTGAATATGAGCAACGTTGATATTATGGATAGCAACGTTAAAAGTATAAAAATTGGTGATATATTTTTATTTTTGTTAGGAACTGTTGGAGGAAAACGTGCCTAAGAGATAAACAGTTTAAAAATGACTCGTTTACTTAAATAATTGTGATTCTACGAGGACCAATTTTCCTCCTCTTATTTTTTCTTGACGCCCGGCCAAAACGGTTCATAGCAGGACCGCGAAGGCTTCCAATTCCGTAAATCACATTTTTACGTAGATTTTCCCTCCGCGTCGGTGCAGTTCATTAAGCCCGGATTTGTGCCCTATATATCACCTTCAGGCCTCTCGAAATTAATTTGGCCCTTGTAATGACCGGTCCCGAGCTATTTACCAACGGCAATAAAACCGGCCGACTCTGCCAAGAAAGATAAACATGTAACATGTCTTGAATAATGGTCCTTTTCTAGAAATAACTTTGAGCCCGTTCCAGATGTTCCAGAAATATCGAATGGGCCTTTTGTTTATGGCTTCGTTGCGTGGAAATCATCTCCAGAATGGCAATTTAATTTTTACTACCTTCTCAATTTGAAAATTAATGTGAATATCTATACTTAACGACTGGGAATTCTTTTGATGTCGACGTTCAGAAATGCATTAACATCGAATGACCACACTGTCATTTTTGTGCCATCTCAGAGCTTGAAAACTGTTCGAAATTTAACATAAGTAAAAATTCTCTTGTCACATTTGTGTTATGATCAATTTATTAGGTTTCGTGGTCCGCTTGACCAAATAAATTCTTTTCAATTAACTAATCTTTAATTAAGGTTTTGGTTGAGATAAAAAAGTCAGTGACTCAAGCGGGATTCGAACCCACGACCTTCGACTAAATACGCTGCTTCTCTACCACTTGAGCTATCGTAACTTCGATCCACTCGGATTGAAAAATGGCAAAAAGGAGAGAAAATTCAAAAGGTTCAAACAGATGGACAGAAAATAAATGATCAGAAACGGCTAAACTACTGGTTTTTTTCAATATAAGAGGAATGTTAGGAAATCGCAGAGAAAATCATGTTTTAAAATTCCAATTAATCATTCTTTTTAACTAAGGTTTTTGGCTGACATGAAAAATTAGTGTCACGAGCGGGATTTGAACCCACGACCTTCGGCTCAATACGTTGCTAACCACTTGAGTTATCGTGACTTCTCGGTTAAATGATGGCTCAAGTGGTCAGAGCAGCAGCGTATTTAGCCGAAGGTCATGGGTTCGAATCCCCCTTGTGACACTGACTTTTTTATCTCAACCAAAACCTTAATTAAAGATTAGTTATAATCAATATTGATATTCCTGGTCGTCAATCGTGTACCGATAACTTCATCAATAAAGGAAAAAAATAACCAAACATTACACCCCATTAAACATAAAATAACTATGATGTTTTGACTTTTATTTGTTTATTTTTTGCTTTTTTTTAGAAAACAAGTTATTAAAAACAAAGTTAATGTATATTCAAAAATACTACAAATGTATACGAACATCAAGGAAGGAAATTTTACTGACAGTGTGATAGTGTTTCAGGCAATCGGCGTTAAATATGTGGACAGTGAGGCAGTTCATAAATTCCTGGGGAGGACTTGGTTTTTATAATAATATATGATAATCAGTAATCAGTAATATTATGATAGCCTGCAAGCGGATGCGACAAATCGACTTTATTTCGCTTACGTGGAATATAAAATGCCTTGCTTATTCCAGGTCGTCAGGGCACGGGCGAAACATCCTGCGGTCTTATTTGATCTGTAAATAACCCTAATGGTCTCATTTGGCCCAGGATGTCTTTAAGAGAGCTGTTCCCTTAAGTTTATCCGGAGTTTTACGACACTGTTGCCCCCTCTCCTGGGTGGCTTAAACGCCGTTTAAACACAATCGAGATTAATACCTCGCGGGGATGGTTTTGCAATTGCTCCGGGCATAAAGCAGGGTTTAGGATTCGCCCTCAGGGTCGCCATGGCAGCCGGGTTGGGGCGGTTCGAATTAGCGACACCCTCGACTCGACTGGGGGCTCCGTCGAGAGGATTGTAATCGTTTCCACCGTCACTAATGACTGTTTGCAGAATGCCGCCGATAGACTGGCTTTCATTCTTGAAATTAACAGGATATTAGACCCAGGGGTGGATCTGGTTGAAGTAATTTCAAATTAACCCGGGATTTTCTCCCTTCGGACTAGGTGAGTTTGTTTTAAGGTGCATTAGACGTCTATTCTTATGACAGTCTCAAACCTGACTGAGTGTTCATCCTATTGTAATTGATTCTAGCGCCATTCTGCTTACTGTACTATGAGATGACATCAGGTCATAATTGGATAATTGAACCAGTTGTTTAAGTTTACCTGAAATGTCTTGTGTGATATGTTTGCTGAGGTTACCGACGTATTCAATCTGTAATTAATTTTTCCATGCAACCTGGTAAAACTAACAAGTCTAGCAGGTGTCTGTAAAGTAAAGATAAAATATGCAAGCCAGGATAGTCGGAAATAATCAAGCTACTGTACCAAATTCATTTTAATAATTTTATATCCTTGCTATGACGTCTCAAGATGCCTTTCTTATCTTGATTGTTAAAACTAGCAATAAACAACAAGAATGTGAAGTAGAAACATTTCCATGAGATTCTGCGGTGTGATAAATCAGTAGATTTTCTCCTGGACAGTCTATTCTCGTTAATTTTGTTTGTAATATAAAAGCTAATGAAAATACGCAGAAATGTCGCTTTACTTTATTCTGATTTGTATTCAACCTACGGTTTTTACTTTGGGAGCAGTAGTTGATTTACTGAAACGTAATGATTCGAATCATACGACCTTGGTCGTTCCAGATCATCCTGGTCGGTCTACTCTACCTCGTAAAAAAACACACACAGACCAACCAGTGAAGATGGCGAAATGCCGAGACTGACATCTTCAGCGGTTGGTCTGTGTGTTTTTTCTTAAATAATAGGCAAATCATTAAAGACACGATGATGCCTGGGCAGGCCTGGAAGAACAGTGATGAAACTATCTTTCCCTAGCAAATATATTCTCGAAGGTGTTGTTTAATAAAAGTTAAAGAAAATAGGCCGACATGTGACTACTTTGTATTTGTTTCTATTTATGCCTTGGTTTTTACTTTGTGAGAGGTTTATTTACTGAAACGTTTAATGTCCTAAATCATACGTAACTTGTTTGAGAGTTTATGATCATCCCTATCAGTCTTGTCTGCCAAGCGCATTTCCGCATTTCGTCATCTCCACTAGTTAGTCTGTATGTTTTTTTTTTGTTCTTAAATAATAGTCGAATAACTTAGGACAGGATACTGTCTAAGCAGAGCAGGTACAAGCGAGAGGATCAAACTACAAAATTCTGTATAATTTTGACTCTTCTGGCTCATGTCATGTTACTTATGATTATTGATTATTAAATAAATCGGAGAAGAATTAATCTCCTTCGGTTGGAATTTGGTCAAAACACCAACTTGCCCACGACCAAATTGCCAGCATGACCAAATATTTTTTCCGGCCGGCTAACTACCAGGTCTATTGCCAGCACCACGCTTTTTTTCGTATTTTTAGGACGAACAGAAATGACTCTCCAATAGGAAGCTTAGCGATCTTTCTGATGGAACTTCTGGGACTTGATTTCTACTCGTACATACCTACACGAACATGTGGTGAAAAGGTGATGACTGATGCATACCTAAACATTCCTACATAACCTAGCTAAGTTTGGCGGGTTACAGAGTACTCGATATTCCGCTGAAGGCCCGCTCTCATTCCCGCTAATAAATACAGTCATCTGATTATATGTTCATATCATATGTACAGATAAAAATTGGTGAGAGGGGGTATTATTATTTCGCTCTTGCTTCCCCCATTTCACTCTAAAAAACCTAACCTGAAGCTAACCTAGTTTAGCGGGTCTGTAGGGTATTCCGTATTTCCCTGTCATATAATTTTGATTTATTGAAATCCTAATATTGTTAGTTTTAAGTTTACTTGCAAACATTCGAGCCGAATCTTACATCCACATTTCTGAAAAATCAAAATATAATTTATTACATATCTGGTGTTTAGTGACCGTTAGTTAATGATTATTCGGAGATCGTGAGATGCGGTCTGGTGTGTCGTAGGCTTTAGAAAAACATTTTCTTTATCGTGCCAACGTTTCGATCTTTATTGAGATCATCTTCAGGGCCTGCGATATATAAATACGTGTAAGATGGGAAAAAATGAATTTATACAATGCTAGAAAATTTTAGATTAAAAAGATGAATTTATACAATACTAGAAAATTATAGATTAAAAAAAAATTAATTTGTACAATGCTAGTAAATTTTAGATTAAAATAATAATAAAAAATAAAAATAAAAAAATTATATTTTTTATATTTTAATCTAAAATGTTCCAGCATTGTATAAATTTATTTATTTTTTTAATCTAAAATTTTCTAGCATTGTATAAATTCATTTTTTTAATCTAAAATTTTTTAGTATTGTATAATTTTTTTCTTTATCTAAAATTTTCTAGCATTGTATAATTTTTTTTTCACATCCTACATGTATTTGTAAAATATCAACAATGTTTATAAATCCCAGGCCCTGAAGATGATCTCAATAAAGATCGAAACGTTGGCACGATAAAGAAACTGTTTTTTGGTACTACATGCGATCACCAGGTATAAATAGATTTTTTTAAAAACCGCAAACGGTTAAACTGAGTTAACGCCCTGTTTGTTTAAAATTGTCCTTATTTTATATTTGTTGTGTTACGTGCATTGCTTCGACCTTTATGAAGAAAATTGATTTTTCGAGGGACGGTTTGTATTATAAATCATGAATATTCTTCCCCTTTTTAGTTGCACTCTAACAGCATACATAATTCCTATTTGGACAGTTTATTATTGTATTTTCCAGTAGGTTTAAACATGAGCACCTGGTTCGAAGGTTACCTGGACGTTCCGTTTCCATAAACTATCCTCGATTTGTATCTTATGGGCCGTGTTTTATGTATATTCAAATAAGGCAATACTATGTTAAACAGTAAACACAAAGACCGAGGGATTTTTAAGGGGCTGGAGCCGGGTCGGGGCCCAATTTTTTTTCTCTGTCTGCCCCAGCGGGTCGCTCGTAATTTCGACCCCGGGGCGGTTAAGGGATTTTTACGGTAGCCGGTTTCAAAATTGGGCTGATTATCGAAATTAAGAGACCTCCGGGCTCAGGGTACAAATTGTCTCCCGTTTCGCCCCAGGGGCCTTTTGTTTCTTTTGATATTTGTATTTAATAATTACAGAAGTTTTAACGATGAAATGACCCTTTCCTGGGTGGGCCCAGCTCCCACGACCGTAGGAAACGACCACTTAATGACCGCATCAATCCCTATTAGTACGAGGGACAAAAGAAAAAGTTTAATCGCCGAACGAAACATGCTTAATTGAATGTCAGCTCGTAACAACATATATAAAAATAATTATCTTTTCGAGAAAATAACGGCCAATTTAAATAAAAAAACAAATCATTCCCTATCGATTCGGTGATTTTTGAAATATTAAATGCTTTTAGCAGTCAACTATTTAAAACACTTACCACCCTCAAAGTCAATTAAATGAAAACAAGGCAAATTATCTTCATTCTCTTATAATCTTCCATCCGTCCTGACTAGTCGAATTAATTATTTTTAACGAGAAATATTTTATTTTTATATAAAGCCTTAGTTATAAACGTCTTCTTCTTAGTTGGGGTTGAATTAATTGGCTTTTTTAATTAAATATACTCATCCGGTTGTTAGGTTCTTTTTTAGAACGTTTCCATACGAAGAAGCTCGTTGGAATGAATTAGGCAGGACTGCAGTTCTGCAAGCACTTATTAGTAACAGTTGAAGGTTAGACGACTAATTGTGAAATATAAATGTTCTCTTTGCAGTATTAATAACCTTCTACCATGCTCCTTTTGTACGAAATTAAATTCACCCTGTTGTTTCCTTCTAGAGCGTTTCCATGAAAGAGCCCGCCTCATGGTTTATTAAAACATACAAAATTTTGGAAGCGCTATGTGCACTGTTTACACCGATCGCCTTTTTGAACCCTTCTGGATGTCTCCGGCCGGTCGGCGAGTCAGTTGTTGCCTAGAATTACTGCCGAAAACATCGTTGTCTTACTCGAGTATTTAAACGCCGTGTTTGTGCGCAATTTATGTTTTTCAATTGCCGTTGTCAAGTAAGCATTCGGTACCAAACGTCTGAATCCGCCGGAGACTGTGGGGCCCTGCCTAGTCGAAGAAAGAAGAGGACAACTGTTGCCGAATTGCTTGATCCCGTACCGAGACACGTTGGGGCGTGAAAATTCGAATTTATCCCAATCCCCTCCTCGGATTCACTCTTTCCCATTTTCTTTAATTTTGAATTTATTTAGCCTTTAATATACAGTCCACTTAACGAACATAAAATTTGGTCCTCCGGGCCGGATAAAGTTGTGTAAAAAAGAGTGAATAAGAGGGGACCGTGGAAGCGTCCGAGACATTTGCAATTTCATTACCTGAATCTGCAGGCAGCCTTACGTCATTCGTGATCATCACCTGGACCCTTGTGTCTTTTTAAATTAATAACTTTTCACAAGGCAAACTATAGTTCAGCAATTAACTATTCACTTTTTGAAGTTTTTGAAGTTCTCAAAATCAGCGTGGATGGGCAGATCAAAATGATAGAAAACGAACTGCAGGCTCATCACACCGGTGATATGATTAAACCTTCCAATTTATTCTCTTTATGTTTGATTTTCCAATGATGATCCAAATCAGTGGGGTGATGAATCTGTATTTTAGCCGTTTCAGATCACTTTGGCACGTTAGGCGCATTTCGGCATCGCAACATATTCAAGGGTGTATCAAAGTAGGCAAGATGCAGTTTTTGAATCACAATCTGCATTCTATTAATGAAATTCACTAGTTTTCGTGGTCCGCTTGAACAATTAATATCTTTCAATTAATTAAGGTTTTCAGTTGAGATAAAAAAGTCGGTGTCACTAGCGGGATTCGAACCCACAACCTTCGGCTAGATCCGGCCGGTACTCTACCACTTGAGCTATCGTGACTTCAATCCACTCGGACACTAACTTCCCATCTCAACCCACCTTTTGAATTTAAAAAATGGCAAAAAGGAGGGGAAATTCCTCTATTATTATTCGAAAGTCTTCTGTTTTTGCATGCTTTTCCGCAATAAATTCTCCCCTTAATGGCTGTTTTTAAACCGGTATTTTCCTCCCTTAATCCAATAGTCGAGATAAATCATGAGGTGGGAATAAATCTTCAGTTGCTTAAAAAGTAGAATTAAAATGCGATAATTTCCTACCAGGATTTCCAATGCTTTTTAAATTAGACCTACTGTTTAACCCTAATCCAGAATGATATGTCCTAAAGTTGATCGTTCGTTTCACATTTACCAACTCGAAAATAAACAGTTTTCTTCAGTTGACCCCGTATCATATTAAGAAAAAAAAAGTCGACAGCAGTTTAATCAAAATCAGTCAAAATTGATCTGTACACCTCGTTGTTCGTCTGTCAGACGCCATCAGTGGACGACGTTAAGACGGTACGCATCCGACTTGATTTTTTTTAATGATCAACAACGAGGATAGCTGGACCGAGGTGATAAATCTTGATCAGCTGTCAACAGTCCATCCACTTTCAGACCACACAACGGAATTTTTATATCAAAATTAAAATGTAAAATATTTAAAGAAATTCTTACCAGGGTCATGTAATAAATTTATAACAGTGTGTAATTAATGTATTCAATATGCATAGAAGCTGTCGGAGTTATGATCGATTTAATCAATATCAATGTTTTAATCTTGGCTTAATTACACTGTCTTAACTTTAAGTATTAATAACTAATCACAATAAAAAATGTTTTTGTAAAACTTTCTTGTTAATGGTATTTGTAAAGGTTTCGTTTTGGATTGTGTAAGTAGCGCCAGTAAAGAAAACATTGTTAAGTACGTTTGCACTTAAGTCCCCACTTGTACAACAGCTTCTCGACCCCCTAGGGCTATAAATTCCAATCAGGGATCCGTCAGACCCGGAGCATTTCGCAATAAAAATTAACCCGACGGTGAAAAGGCACTAAGCAGGCGTACAATTTGTCTCGATGGCATCCGCCCAACAAGCGAACGCCATCCATCATGAGCCGGTTATGCCCGTACTTGATATCCTTTCACCGTGGAAGCCCCTACCGTTGGGACTTACCTAAGTTGGCTGCTTATCCGAATGTTTTTCTCCCTTGCGTAAAGATTGAATCGAAGATTAAGTGAACGTAACGAAACTCGTCTTTCCGCCCCTTCCAATTACACGCCAATCGAAATAAAGATGACCGTTGATGTAATGATGGTGTGCATCATCTTCGCAACCGAAGCGAACCTCCTGGAGGGGAAGGCGTGTATGATTCATTGCTGAAATATCGATTCAGTGATTGAATAAACGCGCCATTGCATTGGCAGCGTACGCAAAATATTTTACGACTGGTCCAGATTCATTGCTTGTAATAATAATACTTACAGGATAGTGACGAAAAAAATAACAATTGCTTTGTAAAATCAGATACCATCTTTAACAGGGTCTGCAATCCAGTTACTACAAAATTGGATTTTAGATAAACCGTATCGCCTGCCTTGATTTAATTTCCAGGCATCGTTTTTCCATCCGATCAGTCAACATGGGACGGTTTACATTGATCTTGATTTTGTCAGTGCTACACCGAAATTCACTTTCAAAAAAATGTACGTTGAATATTGGTATCGTGGGTGAAAATTTAACGATTTGCCAAAAAATCAAATGGATGAATTAATTGAGTTATTTTATATAAGTAGTTTGGTTTTATAGAAACAGCTGGAGTGTGGGCCGTACTTTGGAGCCAGCCGGGTTTTGGCTCAACGCTTCAATGATCTTTCAATTAATTAATCTTTATTTAAGGTATTGGTTGAGATAAAAAAGTCAGTGTCACGAGCGGGATTCGAACCCACGACGTACTACTGCTACGCCTCTCTACTACTTGAGCTATCGTGATTCCGAAAATGGCTCCGATTATTGATTATTAAATAAATCTGGGAAGAATTAATCTCCTTCGGTTGGAATTTGGTCAAAACACCAACTTGCCCACGACCAAATTGCCAACATGACCAAATATTTTTTCCGGCCGGCTAACTACCAGGTCTATTGTCAGCACTACGCTTTTTTTCGTATTTTTAGGACGTAGAGAAATGGCTCTCCCATAGGAAGCTTAGCGATCTTTCTGATGGAACTTCTGGGACTAAGGTATTGGTTGAAATAAAAAAGTCAGTGTCACGAGCGGGATTCGAACCCACGACCTACTACTGCTACGCCTCTCTACTACTTGAGGTATCGTGATTTCGAAAATGGCAAAAAGAGGGAAAATTCAAACGGTTGTAGGTTGAGGTGGAGAGCTGGTTGAGAGGATCAAAGTCACGTTAGCTCAAGTGGGAGAGCAGCGGCGTATTTAGCTGAAGGTCGTGGGTCGAATCCCGCTCGTGACACTCGCTTTTTTATCTCAACCAATACCTTAAATAAAGATTAATTAATTGAAAGATATTATTTGGCCAATCGGACCACGAAAACTAGTGACTTTAATAAGCTTCAATGAACGTTGGTAGCATTTCCACTATTTTTCATACGTCAAGGATGGGCATAACTGAGATCATCAGTTTCGTTAATTATGCGGAAATCGTGAGATGCGGTCTGGTGTGATGTAGGTTTCAGAAAAACATTTTCTTCATCGTGCCAACGTTTCGATCTTTATTGAGATCATCTTCAGGGTCAAAATGTTTGTTTTCTCCGTAATTGTGAGTGCCAACTCAGTGCCGCCAACATAATACGTACAGACATTTTAAATTTTTTTTACAAACATCAAAAAGGGGTACTCTCAACATGTCACGCAAGAACGTCACACTACACGGAAAACATTCACTTTGAGCCCTGAAGATGATCTGAATAAAGATAGAAACGTGGACACTATAAAGAAAATGTTTTTCTGAAACCTACATCACACCAGACCGCATCTCACAATTTCCGAATAATCATCGACTAACGGTCACTATCACCACGCAAGTTTCGTTAATATTTCATACAATAGTCAGAATGATAATCGAATTGAAAGTACAGGCCGAGTGGATTCTTTTGGTGAAGATGTCAGATAAGAGGGGCCGCTTTCGCGTTGGACTTGTTCAAAAGTAAAAGTCGGTCGATATTTCGATTCTGGATTGGGACTAGTCGGAATTATATTGAAATTGGGTCCCGATTCTCCTTTGAAGCCGAAGCCGCTCCATTCATCAATTTCCATCTCGAGACCGGTTCGGGAGCCGGGTCTTGCTCTTTTTTCCCCCCCAGCCCCATGTTCGTTTTGTTCTTTTACGCCTAGTTAACACCTTGTCCAACACACTTTCCACGCATGGGTTGCCACGCCATGGTGCGCTTGCCCCATGAGTAGACTGGGCAGTTTTGAAAACGTTGTACACGAAAAGGCGTCGACGTCGGGCTCACTGGGACTTCCGTCGATCGATTTCGATCCAGGGAAAATTTTCATAATGAAATGAAGCCACTACCCTGAACTTTATTTACACACAAACAATTTTATGCAAATAGGATCAAGACACCAATAATTATTTCTTTCAAAGAACAATAGCGACAGCCATGCCTTTTATCCTTCACCTGCAAGAAATTCATAGTTGTACTTAAAAGGAAAAAAGTAACTTTGACGTTCCATCGCAGCATACGTAAGTTAATTTTGGTCAGTCATTTGGTTGAATGTAGGTTTTCCTAGTCTGCCTAGTTGGTCAGAAGAGGATTTAGTTCATTTAACAGAAAAAAATAACTTACAAACCAAGAAAAAGAGAGCCTGCTTAAATCTTTAAGACAAGCAAAACCTTTGACTGCCCTATTTTGGGGTCTTGTCTCTGTTTGGGCTAATGTGATAAATGAATAAATTAAACCCACGACGATAGGCAGATCATTATGATCTGCGACGGCCAACCTACAGGTCCATCGGCTATCAGATATCAATGAAGTTGATGTTAAATTTTGAGAATTTTGTGGAGTGGTGGACTTTTATTTTACTTTACTTTATTTTTGGTTTACTTGACATCACAATAACTCATAGACTCACCACGAACATGAAATATGGGCTTATATAAGTTAAGCAGTCATGAATGGTCGGAGTTGGTGTTGTGTACCACTGAACATCCAAAATAAATGGCCTCTGACAGATTAAACAGCAGTTAGTTCGCAGGCTTGAAAATCGTTTATCCACTTTTCGTTTGATCTCTTCTTTTTCCTAGTTTCTAGCGTGACGAATCTATATTTTGGTTGGTTCCCATTTTGGCATCTCACCATCTTCAGGGGGAGTTGAAGTCTCATTACAAATGCATTTTGTTTATTATTAATATTCTATTTGGTTTCATATCAGCTTTGATAATATTATTACCAGCTTATTAATATTGTTAACTATACAATTTTTGTAGTTTGGTCCTCAAAACTAGCGAGAATTGGCGGATCAAAATAAGAGAAAACGACCAAACTCCACGCTCATGTCCCAGCAGACTTCATGAAGAAATCTTATGTTTATACTCTTTGTGTTTGATTTCCTATAGAGGTCTGTAGGGTGATGTATATGTGTTTTAGTCGTTTCAGATCATTTTGGCCTGAGACGCCTTTTGCCATCTCACCATCTTCATTAGTGGGTTAAAAAATGTTACAAAATTAATTTGAAGCACAATGTGCATTTTCTTTGTTTTTATCCCTCAACTGACAAATTTTGCGATATAAAATTTTCTTTTTACAGTTCATTTGTTCTTCTTAACTTTGAACTTTTTGTATTACGTTAAATTCATTTTCAGTTACCTTGGGTGGGTAGAAGCAGCACTGTAAAACTAAAAAAAACCGACTTCCTCATTGAAAAACGAATTTCTATCTCTATTTCCTTCCCCACCCCTTCAAAATCAGACAAATTTAAACAAAAAATATTAATATTTCCCTAACACTCTCAACACAACACACAACAGTGACACATCTACACAGAAAACACACTTTGAGTACAAATACTTTGATTAAACCTAAAATATCTTTATTGTGTACATCATTGTATAAATTCATATTCATATCTTATATGTTGTATAATTTAAACATTGTTTATAAATCCCAGACTCTGAAGATGATCTCAATGAAAATCGAAACGTAGCACGATAAAGAAAATATTTTTCTAAACTTACATCACACCAGACCGCATTTCAAGATCTCTAAATAATTGTTCCTTATTGCTAACTTAATGTTTACAGATGGGACATACATAATAAAAATTATGACAACCCACGCTCATACGGGCTCGATTATAAAGCTAATTTGACCTTGTGGCAAGGTTATTTTTAGGGTTTTACTATTTAAATATTAATGTCCGTTACGGATAGTGTTGTTGAGTGAGTTCACCTTGATTTTTGAGACAGGTCCTTGGAGTGACAAGGTAGTCATTATCGCCGAGAAACCCCTAGATGTAATCTGTCTGGATGGGTACAGGTGCTAACTAGGCACACCTGCACACCGGTAGCCTCAGGCCTAAAATAAACAGTCCGACGACCCATTCCGGAAACGTTCCTTAAAAATACGGTTCTTGACGTTTTCCTCGGAAAAATTCCTTACCTGGACGGCTGCATTTTCTCCGAGGGGGCGATTAAAAGTTTTGAATTTATTAAGCGTTCTTTCTCTTCTTATATTCCGTTCTACTTTGCAAATTGTTTCATGACCGGCAATTATGTTATTAATTCAGAGTGGGATTGTTGGGCAGTCGGTCATTTCAGACATTAAAATGAATTTTTTTGGGTTACCTGAGAAGTTTAGCAGGATAGCTTTTAAGAACTGTAGTTTGGATTATTATGCTGGACTATTTGGAATTATAGGTACGTGGAATCATATGTGACTATAGTCTATCTGATAAATGCTTGCTATCTGATCATATCCGTCCGTGGTCCGTTTTTAGCAATTGGATCTCATTTACCATCTGTTCAAGAAAATTAGTCTGAACAAAAACGTCCTATGCATCTGAAAAAAGCATGAAGATACACAGAAAAACAACGAAAAGGTTTTTAGTTGAGATAAAAAAGTCAGTGTCACGAGCGGTATTCGAACCCACTACCTTCGGCTTGATACGCCGCTAAACTACCACTTCAGCTATCGCGACTTCGATCCACTCGGGCACTAACTTCCCATCTCAACCCCAAATTTTTTGAATTTTCCCTCCATTTTGCCATTTTTCAAATGTGTAATCTATTTGATTCTCGGCGACAAATGAAATGGCCACGGTTCGAATCCCGCTTGTGACACTGACTTTTTTATCTCAGCTAAAAACTTTAATTAATCAAATGATATTAATTGGTCAAGCGGATCACGAAAACTAGTTTATTATTAGTATCGTTTTTCAGGGTTTATTCTTAGAACTAAAATTATTCAGGCTGATAGAAAAGTGACAAAATTGCCCGTAATTAAAGCCAAAACGAATCGACGAAACTCCTTAAAAATTTATTTGCGTTAAGAATTATATTCGAAGAAGATCTTTGGGTTTTGTCTTATTTATACACAGAAAAAGAAGAAGGTAATAAATAATTGTTCTTTGGATTTCTGCACGCGCGGACTGCTTTAAAGAATTTCTCCTTTTTCGGTTTTTACCCCGGGAATGGCGATCAAGAATTCCAACGACCTATCTTTCAGTTGCCAAATGGCATTCTCGGGATGGAGACATTAAACATAAGTAAATTTAACAGTTGGTGGGGGCAAAAAGTCGTGCAAGTTAAAGATTAAACCGGTCCTCCTCATGAGAGACGTCCTTCCCATGCCAGATCGGACAGTAATTGTTCCTTCCTGGCAAAAACTAGGCTGAGCGGATCGCGAGCTGGAATCAAGGGACTTACCCATTGTCAAGTCGTCTAATTGAAACGTCAGTTCTGCCGGATGCAGTCGTTTCAACTTTTACCAAATCCCTTTACCTGCCGGGAAAGAAGTTACGGTTCAAAGGGAAGGAATCCAACTGGGCCTCCTGCTGAAAACTTCCTTTATTGGAAACAGCATGACAGGTTGAAATGTAAAAGAAATATTTAAGAATAACTCTTTACAATCGACCTAGGAAATGATTCATCACATTATCATTGTTACAGTTAGAAATACACGCATTTTCGCACTCTCAAGCTAGATATACAGCACGGGTATAATATAATTTCGATAATTTGACAGATTCACCATGAGGTCTGCGAAGTGATAAACCTTCCACCCTTTCAATGTTTTGGTGTGTCAGATATGCTTGGGCAGTTCGCCATTTTTGCTAGAGAATTTTGGGCTTTTTTATGAAGGACGAGTTAAGCTGCCAATTTTTAACATCCTTGTTGTCGGTTTCCGTGATAGCTTGGTTGGTAGGGAACCGTAATATCCGTTGATCTGTCTCATAAAAGTAGTATTTAGTACAATCTGTGGTGATTAGTGACCGTTAGTAAATGATTATCGTGAGATGCGGTCTGGTGTGATGTAGGTATTAGAAAAACATTTTCTTTATCCTGCCAACGTTTCGATCTTTATTGAGATCATCTTCAGGGCCTGGGATTTACAGACATTGTTTAAATTTAACAAATACATGTAGCATGCGGAAAAAAGTGACAAACACTTTGAGTGAGTAGAAATACTTTGATTGAATATAAAAAATATTTTTTACATTGTATAAATTCACTTTTTTCCACATCCTACATGTATTAGTGAAATTTAAACAATGTTTATAAATCCCAGGCCCTGAAGATGGTCTCAATAAAGGTCGAAACGTTGGCACGATAAAGAAAACGTTCTTCTGAAGCCTATATCGCATCTGACCGCATCTCACGAGTTCCGAATAATCATTTAGTACAATATTGCAACATAAATTAGTAACATAATATCCATTAAGGCTGGAGAAAAAAATCTGCAAACGGTTAAAACAACATAGTTATTAAACGCCTTTCTCCCATGTTAAGTCATCACACGATATTACACAAAAGCTTGATTTTCCAAGAAAAATATCAGATTTTCACTTCAAAAACGTTCGTAATAAAAAAGTTTAAGTTGGACAATAATATGAAATGATAGCACCGGTAAATTTCGATACTGTTTACGACGAGAACAATAAGGAAAAGGTATCAAGTTAAGGAAAGGAGACATCTGACAGGACGTACATAAACAGCTGTGCTGATTTCAGGAAGAGATAGTAAAACAGTATTTTTACTATTATATAAAGGAAACAGATAAAATATAAAGTTTACAAATAAGCAAACGTGTCAATTATAGGTTTTTCTTTAAAATATAAAAAGAAAAGATAAACTATTTGGATTTTCTATTATCAGGAAGACATGTGCGGAGTAAATTTCAATATTAACAGATATATACTTTTTCCGTTAAATTACCCTTACTTTAAAGAATTTAAAACGTACAAGATAGTATGAACTAAATTAAATTATATACAATTAAAGTTAAAAACAAATTATTCTTCTATTGATTTGAGATGTTTTTAAATTTAAAATACTTGGTCTATCAAATAATTATATTTTTAAAACTCTCGATTAATAGAACCTTTTATTTGTTTTTACATTTAATTTTATAAATTGTATATACATTTACTTTAATTTATTTAATTGTTATTAATATTCAAATGGTCGACTAAGAGCCAGTTAATTATTTAATTTTTTAAAAAGCTCAAATGTGCGGGAATTTTACTGTAAATGTTTACACTTCACATTATCTTACGTTATTTTAATACTTTGAAGAAAATGTTAATTTGAAATTGAAAAGGGTTCTTTTGTCGAAAAAAAACTATATTAATGTTTATTAAACGACTTTTTTGTTTAGGTTTGAATCAATTTGGCGTCATTGGACTCAAAATAACTCAAAAACAAATTTTTCGTTTTATTTCCAATTCCATGGTTTTGAAAGAATAATAATATTTGTTTGAGTATATGTAGGAGAGTAAAATAACATTATTTTGATGTTGTGAAGGGAATAAATTTAAGAGCATTTCCTCTTGTTTTTTTTTTTAAGGGGCAGTCAACAGCTTGGCCATTTCAGCATGCGAAATATTGCTGCACACATTCAATACGCATTCACACAAATAAGTACATTCACATCTATATACATTTTATTCATTCTATTTGGTGGACATAGCACTGAATATTCCTCCATCAACCTGCACACAACAAATCAATCCAATTGGGGTCGATGGGGTACTTTTATAAATATTGGGTTGTCCGGAAAATAATGCAGGATTTTAAGTTTTCATTAAAAAAAATCTATATAAAATATTCTGTTTACGTTTACAGGATTACTCATTTGTATGAATGTCAACACTTATTAATCCTCTTCCAAATGATATTGTTTGTTTACCTCTGTAGCATTCCGCTACTTGGAAATAATTCAGTCATCCTTATAATGTCAAAGCGAGAATTTCGTACGATTTTCTTTTACGAGTTTAAACTCGGCCGAAGCGGAGCCCAAACGGCTAGAAACATTAACCAAGTCTGGGGCGAGGGTTGTGTTAATGAGTGCACTGTGCAAAGGTGGTTTAAAAAATTTCGGGAGGGAGATTTCAGCCTTGAAGATGAAGAAGGTCGTGGAAGGCCTTCCTCTCTTAATGATGATGTTCTGCGATCAGTGGTGGAAGAAAACCCCAAAACAACTGTTCGAGAACTTGCAGAGCAACTCAAAGTCAGTAAAACGACCGTCGCTGACCACCTCAAGGCGATTGGAAAAGTGAAAAAACTCGAAAATTGGGTTCCACACTCATTAAACGATCGCCAAAAAAATCAGCGCTTTGATGTTTGTGCATCACTTCTTTGTCGAAACAAAAATGACCCATTTCTGGCCAGAATTGTTACATGTGACGAAAAGTGGATTCTCTACGATAACACTAGACGTTCTGGACAGTGGCTCGACAAAGGAGAAGCTCCAATACATTTTCCAAAGCCCCCAACTCATCAAAAAAAGGTAATGGTTACGGTATGGTGGGCTTCATTTGGTTTAATACACTACAGCTTCTTAAATCCTGGCGAAACCATCAATGCTGAATCATACTGTAACCAAATTAATACCATGCATCAGAAATTGGCAGTAATGAAGCCCTCTTTGGTCAATCGGAAAGGGCCCATTTTGTTGCATGACAACGCTCGACCACATGTGTCACGTGTAACGTCACAAAAATTATTGGAGCTTGGCTATGAAACTTTGCCTCACCCACCCTACTCTCCGGACCTCTCGCCTACTGACTACCATTTTTTTAGACACCTGGACCACTACTTACAACACATAATATTCAAAAATCAAACGGAACTGGAAAATGCATTTATTGACTTTATCAATTCTAAAAATTCTGAATTCTACTCAGACGGAATTAATAAGTTACCAACACGTTGGGAGAAATGTATTGAGAGTATGGGAAATTATTTTGATTAAAGAACATTGCTTTAAAGTAACTAGTTTCTTTTTTTTTGTTTAATACCAAAATCCTGCATTATTTTCCGGACAACCCAATATTCCGCCATCGACCCAAGTCACGTACACAGGTCGAGGAGCGATGGGGATGCTATTCCACCATCAGCTCCTCCCTATTCACTCTAATAAATACACTCATTCATACAAAACACATATCTTGACCAATAAAAAAATCTCAATTCCCCCAAAAAGCGGAACTGGGGACCCAACTCGCTACCATGTTCGAAAACCATTCTTTAATACGGCGGCATGCCTACACGCTCTCTGTATGGAGCCAAGGCATTTCCTCATTTCTAAGAAATACTATTTGTCAATTCTACTTTTAAAATGAATGCGCTGGATTTTACTCTTACAGAACAAATTAACTTTTATAATTTATCAAATTTCTTGGGATAAGTATTTAACAAATCCTGATCTCTTGAGTAGTATAGAGTACTAAATATAACTGTTCTTTTTTTGTTTGTTTTTTCAATTAATATAATCAAGTCCTTTCAAACAGGATTTTCTATCAGGTTTTAATCTTGACCAACAATAAAATAACCTGGTTAAATGGAATGGTAATAATTCTTAGTAATAACTATCTTGTGAGGAGAATTTTCTGTGGGTTTATGGAATATTGGAATAAAACTATGATAACTTGAGGTTGAGGGTTACATCCTCAGGTTAACGGGGTATGAATCGGCTTGATTGACAGATGAAATAAGACTGGAATTTAACACTGCTTTCCCCCAGATCTAATCTTTCAAAGGGACAAAAGCCGGTGGGACAGTCCTATTTACCAGGTAAGACCGATTTCCTTAGGTATTGACGTTTGGGGCAAATGCGATTTAAAAATTCCCTTTCGTTTTGGCCTCAAACCGTCACCTGGCCGGGAGATTAATTGTTGTATGTAGGACTGTGCGATCTATGGCCCCTATTCTGGTTAAATTGGGCGAAATAGGCGTTTCTAACGAGAGGCGCAGGGTGGATAATCCAGTATCTGCCTTTTCACGGTTCAACGCCCACATAAAATGAAGTATTTGCGGATGACGGCAACGGACAAAACCGTAACGGTCTGTCTGACTAAATTGGGCGGATTATCTCGATTAGGAATTAGAAGAACAAAACCTGGCGACAGGCATTGTCAAGAAAGGTTTAGGATTTAAATATTGCCAATAAATCTTAGTTGGACATAATTGGAATTAAATACTGTTATTTAAATCCTGTTTAAGCACCGGTTATGTCCGACTTGCCCACCTGAATTAAGCTCTAGGGTATCGACAGTTAAATCATTAGTGCAAGTTCTCCGCATGCTGGCTTTGTCTCCAAAAGTAAATCCTAGTCTATGTGGATTCTAAGATTGACCGAACTAAACTCCGTGAGGAAAGTAGTTTGAAGTTTAGTTTCTAAAAAGCTGCTATGCTCAGGTTATCGTTGTCAGGAACTGCGTTGTTCAACAGCGAGAATGGACGGACCCCAGTCAATGGTTCACGTGTAAAAATGTGGAAAATCAAGACAAACTGCTAAAAAATCTGTGCAAAGTCCCAAACATTTCCAAACCAATAAACTTAGAATCTGTCCTAATAAGCAACAATCCATCAGCTTTCAACATAATCTATGGATTTCTAAAGTCGATAAACGTTTCTTTTTGATTATCTTCAAACATGAAAATTTAGAAGATGAGAAGATGGAGCTGAATACGCTCGACAATAAAATGAAAATAGAAAACTTCATGGGGTAATATGCCAGCGTAACCCCCCCCCCCCAAAAAAAAAAAAAAATTTTCGTATTTGATTCATATTTTTGAAGTACATTTATCCTAATAGTAGTGTTTATTGCCAAAACGCTCTACTTCGGCCAATATTTTACGATAGATTTGCCCGTTTTGTCGTAATAATTCAGTTGTTTTTGTCAGCATTAAAGCAATAGATTATTCCTTCTTATAGCGTTTTATATGTATTTATATTGACATTTTCCCGTTTGGAATATAGAAAAAAACAATTGAAATGTAGGAAAAAAGTGTGGGTCAAACAATCGATCCTTGAAGAACGCCGGTACAAACTGAATTGAAGGCGAGAAAGAATAACTCGCAAAATTTGACAATATTAAAAGATAACCATTTTACCCTTTTACAAGTGTATAAAATCTAATTATATTCTTTTTATGTAAGGTCTTGGTCGAGATAAAAAAAGTCAGTGTCACGAGCGGGATTCGAACCCACGACCTTCGGTTAAATACGCCGCTTCTCTACCAATTGAACTATTGCGAGTTCGATCCTCTCGGACACCAACTCTCTCGACCAACCTCTTTTTATCTCGACCAAGACCTTACATAAAACGAATAATTAATTGAAAAAAATGACTTGGTCAATTGACCACTAAAACGTAAATCTATTTGTGTTGTTAGTTTTTAATTAATACAACTTTTACGGGTTTTGGTTGTTACGGTAGGTAGTAGTAAAGGTAATCTTGGTTCTTAAGGTGTCTCTTCCGTGTTCTTTCCTTCCATACAATTAGACAGGATATTTTATTTATTTCACTATTCTCACATTTTTTGTTCAACTTTTTTTACGGTTTGATCTCTGTTACGGTAATTTTTTATTTTGTGTCGTCATGACCTTCCACGACCTCTATTTCTAAGATGTTTGTTATATTGGTTTATTACTTTAGGCTTTTCTCGATAAATACCAATTACCATGCTACAACTACATCGTAGTAACTAAAATAATTCCTGTAATACAAGAGTTATTACCGTCCACCTACCCTTGGATGTCGAAGGGTCAACCCAGTATTACATATTATTATTAAGTTTCCGTGGGCTATACCGGGATTCGAACCTAGAACCGCTAGACTGGGACATATGAGTCAGACGCACAAACACCAATACGCTTAAAATAATTTGTTTATGTTTTGATGTGCTGCCATAAGCAACATGGTACAAGATGTGATTTATCAAAAAATAATCCAAACAATTTCTACGAATATCATGTTTGTTCCAGTTGAATATCAAGGTTGGGTTAATAATATTGTAACACAAAAACATCTTGATTTATATTGTTGATTATTATTGTTTACGTTTATGCCGTTGGATAGGAATAGTTTTTATATTAAAGGGCTACTTTATTTTAAATTTTAGTTAAGTTATAATGCTTTTTTTTGAAAAGAGAAAAGAGACAAAAAGGGGGACCCATTGGCAATTACATTTTCATTATTTAAACTACTCAAATTTTGAGATTGTTTAGAAAAATTCCTCCGTTCTTTACGATTTTTAAACGAAAATAAGTGATGCTGTTTTGTAAATGAAACAAAAGTAAACTGGTTACCCTTATTTCAAAACCATCAAACCACTTGATTTATAATATCTATGGGGGGGAATAGAGAGATATAGACGGTGTTTCTTAGAATAATCGTCCACATCCATCATTCTTCATGCCAGGAGGAATAAAACTGGACGATACTGCGGGACAAAGGAAAGGACAGATAACAAAAGGGACGCAAATCAGGGAACACGTCGCTCGCACCGGGGCGTCCGAGCGTTATTGGGCCGCGATGGTCCGTGGATATAATATTTAAAAAAATGCCTCTGTCGTAAATAATAAGGAAAAAATGAAGGCGAAGGAACCGGTTGATTTAAACGGTTAGACCGGGCATAACCAGGGGTAAAATATGAATGCCATGTGAATATAAACATGGGTCTCAGGAGGACCCCCCTCGCCGAGCAGGTATATGATTCAGGTCGTTCCTGTGCCCAGATCGTAAATACAATAAAAGCAGGTGCTCCCCCCCTTTGTCCGGTCTTGTGATAAGTGTTCGTTTTTGGCCCTTTGATGGCCCTTGCTGAATGGACCGATATTCTGATCATTATAATAAAAATTGTTCTATAAAGGAAAAATGAATCGAACTTGAAATGGGGCCTCTTTGACAGTCCTCTAATGACATGGAAAAACAGTTTTTGATCATTTGTTGGTATAAAATAACCAACTTGTCACTTCTTTTCTTCTCAAATCGTCCGTGTCCCTCTTTTGTCTATGTAAATACAACTTGACTTTGTAACAGATAAAAATTGTGTCATTACAAAGACCCAAATAAGACATCTAATTAATATTTACCTTGGAATATATGAAAGTTATGCCTTGTCAACGGGACCATTATAGTTGATACACGCGTGTAGTTGTCCTTGTCACAAAACCACGTCACCTAGGCATAAACCTACATAATATTTTCTGTTCAGAAAGATTCTTTGTGTGTTAATAAATTAAGCAAATATTAATTATTCAGAAATCGTGAGATGCGTTCTGGTGTGATGTAGGTATCAGAAAAACATTTTCTTTATCGTGCCAACGTTTCGATCTTTATTGAGATCATCTTCAGGGCCTGGGATTTACAAACATTGTTTACATTTAACAAATACATTTAGGATGTGGAAAAGGGACTCGACTTCAAAAATCTAAAAATATTACGTACAGAACAAAACACACATAAACGTAATTTCTTAGAAATGGTTTATATCAACAGAGATAAACACAGCATTAATTACAGAACAAAACAAACCTAAACGTAATTTCTTAGAAATGGTTTATATCAACAGAGATAAACACAGCATCAATTACAGAACAGATACATGTAAACTCAGTCGCAGCTACGTCAATATCATTGATCAAATTCAATATAGATAATATACATATATCATCACATTACATTCCACACATCAAACATTTTTCATGGTCTAATTGTCCAACAATTTAGCTTTCCTTTTCCTATTTATCCCTTACAATTAATTACACAGAAGACAAACACTTTGAGTGAGTAGAAATACTTTGATTGAATATAAAAAATATATTTTGCATTGTATAAATTCACTTTTCCACATCCTAAATGTATGTGTTAAATGTAAACAATGTTTGTAAATCCCAGGCCCTGAAGATGATCTCAATAAAGATCGAAACGTTGGCACGATAAAGAAAATGTTTTTCTGATACCTACATCACACCAGACCGCATCTCATGATTTCTGAATAAATATCGATTAACAGTCACTAACCACCATACATTTAAGCAAATATTTTAATCTTGTTTGGACTAAATGATGGTGGGCAAATACAGTCAAATAGTCCTTTCTTTTGTGTTTCTTGGTTTTGTAAGGTCCAATAAAAAAACAAGAAGACTAAAAATTTTAGTATTTACAATAATTATTTACTACAAAAACACTTATCAGTTCAATGTAATAACTTCGAACTTAACGTAGTACCTAGGGATAGGGATAAAAGGGGTGGTCACAAGGCCTTCTGCACTTCCACCACGACCTGAGTAGATCTATTGTGCTCCACTATTTTTATAACCAGCTCCAGGGTGTTAATCAACCTCTATAGCCCTGTCATCGGCTCCTTAGTGTAGGATCTTTCTTGTGGCTTTTCCTCTCCTAGTTGCAAGAATCTGCACCTACATAGATCCTTACAAAGACATAGAGCGTGATCTGCCTATTCTTCCTGGCAGAATTTGCAGTATTTCTTCTGTTTGTACTCCTGCCCAGTGCATTGCTTTCTAACGTGGCAGTGCATTGTCAGGAGTTCCACCAGAATCCTGGTTCAGTTGCGGTTGTCTTCCAGTAATTCTTTTGCAAGTTTTGCGGTTGGCAAGATGCTAGTCCACAGTAGGGTTCAGGACCTAGAGAGTCAACCTTTGCATTGCCTCTATGCCCCGAATGCGTAGGAACCCATGCTAGGGTCAAGTCATTAAGTCATTTTTTTCGGTGACTTCCGTCAGGGTCTCTATGCACCAGTTTCAAACACTCTTTGCGTTCACCTCGCATGAGGTGTCCCTGTGAAGCACCTGAGTCATTGTCCATAAGGTTCACACGGTACCCTTTTACTGTCGGTTTTCACCCCAGACGGTCCATAGGTGGGTGGTTAACTTCAAGTTGGAGGATTTTAGCTTGGCCTGAATCCTATCTACCTTCACTCTCCCAGTTTTTGAGTCCGGTATGTAGGTTGTGCAGGCAACTAGTCTGGGTATATCATCTCCCGCCAGTCTCGAGGACTGTGTCCTTCCATCCATGACCTCAGCATTGGGACGATCTTCCTTAGCCAGTCAGCGCTGATCTGACTCTCACAGGTTTTGACCATGTAGCCTGACTTGTCGAACTTTAAGATCACAGACGTTGGTTTCTGTTTTTCCAGCCGATACTTTTTCATAGCCCAGCGTGATGGCGTCCTCGAGGGTGTCTTCTTAGGCGGCAGTGTCATTGTCCAAACAGGAAAAATAGTTCTGAAGGCTTCTGAAGGCCCAGCATCTGGGTTAGCTGAAAGATTGGCGATCGCTTGTAGTGTAAACCGAATAGAGAGTCGGACCAAGGTTGCTGCCTTGGGGCACACTTGTTTATTGTTATAAAATTAAAAAATTGTGTAGAATCTTTTTAAAATTTGGTATAATGTCCAACAAACCTATTGCAAGTTTTCATATTAAATATATATATTCGTTGTATTATGAGTAACATAATACAACGGTAATTGATAATAAAAATAACATTCAAAAATGTGTGTATCGTTTATTGATTATTACGTATTAAATATTTTATGGAATTTTATTATATTCTTATTCTTTACATAATTTTTTTTTCGTGATGGGCGTAATTTCACCATTTATTCCGATTGAAGGGAGATCATTTTGTCTGTCAATAAAATGTTTGTACCGCATTGCGATAGCATGCTTGAATGCTTTGAGGAAGGCGAGAATAATACCACTAAGGGGAATCTTGTTTTCTGATTTGTTGAGCATTCAATTTCCCCCGACCTTTTAATCATCAGTGATCACGTCAGGTCCTTAGAACCTCGTTCAAGGGTGTTTTCCACTCCATCGGAATCGACTCATTTACCTTTTGTTTGTAGTGCTTCGGAACTATTGAACAATTGCAATTCGAGAAATCACATTATTAACAAGGGTCGGGTCGAGTTGGGTTTTTTATCTTAACTACACCGCACCCCTGCAGTTACGCAGGGGCCGTTAATAGCCGAAGAGAAAAAATGTTTGCTTAGGAATTAAAAATAACCTGCTGCACATATGGTCCTGGATGATATTCAATACGGAGCAAGCTGGCCTCCGGATGAAAAAACCTATCTGAGTCACTGGCATTCGGATAAATCTGTTTGCGATGGGGAGGAAAAACAAACAAAATGTCGTGTAGGACAATTTGGTAAACGATGTATAATTAACCCTTTTTTTCGTTCGCCATATTGTTAGATAAACAATAATAATCAGTGCTTAATTTTTAGTCTATCAATGATCATTTAAAGAACGAGCAATAGTTCTTCAAACTGTACCAGATACCCAAGATCCACTTTGTAAGTTGTAAATTTAGCCATGTTTAGCGTGTTAAAGTGAGAAGCTTTGTGAGAAGGAAACTCATGTCCAAACTATGCGTACATCAAATATTTATATATATACTTTGGCAAAGCATGAATTGATTAATAAATACATTTGTTTTGGCCAGATAGCATTTACAGCCAGGAATTGCAATTTTGTATGATATTTCCTTGGATAACCCGAAAAAGCGAATGCTTAATGCAACCGGGTCAAATAACAGTATTCCTCGACTGACCTGTGTACTATAAATAAGAAAAGGGGATAAAATAGCCCTTAAAGGGCGCGGTACAACCATGAAATCTCATTCGATCAATCGTACACTGCTCGCCCTCATCAAGGTTGACCTCTAAAAGCTCAGAGATCTGGATGAGACCTGTCCACACCTTCATTCGGCCGTTAACATTTTTCTGGAAGCCTTTTTAACAAATATAAAATCTTACGAGAATTCTGTTGTTGACACCTGATTTCCATAACACGTTCACTGCGGGAATTTTGTTTTACTTGTTTACCAGTCCGATATTTATTGAGTGATTTGGGAGAACTGAGAGGTTGACGCCACCGTGGCGTCGTTCGCAGTTATAATGATAATGTCCAGTCGTTCCACGGTTGGAAAAGGACTCATTTTCAATTTTTGTTTTGGGTAATAATTTAAATGAACACTTTTATTTAAATTTAAAAAAAACCGCCTCTTGCTTTGTTCCCGTCACTCCACAGGATAGACTGGCAAAGAAGAAACAGAGGCAAGCCACGAAGGGTCCTTGCCTACATTATTACGACCAGAACTCTTCTGTAAAATTTTCATCTGCCAAATAGAAGTAATTGACGAATGGAACAAGTTAAAGACTCAACAACAACCACAAAAGACAAAGTAAAATTGACCAGTCTACTACATCGTACAACTGTATAGAGAAAAACATAAATAACTTAAATTTTAAGTTCATTAGAGTTAGTGGTCCGATTGACGGAATAACGTTTTTCAATTAATTAATCTTTATATAAGGTCTTGGTTGAGATAAAAAAGTCAGCGTCACGAGCGGGATTCGAACCCACGACCCTCGGCTTAATACGCCGCTGCTCTACCGCTTGAGCTATCGTGACTTCGATCCTCTCGGACACCAACTCCCCATCTCAACCTACAACCTTTCGATTTTCCCCCCTTTTTGCCATTTTTCATTTCGACTAAACCCTTACATAAAAAGATTATTTAAAAATATAATAAATATAAATAAATATAATTTATCTCAACAAATACCTGATTAATTAATGATTAATTAAAAAACGTTATTCGGTCATTCGGACCACCAACTCGAATGAATTTAATAAGTAAAATGAAGTATATCTTCAAGAAAGCTCTCCGTGGTCATTTGTCGCCGAGAATCGAATAGATTACTCGACATTTAAAAGATGGCGAAAAGGAGGGAAAATTCGAAAGGTGGGAAGTTAGTGTCCGAGTGCATCGAAGACACGGCGTATTTAGCCGAGGGTCGTGGGTTCGAATCCCGCTCGTGACGCTGACTTTTTATCTCAACCAAGACCTTATATAAAGATTAATTAATTGAAAAACGTTATTCCGTCAATCGGACCACGAACTCTAATGAATTTAATAAGTAAAATGAAGTATATCTTCACGAAAGCTGTTCGTGGTCATTTCATTTGTCGCCTAGAATCCAATAGATTACACAACATTTAAAAAATGGCGAAAATAAGGGAAAATTCGAAAGGTGGGTTTGAGGTGGGAAGTTAAGGGTCCGAGTGGATCGAAGTCACGGCGTATTTAGCCGAGGGTCGTGGGCTCGAATCCCGCTCGTGACACTGACTTTTTTATCTCAATAAATATCTTATATAAAGATTAATTAACTTACTTTTAAGTTTGTTAACTAGACATTGCTGACTTAATGGGCATTTCAATGCAGCAAATATAAATAAGGAATCATCAAGGCTATTAAAATTCCTAAAGATAGATAGTATGCTATATCCCTATACGAGAAGGAGCACAAGAATCCTATTTGATTGACACCGAGTATTAGCCTTTTTAGCCGTCTTAAACATTGAGTATACATTTCATAATGTCACGGCCAAATGTTTATCCTTCCAAAGAATTTTTTGATTGGTATGTTTATGTTGCACATAAAAGGTTACGGGCGTATTTACGATAGGCATTATAATGTGAGAATTGTACTGTTTACACCAACTCTGTCTAGGATATTGTTGTAAATGAATTCGTGAGATGCATTCAGGAATGTCGAGGACATCCCAGGAACGTCGATTGGGCCTGAGCGTGGTCCGCTGGTGGGGCTTGTAATCTCAAATAACGGGCCGGCAGTAACGATCGCTCAGTCGTCTCGTTTGGTTAACAAGGTAAAGACCATTCGGCTATTAACCATATCGCAATTAGCCTGTAACCCGCCAATTAATCTCCCGTGGCAACGCGGGTCTTCAACGCGGCCCTTCTAATCCGCGATAAATCTCTTCGTCCAAGTCTAATCCCGGGATC
This sequence comes from Cimex lectularius, assembly GCF_000648675.2. NCBI lineage: Eukaryota > Metazoa > Arthropoda > Insecta > Hemiptera > Cimicidae > Cimex > Cimex lectularius. The sequence goes on from NW_019392664.1 coordinate 118,443, forward strand.
GCGCCGAGAGAGCGAATCCTGAGGATTTTTCTTGATTGATCGTCGCCGGGCCCGATGAAACATGCGGTGGGAGATGGTCGAAATTGAATTATAGCCTGCTTGAGTAAGGTGTTTGAGAAATTAGTTGCCCGATCTAGTATAACCCGGCACCTCCTATTTCTTCACTTGCCCATTCTTCTCCATGAGACCCGTGTAGGATGATATTGTTCGATTGTAAGGCCCTGACTCACACTCATGAATTTTAAGTGCACATTTCCGACAGTTAACCGCTGGATTAATCAACAAACCATTTTTTTAAAACGTAAAACCAAACACTACGATTAATTGAGGGGCGTGACTGTAAAATAGAAAGGTTGAATCCAAAGCGCTATTATTCATCAAAGGAACAAGTCGTATCAGTCGACAAGATAATTAAATATATAAAATTTTTAAAGCCGGTTCTAACATTAATTGCCTTTTACAATTTACTCTTACCAATTAAATTAATGCTAAGAAAAAATGGCTAGATCCATTAAAAAGAATGGAATCATTATTATCCTATTATCCCTTCTGAGCCGTTTAAATTCAGTCTATGAAGATAGATAATTCCCCAATTTCGCAGTCCTCTCGATTGAACCTGTGATTGCAAAAATAAAAACAGCGAAATTAGGCGTGCCTTCACCAACACCGACACTATGTTTATTCATCCAATATTGTCCGTTATCCAACTATTAATGCAGATTTTATGTAGGTAGGTATTCCCGTGAAAGTTTATAGTTTAATTATTATTTATAATTTCACTAGTTTCGTGGTCCGCTTGAACAATTAATATCTTACAATTAATTAAGGTTTTCAGTTGAGATAAGAAGAGTCAACGGCACGAGCGGGTTTCGAACCCACGGTCTTCGGCTTGATACGCCGCTTCTCTACCACTTGAGCTATCGTGACCTCGATCCACTCGGACTCTAACTTCCCATCTCAACCACACCTTTTGAATTTCCCTCCTTTTTGCCATTTTATCTCAACTGAAAACCTTAATTAATTGTAAGATGTTAATTGGTCAAGCGGACCACGAAACTAGTAAATTTAATAAGTTTAAAATGAATTATACTTCACTAAAGCTCTCGGTGGCCATTTCATTGTCGCCGAGAATCAAATAGATTACACGACATTTGAAAAATGGCAAAAAGGAGGGAAGTTCAAAAGGTGTGGTTGAGATGGGAAGTTAGTGTCCGAGTAGATCGAGGTCACGATAGCTCAAGTGGTAGAGCAGCGGCGTATCAAGCCGAAGATCGTGGGTTCGAATCCCGCTCGTGCCATTGACTTTTTTATCTCAACTGAAAACCTTAATTAATTGTATTATTTATAATTATTGAAATCTAACTCAATTATACATGAACACCCTGAAAAGAAAAGAACAGTACTGAAATGAGGAAAAATTACCCAGTGTACGTTTAAGTTGATAAGTCTTGCTTTCCACTTCACATCAACGACAAAACTCTACCGTCTTCCAATCGACCAACTTAGGGCTACACCTAGACAGCAGACTGCTGTGGAATCCCCACATTGACATAAGAGATAACTTAAAGAAGACTTGGATAACTAAGAAGACAGGATCAAAATCTGTTTTGGCAGTCAAAACTCAAATAACTCTATACAAAGCATTACTGAAACCACTCTGGACAGCAAGGTTTCTGACGGTTGTCACTCTTCTCTCCACTCTAGAGATAAAAAGTATTGCTTGGGTGTGTTCCTGGATATGGCTTTTGACTTGCAATCTCTCTCCTAACCTCTTATCTTATCCTGAAATCCTATTTGACAGACCAATCATTACAACCTATGCAGATGCTACCGCAATTCTGTCTTCCGAGACTACCAACATCTCCATGAACGACTTGAGTTTGCAAAAAGTGGAGGTCAAGATTGGATCAGGAAAAATGAACCAGTGTACATTTACATTCAAAAATCTTGCCCTCCATTGTACATCAACAAGAAGATTCTACTGTCTTCCAATCAAGTCATATACTTAGGACTATCTAGACAACAGATTGACGTGGAATCCCCACACAAGACTTAAGTGACAACATCAGAAGACTTGGACAACTAAGAAGACTTTCAGGACCAAAATATGTTTTACTCTTAGAAGAAATTACTGCGAATACTCCAGCCATCCAATTTCCCATACATCCAATCCTTCCAACCTAAATCCTTATAAAAATTGACAGAGCTTTTTAATACTTCACTAATATCACTAATAATAGTTTGTTGTATTCGGAAGGAGAATGTCGGGTTAAGAATGAGGTAGTTCAGAGAAACACCTTTTTCCTTTATTTGCCGATGTTTCGATCTTTATTCCCGTCATCTTCGGGGCATAAAGTGTGGTCCTTCTTGTGGGATCATGTTGGTTTTGTGTGCTCAACAATATTTTCACACAAAACCAACATGACATCACAAGAAACAGTACCATACTTTAAGCACTGAAGATGACACGAATAAAAGTCGAAACGTCGGCAAAAAATGTGTTTTTCTAAACTACCTTATTGTTGACCGCTCTTCAGAATTCAACAAATTCTGAAACAACCGGTCACTAAGAAACACACTAATCATAGTATTCACAACGAGACCTCCATTTTCGTTTTGTCAACGAACTGATCTGACAAAAACACGTACAATCGTACAAAAAGAACGGACAGCGATATGAGGCGGATCCATCATTTCGAACAATTCCTTCGATTCAAATTGAAAAATAAAAGAAATCCTTTGACTATTCATATTTATTTGGATTTTATGTTGTTGTGTTTTATTCCGATGAAGTGCTTGTAAATCCACTTGCTAACAGGATGATTTCGCCTTTCGACTTTAAATTAAATGTTTTACGACAAAAACAGCAAAAGTGGGCTGACCAATGGTCATAAAACAACAAACTTTGGATTAGGTTTTGTTAAATTTTTTATACACATTAATCATTTGATTATAAAAACTTTTTTATGGAATGTTGAACTGGACAAAACCAGTTTTCCGTCCATACTTCTTGGCAAACTCCATGTTTCTCCGACATAAATTATAAACAGTCTCCAACTGGCTATTTGAGGTTTGGGAAATTTTCATTATTTATTATACTTTCGACCTTATTTAAAAGCTGTGAAGTTATATTAGACGTACAATTTATTACCTATTAATAGTCTCGTATTTATAGTTTGTAATTATTATCGATTTTCAATCAATTCTCCTTTTTGCATTAATTAAGGTATTTTGGTTGATTTGTAAGAGTGGACATCATCATCGTTTTTCATTTTTCGCTTTTTGTTCAACCTGAATTTTGACATTTATGAACATCTTTTAATCCGTTTGGAACAGAAAATGTTCTTGACAAAATTTTAGAATTCCCTCCATCAGGGTGGTCTTTTTGATAAACAGACCCAGGCTGGTAGACGTCCGTCGGAGTTATGGCCGCTTGTAGCAGGTCTACACCCACTTCTTTTTTTTTATCCTTTTCGTCCACTATATCAAGGCGCCACGTCCCCGGATAACCTGATTGGTGCTTGATGTTGGTTTTATGGGAAAGTTTACGAAAAAATCGTACCTGCATTGCCCCGAGTGTACAACCGTTCAGATGTGCTGATTCATTGATGAGGTTCGTTAAAAGAACTTTTTTCTGAAATAACCAAAAACCAATCTCATGCCTTGTTTATACATTAATCATTTGTGTTTATGTCTGACGTGAACTCGTAAATAAAATTAAAAAGGATAGAAGTCGGTTTAAGGAAAAGTAGTAGGAGTCAGGTTAGATGCTGACAAAAACCAACCGGCCACTTACGTACTTTCTTCTCGTCTTGATATTTTCTAGGTGGCATCAATCGATCTCCCCTTAATTTCGTCGTTTCCGAACATTCTAGTTTTTGGTATGTCACGAGCGTTTCGGCGTTTCGCCTTCGTCAATGGTTGGTTTGCGACTTTTATGTCAATTGCGTCAACCTGATATAGGTGAAAATAATAAGATTATTCGAATTGTTCCTGCTAAAACAATAACAAATATCGTGTAAAAAAGGATCTCCTCTCTCTCTCTCACTCTCTTTATCTCCTCTTTCACTTTATATCTCTCTCTTTATCTTCTCTCTTTCTTTCTCTCTCTCTCCCTCTCCTCCTCTCCCACTCTTTCTCCCTTTCACTCTCTCTTTCTTTATCTTCTCTTTCTCTCTCACCCTCTCTTCCTCTTTATCTCTTTTCTCTCTCACTCTCTTTATCTTTATCTCTTTTTCTCTCTCACTCTCTTTCTCTTTATCTCCTCGCTCTCTTTCTCTCTCCCTCTCCTCACTCTCTCTCTCTCTCTCTCTCTCTCTCTTTCTTTTTTCTTTATCTCCTCTTTCTCTTTATCTCTTTTCCTCTCTCATTCTCTCTCTCTCTTTCTCTTTATCTCCTCACTCTCTTTCTCTCTCTCTCTCCTCATTCTCTTTCTCGCTCTCTTTTTCTTTTTCTCTCTTCTCTCTCCTCACTCACTCTCTCTCTCTCTCTCTCTCTCTCTCTCTCTCTCTATTATTGGTAATGGTCTATCTATCTAATCTCTATCCATCTCTATTTTTCTTCTCACTCTCTCTGACTTGTACTTGCTTCTTCTCTCGATCTCTCGCTTCTTTTTCTATCTTCTCCATCTGTATACAAATATATATATATTTTTTTTCTTCTTTTCTTTAACGAGGGTTCGCAACAGCAGAGGTCATATAAACCCTCAGTGTGCCGGTGTTTTTGAAAAAAAGCCCATTTGTAAGTATGTTGGATTCGAACCCGGGACCTTTACTTTACAGTGATGAGCGCCGTGTCAAAGACTAAACCTTGCGGCCACCGACGCCCCTCAACAATTATCTTTATCACGCTTTCGTTCTCATTATCACGCTTCTCATTTTCTTTTTTGTCTCTGAGCCTCTCACCTCAGCACATCATCCTGCAGTCATCAATGAGCAATCTCACAATATATTCTTCTAGCCACTTATCCATATAATTATATATGTAGGATAAATCTAAACACGTACAGCGAAAAAAAAAAGGTTAAATGAGGATGAAGGAATGGAATAAAAATTTGATGTAGTATCGTGATTGATAATTAAAGTTGATTTTGTCGGTAAACCCTTTTGAGAAGGTAGAAAAAAACGAACAGAAGTCTTTTCTGAACATATTGAGATTTACGCGCCGCCAAATGTCCCCCCGTTTGTGTTATTCCATCCGGTTTTCGAACCGCGTTCCGAAGCTCTATTGTCCGTCCGGTAGGCCGTCTGCCCGGGGTACGTTTTGCATGTGGCCGGCCTCCGTCTGGGGACGTACAGTCAGCCGAGAAAACCGGCACAAATGGAACTTATCAGATGCAAACTGGCACTCAAGAAAGTCGGACGGTAATTGCCGAGCTTGTATCTAGTGGCTTGTCTCTTTGGGAATAAATTATTGCCCACCGCTGGTCGCTTAATGAACCGTCTTGTACGGCCCAGTGCTAATGAGACCATCTTTTCTTTTTGGGCCGTGGGCCAGTGGAAAAATGTAACTGGGAACGTTTCTCAACAATCCCTTGAATATTCAATAAGGGATGGACAAGAGCACAGTAAGATAAGCCCCTAACCACCAAGGTGGACATCATTAAGTAACCTTCTCTTGGAATATTGATTCATTATTAAACCCTGCCCATAATCGCTGAGGAACGATAGTTTAAATATATAGTATATAATCTTTTTATGTAAGGTTTTGGTCGAAATGAAAAAGCTAGTGCTAAGAGCAGGATTCGAACCCACGACCTTCGGCTAAATACGCCGCTCCTCTACCACTTTAGGTATCGTGACTTCGATCCACTCGGACACCAACTCCCCATCTCAGCCTTCAACATTTCGAATTTACTCTCCTTTTTGCCATTTTTCATTTCGACCAAAACCTTACATAAAAATATTAATTAATTGAAAGAAGTAATTTAGTCAATAGACCAATAAATACAGGGTGAATTGCTACTCGTGCTACAAACTTCTCCAGTAGATTCTTCACCCTAAAATGAACAAAAAAGTTCATATTGACCATGGTCCGATTCTCAACCATTTCAGAGTAATTTCGCTTTTTATCGATTTTGAAAGATATCACGTCCTGGCGTCGGAAAATCGTGATATCTTTTAATCTAAACATTTCTCTGAAAATCTAATAGCACCGTTGAAATTCCCGTTAATTTTTCAATAAGAAGATGACGGTGGCAAAATGTTTGGGCTAATTTTTTGTGTTTTATTTCAGCCAGAACTACAAAAAGAGTGGAAAATTGTGTAAATCGGAAAGTGTATAAAGTAATCCAGAGTTTCTAATTTTAGTCTCAGAAGGCAGCAAATTTGAGGAAAACTACCTGATTTAATAACGCTTCCAACGCACTCGTCATTTTCTTATTTAGTGGTTGTGAGACCAAGATGTTGATGACAAAAAGAGAAAAAATGGTGGTTCAAGGATTGCTAATGTTTGAGAGTGACTTGCTACTCGTGCTACAAACTTCACCAGTAGATTCTTGACCCTAAAATGAACAAAAAAGTTCATATTGACCATGGTCCGATTCTCAACCATTTCAGAGTAATTTCGCTTTTTATCGATTTTGAAAGATATCACGTCCTGGCGTCGGAAAATCGTGATATCTTTTAATCTAAACATTTCTCTTAAAATCTATAAGCACCGTTGAAATCCCCGTTAATTTTTCAATAAGAAGATGAAGGTGGCAAAACGTTTGGGTCTTTCTTCCTTGACCTTCTAGCTGTTTGTAAACTTCTTAAGCATTACATACTAAATGGGCATTAAATTAAATTAAAAAATTTCAATGGAATTATGATTTTGATTCTCTCTAAAAATTAACGGGGATTTCAACGGTGCTTATAGATTTTAAGAGAAATGTTTAGATTAAAAGATATCACGATTTTCCGACGCCAGGACGTGATATCTTTCAAAATCGATAAAAAGCGAAATTACTCTGAAATGGTTGAGAATCGGACCATGGTCAATATGAACTTTTTTGTTCATTTTAGGGTGAAGAATCTACTGGAGAAGTTTGTAGCACGAGTAGCAATTCACCCTGTATAATGGTTATATTATATAATTCATTTTATTACACTGTTGCAGTTCAGTAGTTTTATACTGGCGTCTTATTTCATCCAATTCGCTACAAGCCTGTTCAACTAAAGTCAATAAATTAAGGTTTTTAGTTGAGATAAAAAAGTCAATGGGCACGAGCGGGATTCGAACCCACGATCTTCGGCTTGATACGCCGCTGCTCTACCACTTGAGCTATCGTGACCTCGATCCACTCGGACATCAACATCCCATCTCAACCGCACCTTTTGAATTTTCCCTCCTTTGTGCCATTTTTCAAAATTCAGTTGAGGTGGGAAGTTGGTGTCCGAGCGGATCGAAGTCACGATAGCTCAAGTGGTAGAGCAGCGGCGTATCAAGCCGAAGATCGTAGGTTCGAATCCCGCTCGTGCCCAATGATTTTTTTATCTCAAAAACACATTAATTAATTGTAATATATTAATTGGCCATGCGGACCACGAAATTAATGAATTTAAAGTCAATAAGTTAAACCGATTTAAAACGCGCCATGCATATCAAAGTAGAAGTGGTTTGCGAAAAAAGTCATGGAAAAAATTTATTGATGAACAGCTTTATATAGTTTTCTTATTATTGGCTTATTTTTGTTTTCAACGACGATTTAGACACTAAGATTGTCCCGACGAAGTTTAAGCTTGTTCGGTACACAGCAAAGCACTTAGCAAGAAACTTAGTAAAGTTTACATCTCTACTCTATGAAATCATGTTTCAATAATACAATTATTATGTTCCTTGGTATATTACGGGATAGTAAATGTGGACGTTGTGCTTTATCATTTTCCATAAAAATATGGAAGAACAGTTTTGTGCCGATTAAATTACCTACACTTATTGGATTTCCTTTTTCTTCCAGAGCACAATATTCCACTCCAATTAATAGTTTAAAATAATTAAAAATAAAGGAACAAAGATTTCTCATGTTCACCAACCGTTCAAGGGCTTTACATGAAAATTAATTAGCGCAAAAACAGTTTGTCGGCCTGTACAGAAAGAAACAAGTAACATGTCAATCAAGCAATATTATTTCATCATAGAACAACAATATATTAACAATTTAGCTTCACAGTTTATAGTTAGATCTTTCTTGCTGAAACTTGTGTAGTAAAAATATTCGATAGTCCACGAGATAATAAACAAATTCATAACTAGAATATTCAGGACATGTGATTTTCTTCCTGATTATTGTTCATATTTTGTGATTCTTTTGATCATTTATTAAACGAATGGCACTAGATATAAAAAAATCCATGCATATACAGTTCATTTATATTGGTCCGTCTGTTCTTGCTGTATTTTCAGCCACAACCAATAAGAAACGAACAATGAAAATGTCACAAAGATAGTAAAGATAGTGAAATACATATTTGTTTAGTGGTAATAATTGGCCATATTAATTATGGCAATTAATTATTCTTTTCATCTGAGGTTTTTGGTTGAGATGAAAAATTAGCGTCACGAGCGGGATTCGAACCCACGACCTTTGGCTTAATAACGGCTGCTTTAACCACTTGAGCTATTGTGAATCCCGTTCGTGACGCTAATTTTTCATCCCGACCAAAAACCTCAGATGAAAAGAATAATTAATTGGAATAATTAATATGGTCAATTATGGCCACTAAATATATATGGATTAATTTTATAATTAAAAGAAGTAATTACTTCTCTAATAGGTCCCCGTGGCTACTTCATAAGTTGTGAATCGAATCCTGATTACACGACATTTGAAAAATGACAAAAAGAGGGAAAATACGAAAGGTTGTAGGTTCACGATAGCTCAAGTGGTTAGAGCAGCGGCATATTCAGCCGAAGGTCGTGGGTTCGAATCCCGCTCTTGACCACGACTTTTTTTATCTCAACCAATACCTTACATAAAGATTAATTAATTGAAAGATTTCATTTGGTCAATCGAACCACGCAATCTAATGAATAAATAAATTGTATACACTTATAAATTAATATTTATTTAGAAATCGTGAGATGAGGTCTGGTGTGATGTGGGTTTCAGAAAAACATTTTCTTTATCGTGCTAATGTTTCGATCTTTATTGAGATCATCTTCAGGGCTCAAAGTGTTTGTCTTCTGTGTAATTGTGCCATTCTTGCGTGCCATAAAGAAAATGTTTTTCTGAAACCTACATCACACCAGACCGCATCTCACGATTTCTAAATAAATATCAATTAACGGTCACTAATCATCACACATTATAAATTAATTTTTAATTAACTAATTTTTCATCCAAACCCAAAACCTTAGATGAAAAGGATAATAGTGAAATACCATATGATGTCTGACTGAATTTTGATAACAGTAAGGCTGAAACTAAACTTGGTTGGAAATATAAGAAATGGTGTTTTCAAAAGGAAGTTAAACAGGAAAATAAATCATAAGTGTGTTATATCTAAGTTTAATATTATTCTTGCAGGCCTTATTTGTTTACCAGGCGAGCATTTAAACAATGTCCTTTCTTGACGTATCCGGCTGGGGGAAAACGAGGGCTTGATTTATTTCTGTTTCGCCTTAGTCTCCGGCCAAAGGGAATATAAATTTGGACAATGTATGCCCTCCGTGCGTCCGAGGAGGCACGACGCGTCGGACTTTATGAAGTGTTACGGATTTATGGCGCAGGCGACTTGAATTACAGCCGGAACTGCTTAAACGCCCAAGCCGTTTGCATTTCCGTTCTTTTGCCTATATATAGCTTTTGCTGAACGGGCGGACGGGAGAGACCGTGCGGACCCTCTTTTGAGAGGAAGCACGCGTGGATTATTCGCAGCACGAGTAAACGTAAGGCGTCTCCGGGCGATAAAAGTTTTATGAACAATAAAACGAACGTCGATTCAGAAGTTAATACTTCCCCGATCGGAAATACGAGAATAGGTTCGATTTTCAATTTTTATCAGAACACAGATGTGTTTTGCGATGAAAGTCTTCCACTTGAATAATGAAAGCCTTAGCTAATTAATTTTCCAGCTTAGAAATTTTGATTAAACTAATTCCACCACAGATTCAGGGGTTTAGGGAATGAAACGTTAATAGACGAAAAAAAAATAGATTTCGTCTTTACTTTGATGCTGTGTATAGAAACTTTTCAGGACAAAATTGTATTTTATAGTTATTCAGATATTGTGAGATGCGGTCGGGTGTGATGTAGGTTTCAGAAAAACATTATCTTTATCGTGCCAACGTTTCGATCTTTATTGAGATCATCTTCAGGGCTCAAAGTGTTTGTCTTCTGTGTAATTGTGCCATCCTTGCGTGTCGTGTTGAGAGTACCCTGAAGATGATCTCAATAAAAGATCGAAACGTTGGCACGATAAAGAAAATGTTTTTCTGAAACCTACATCACACTCGACCGCATCTCACGATATCTGAACAACTATCGATTAACGGTCACTAATCTCTACACATTGTATTTTATTATTATTATCCGTGAATTCCCAGGAAACATTTTTCATTAGGTGTTTAATCCCTGGGGGAAAAAATTATTGTTAATATATATATATTCCCCCCCCCCACAAAAATGTTGGTTTATGGGACCCCGCTCTGACGATTTCAGTCACCGTTCCACATCGAAAGTCCTATAACTAAAACTGTTTAAAAAAATGTTTTTCCCGCGAAAACAAGCATTCAGAATGGAAAACCCACTTCATTTTTCGATGTATGGCCACGAGAGGACCATCGAATTTGGCACTGTGTTTCTTTTTTTGCGCTTTGTCACTTCTATTGGACATTTGAATTTGCCATTCGGCAGATTTATTCAAACGACCCTTTGTACCATTGTTGGTCCAAGGGGCCATTATGGCAATCGGGTGAATTAAGGTGTTTGAATTTTTATGAGGGTTTCTTTTTCGAGCGAGCCGCCTCAACTATTATAATACTATGTGATTAGTAGCATTTGATTTATATATTAAAATTATATTGGTCTGAGCCGTTTTGGAAAATATAACTAATCGAGTGCTTGTAGTTTTATTAACTTGACAGTTGGATTTTTACTGAAAGAACTAAACTGCCTAAAAACGACTTCACAATTTACTATGTACCATTTGTTAAACTGAAAATCTTTTGTCTATTTTTTCCTGTTAACGATCAAACTTAGTAAAAAAAATTGAAAGAATAGAAGAGAATGAGAATAAAATGGCACTAAGTAAAAAATACCTATTTTCGAGAAATGCTTGGCATATTTTCTTGTCGTCCAAAAGGAGAGATCTCCGATTGAAAGAAAGCCCTGTTCTGTATATAGAGTAGAAAAGTTTTTCTTGTTTATTAACAAGGTCGAGTTTCCTCCCCTTTCCTTTTATACGAAAAAGTTCTTTTTTATTCTTGTAATCGACTACAAAACTAACACAGGTTTGAATAAAAAACCCGAAGGAAACAGAAGAAAATTGTTATCGGTCAAAATACAAGAAAAGATTTGTTTGAAAACCTCTACAAAAAAATTGTTTCGTATATAATAATATAATACAGAAAGGTTTTACCTTTTTGTTTCTTGTTACCAAAGAAAACGAGCACGGATTTGTAGGTACTTTTTTTTTTCTTTTCTTACTGTAGTACACAATAAGTGTTAATTTTCTTTCATGTTATCGGCCAAAACAAAATCACATTTGTATAAAATTGTTTCATTTATAATACAAAAATGTGTGGTTTAGTGACCGTTAGTCAATGATTATTCGGAGATCGTGAGATGCGGTCTGGTGTGTCGTAGGCTTTAGAAAAACATTTTCTTTATCGTGCCAACGTTTCGATCTTTATTGAGATCATCTTCAGGGCCTGCGATATATAAATACGTGTAGGATGTGAAAAAATGAATTTATACAATGCTAGAAAATTTTAGATTAAAAAGATGAATTTATACAATGCTAGAAAATTTTAGATTAAAAAAAATTAATTTGTACAATGCTAGTAAATTTTGGATTAAAATAACTAAAGTAAAATAAATAAAAAATAAAAATAATTTAAAAAATTATATTTTTTATATTTTAATCTAAAATTTTCCAACATTGTATAAATTTATTTTTTTAAATCTAAAATTCTCTGGGCTCAGTGTTTGTTTTCCGTGCAGAAGTGTCATTCTTGTGTGTCGTGCCACACAAGAATGACACAATTTCACGATCTCCGAATAACACAAAAAGTTTTTAATTTTGTTTATTGTTACCAAAGAAAACGAGCACGGATTTGTAAGTACATTTTTTTTTTTACTGTAGTACAGAAAAAGTGTTAATTTTCTTTCATGTTATCGGCCAAAACAAAATCAGATTTGTATAAAATTGTTTCATTTAAAATACAAAAATGTGTGGTTTATTGACCGTTAGTCAATGTTTATTCTGAGATTGTGAGATGCGGTCTGGTATGACGTAGGTTTTAGAAAAACATTTTCTTTATCGTGCCAACGTTTCGAACTTTATTGAGATCATCTTCAGGGCTCAGTGTTTGTTTTCCGTGTAGATGTGTCATTCTTGTGTGTCGTGTGAGTGCCACGACACACAAGAATGACACAATTTCACGTTCTCCGAATAATAACACAAAAAGTTTTTTATTTTTGTTTATTGTTATTAACCAAACGACTACATATTTATTCAAAAAATACTTGTTCCCCAATAAAACAATAACAGTGTCGTTTCCTTTGTAATTTATCTCCTTATTATACACCAAAAGACACAGATGTTTACAAAAACCATTTTTTTTTAATTGTTCAATCCATAAAGAAAGTTATAGTTTTCTTTCTTGGCATCAACCAAAGAATGAACAATTTTCTATAAAATTTTTATTCAGAAATCGTGAGATGAGGTCTGGTGTGATGTAGGTTTCAGAAAAACATTTCCTTTATCGTGCCAACGTTTCGATCTTTATTGAGATCATCTTCAGGGACTGGGATTTTCATACATTGTTTAAATTTAACAAATACATGTAGGATGTGGAAAAAATGAATTTATACAATGCAAAAAATATATTTCTAGTATTCAAAGTATTTTCTTTAAAATCTTTCTAAAAATTGTTATATATGCAATACAGAAAATATTTGTCTCTGTTTTATTATTATTATATTAGTTTTTTTATTTGTCTTTGTGTTGGTTGTTGTTTTAGACCAAAAGGAGATCAAATTTGAATAAAAATGTACTTTATTTCTTATATATTACAGAAAGGTTCTGCCTCACTGTTCCCTGTTATTTTATTTAATCGAACCTTTCAAAAAATTGTTTGATTTCCAAAACAGTCAAATCTTCTTATTATCAACCAAACTATAATTTTTTTTGTCGTTTTTTCGTGTAATTAATTGCCATTGTTTTATCCATTGTCCAAGATTTTGGTTATAGTGTTTTTCAAGGTTGAAATTCTTTTATAAAACGCCTCAAATAATATATTATTCCATTAGTTAAACTGGCTTTGTCCTGGCCAAAATGTGTAATGCCATTTATCTTGATCTATAGTAGATAAGTTTAATTAAGTTAACATCTGAATTTATAATCCTGTTTGGAATTCGAGACCAGCTCAGGTAATCAATTACTTTTTTTATATAACTTATTATTTGCTTTTATTTTTAATTAAGAGGGGAAAAAGTCGGAATCGTGCCCTGTCAGGTGACTGACACGGCCTTAGTTTTATACCGGTGTCATAACATCATCTTGTAAATCGCTGTTTGCCCCATTCTCAATCGGGTCGTCTCGACGGGTTTAAGCCTTTTATAAATAAATCGTTAACCGGCATTGTAAATTAGCCCTGTCAATTACCCGATACCTCGTTTGAACCGCAAACTAGGTTTTATGAGAAGGATAACGATGTGCGAAATTCAGATGATGTCCTAATTACGAAGCAACATCTTCATTAATTATTTACCATGTCAACCTTTACCAGTAGCTTTACGACCGAAATCAAGAAGTAGAAGTTAGTAATAATGTAAGATTTATTATTTTGTATTATTATATGTTCAATTTTAGAAATATGAATAAATAAATTGAGCAATTCTTGAGGTTATAATCAACGGCTAGACACGTTTTTGTTTGTATTTTTATTTAGACTATTTAAAATTTAATTGATCAGTTAAATAATACTTGGTTTACTGCCTCTGCGTCGGCTGCTTTTAGGTTTATGTAAGCTGATGAAAAGTAACGTTTACGCCTATGTTGAATGATGTCGTAAAACCGAAACTGGCTGAAAAATAAGGCGGGAAGGGCAGGAGACAGTGTTTATTAAAACAAAGGATATGACTACAACCCCCAGGGGTTGTTCATCGTTCAAAATGAACTTAAAACAAAAAAATTGTTACACATGTTTAATATGGTACTAGGTATAAAATATAAAGGTTGAAGGCCCAGGCACACTCGGTCGTCTGTGGAAATTGTCTTCTTGGTTCGAACCGCTTTAAATTAAAAGTGTTATTTAGCCTGGAGGTTTTATAGGTCAAAATCAATTCAAAACATTAAATTCCTTGTATTAACAAAGTGAACTTGGCGGATGTGTCGGTCCTGAAAAAATGCCGACTGCTCCATAGTCACCATTGCACAAATTAGAAGTGACATTGATGTACAAACCGGCGGGGTTTTACCGCGGCCTGTTGCTCAAAGGCCTAAACCAGATTAACAAAACCGCCGGTAAACGTGAAATCCATTGACAAAATGTATTGGTACAGTAGTCAATAGGATTAATTGCCATTTATAGAAGCGATTCGGTTTTGAAATGATTGAAATTTCCTATCTGGAGTTCCTGAGGTCTAAACCAAGTGATGAACGCAAAACTCCTGCATCCATTGTAATTGGGTTAAATCTCACCAACATAGAAACTTTCCATGATTTCGCTAATATTGTTATTCGCAATAAAAACATAATTAAATACTACTAAATGATGACATTATTATATTCGTTTTCATGTCTTTGTGTTAAACCAAATAAGCCGAAAAAAATAATATAGCTTAACTTGAGCTTTGAACTTCGATAAAATCATGCCTTCCTCCTTTTAAGCCACTACAAATCAACACGACATACAAGAATGA
Source organism: Cimex lectularius (assembly GCF_000648675.2). Lineage (NCBI taxonomy): Eukaryota > Metazoa > Arthropoda > Insecta > Hemiptera > Cimicidae > Cimex > Cimex lectularius. The sequence continues at coordinate 133,513 of NW_019392664.1, forward strand.
CTCATCTACAACAAACACTTTGAGTGAGTACAAATACTTTGATTGAATCTAAGATTTCTAGTATTGTACAAATTCAATTTTTTTTCACAGCCTACATGTATTGGTTAAATTTAAACAATCTTTAAAAATCCCAGGCCCTGAAGATGATCTCATTAAAGATCGAAACGTTGGCACGTTAAAGAAAATGTTTTTCTAAAACCTGCGTCACACCAGATCGCTTCTCACGAACTCCAAATAATCATTGGCTAACGGTCACTAAGCACCACACATAAAACATTTTATTGAAATATAGTAAGCCTGGAACTTAATCGAGCCTTTTCTTATTAAAAATCAGAATTATAATTAATATTTACGACATAATTACGTTTTTAAGAGGTTTTTTAAATCAAAGTAACAAGAGGTTTATGAAGGGCGTAAGCTTGTCATAAGTAATTAAGGTTTTCAGTTGAGATAAAAAAAGTCAATGGCACGAGTGGGATTCGAACCCACGATCTTTGGCTTGATACGCCGCTGCTCTACCACTTGAGCTATCGTGACCTCGATCCACTCGGACACCAACCTCCCATCTCAACCTTTTGGATTTCCCTCCTTTTTGCCATTTTTCAAATGTCGTGTAATCAATTTGATTCTCGGCGACAAATGAAATGGCCACGGAGAACTTTAGTGAAGTATACTTCATTTTAAACTTATTCAATTCACTAGTTTCGTGGTCCATTGACTTTTTTATCTCAACTGAAAACCTTAATTAATTGTAAGATATTAATTGGTCAAGCGGACCACGAAACTAGTGAACTTGTCATAAGTTTTGCACCCAATTACCCCTAGGAATATCTAGTACTCTGGGTTAGTGTGAATGAAGGTGTATGTCTAATTTATTAGCGTGAAAGGTAGTTTATCCCCTCTGACCGCCATAATATCGAGTACTCTGGGGTAGAGTGAATGAATTGCGAATGTAATTTATTAGCATGATTGAAGAGGTTTATCCCCAATTACCCCGAAGAATATCGAGTACTCTGGGGTAGAGTGAATGAATTTCGAATGTAATTTATTAGCATGATTGAAGAATTTTATCCCCAAGTATCCCGAAGAATATCGAGTACTCTGGGCTAGTGTGAATTATTCTGAATGTAATTTATTAGCGTGAATGTAAGGTTTTATCATCAATGACCCCGAGTACGAGTACGTACAATGTGTTAGTGTGAAAGGTAACCAGACTATTTTATGTTATTTCTGCGTATTTGTGTTTGTTATTTGTCTTATATTTTAGCCACAATTGACGAGCCCTCGAGGTACAAAGAGGCTAACAATAGAACAAAGAAAGAGAGTGTAGATAACGTTGTATCATAAAATATCCAAACTCAACTGGACAGAGACAGAGAAAGAAATTAGTAATACTAATACGTTAGAAGGAAGCCGCGGTAGCCGAGTGGTTAAGGCGTCAGACTCTCGGCTAGTAGATCCCGTGGTCGTGGGTTCGATCCCCACCATCGCCTCTGGACTTTTTCGGACGCCTAAGGGGACCGGTGGCCGCAATTGAAAGAAATTGACACGGCACTCATCAATGAAAGGGGCGGGATCGGATCTCAGCGACCCTGAATTTGGTCCCAACCCCCTTCAAAAATGAGTTTCTTCGATGGAAGAACACCGGTACAACGGGGGCTCAAGTTCACATTTGTGTTGCGAGCCCTCCCCCAATATATGGAGCCAGGGATAAAGTATAATAAGCTGTACAGTTCAGCTGGAGTGCTCAGGAGGGAACTCCTCCAGTCCCTGGTATCAAAAAAAAAAAAAAAAAAAATACGTTAGAAACATAAGAAAAGAAATGTAAAGCCAAGGAGTGTTGCAACTTAGGAGTGTTTGGTACAAAGACACTTTTTATCAAGTATTATCCATATGTACATATTACCAACTAAATAAGCATAAAAATTACAGAATATTTTAATGAAATTTTAGTAATAATTTTATTTTTGTGTTTCAGGTATGTTGAAATCATTATGACAACAGATGCTTTAATTTTGTAAGTAACATTTTCTTGCTAATACTCAGGCTCAAAAGTTGTTAACAAGTTCAATTGTGATTATGTGAAATTAGGTGTTTTCCTTACAAGTTCCGGTTATGAGAAGGTACTTTCGGTCTCATTCCCTTAATTTGAGAAATGTCCATTTTGTTATTATTCTATTTTAAAAATACGAATTTCGTTTACGTTGAAAAACAGGCGAGACGATGTTGTACAAAATTATCCACCCCCTGCAAAACACGTTGGAATAATAATTGATTGGCGTGGACGTGTTGGAACGGCGAGTGTCCCATTGGAGTACGGTTAAACCCCTGTATTATCGTCGGGGGTGAAAAGACCCTTAAAAACTTGTAAATATGAACGTTGGGGTTGAGGAAAATGGGAAATAACTGATACATATTCAGCGTGCGGTACGGGCGATAACCGTTTGCGTGGTCATTCTGTAAAAAAAAAAAAATAAATAAATTGCAGTTGTTTTGTAGAGTCTGACATTGCAATTTTCCTTTTATCTGTATAAAATAAAAGCTTTCTCTTTTTATTCGTATCGGCAACGACACAGACATGCTTTACGTAAACAACTTTTAAGTTTGGACCTTTTCCCATAGACCGAAAACAGCTTTTGAATTGCACCAAGAACCTGTTACATCTTTATTGTTGTTTGTCGATGTTTTATATTTTTCCGTCTTTCTTTTGCGTAATACCGATAAAGGATTTTGACAAAACACCAAAGAAAAAACTCACTTATATAACACAAAAAGCATTATTTTTTCTTTTATTGGAAAATGGTATGGAAAATTATTCCAAGTTGGAAGTTTTCAACAACTCAGAAAAGAAAGAAAAGAACTGTTTCTTCTAGCTGGGAGAATTATTTTTAATATTTTTAAAAATATTTATTAACAATAACGAGTAAATATTCGAATTTAAAAATGTAATAAATAATAAACAAAAGACTATATAAAAGCTGTTTTACAAACAAAACAGAGAAAGCTTTTTATCCTTGGTTGTCATTTGCTAAAACGAGAACAGTGTTTAATGTATAATGTAATAATGTTTCTTTTTTCTATAAAACATTACAAGTTTTTTCTTTGCCATTATCGACTAAAATGAGAGCCGATTTGTATACAAAATAGAGCATCTTTATTATAAAAAAACTACAGAAAAAAGTTCATAAATAAAACAATAAAATTGTTCTTTTTCTTTGGCATTATCGGTTAAAATGAAAGCTCATTTTTATAAAAAAATATAACATTTGTTTAAAAATGCGGAAAACAACTGTTTTATCTATAAAAGAATAAAAAAAAATTTTGTCATTAATTATTATGGACCAAAATGAGAGCTTATTTGTGTACAAACGAAAACATATTTTGTTGAAAAAAACTGCAGAAAACATTCGTTTAATCTAAAAAAGAATAAAAGTATTATTTTTCTTTGTCGTTAATCATTATTGACCGCAATGAGAGCTGTAATGAGAGGTTAAAAAAAACTTCAAAAAACATCTGTTTAATCTAAAAAAGAATAAAAGTATTATTTTTCTTTGTCACTAATCATTATTGACCAAAATGAGGGCTGAATTGTATAAAAATGATACCATATTTGTTCTAAAAAACTGCCGAAGCCATCTGTTTTATCTATAAAACAATAGAGAAAGAAATTTCTTTTACTTTGTCATTATCGGCTAAAATGAGAGCTAATTTGTATGAAAACGAGAACATTTTAAAAAATCTTACCCGTTTATAAAACAATTCGTTCTTTTTCTTTGTCATTATCCATCAAAATAATTTTCAATTAATTGAGCTTGATTGGAACTATATTTGATATAAAAACGAGTACATATTTGTTTAAAAACAGTAGAACAATTATGTTCCGTTTATAAAAGAATAAATGTGTTCTTATTCTTTGTCATTATTCACCAAAATAGATAGATTCATATAAAATCTGGTACAAAAAAATATATTTTCGTTTCCTTTATTAATGTTGACCAAAGTTAAATTTGAATTTTACAAATACATGTAGAATGTGAAAAAAAATTATGAATTTATACAATGCTAGAAAATTTTATATTTAAAAGAAAGGAATGAATTTATACATTGCTAGAAAATTTTAGATATAAAAACAAAAAAATAAATGATTTTTTCTTTTTTGAGTGAGAACGAATACTTTGATTGGATCTAAAAATTTTCTAGCATTGTATAAATTCATAATTTTTTTTTCACATTCTACATGTATTTGTAAAATTCAAACAATGTTTATAAATCCTAGACTCTGAAGATGATCTCAATAAAGTTCGAAACGTTGGCATGTAAAGAAAATGTTTTTCTAAAACCTTCGTCACACCAGACCGCATCTGATGATCTCCAAATAATTATTTATATGTTTTATTGTTACAAAACAAACGTTTTGGCTCCTCAATTAGATTTGGTGAAGTTAATAACGGCTTAAAACATTATAAAATGCTCATAGTCTATATCATAAAACTTACTGTCATTTACTGTCAATATTTACTCTTATTTGCTAAAAGTCTACTTGCACTATATTTAAACGCTGAAGAGCAATGATTCCTTAGGGAAGAAATTCGCATTTTTGACAGATATCATTGGGGTTTATGCGTGCGGTTGACAGGGTTGAGATGAGGGAGCCTGCATAAAATATACCCGAGATATTGGGGGAAAAAAGGATTTGACTATATCGGCAAGGGAAAGGAGGATCCCGTACGTGTACGGGTGGTGTGCACAGAGCCGAAGTCCTCTCGACGATAAATTCAATTCTTCGATACCTGGAGAACAATACAATTCCAGGGTTAATAATGCGCCGACGGGTTGGCAATCTGACCTTCCATCTTTTTTTCAGCAGGAGCGGTTATTCCTCTGCTCTTTCTTTCCTCGACTGTACACTCCTACTGAATACATTAAAGGTATCTTTATCGGAAGAGGTTTTCGTGCTTAACAAGAACCGGCTGTTATGGAGTTATGTCAGCGTAAATAAATAAGTATGCTTGGCAATTATGGTGTTCCTTCTACTGTTCTTTATAGGTGTTTTTTGTCTCTTCTATTGTTGCAAATTGTTAATCCACTTCTAGATTTTACAATTGTTTATCTTGGATTTGGCCAGCTCAAATAAAAAAGCACATTTTTTAATTAAGCTTTCTTTTAAGGGAAAATATTTTATTTAAAACAAAGTGGCAGTGTTTTAGCAGTTCTACCAACCTAACTCAATTTAAAAATTCATAAAATTTCGGGGAAAGCTGGTTGAGTCGTTCAAACAGCTACAAATTAGTCGTTGTAGTTAGGACCCATAGGGTTAAACTAAAAAATCAAATAATTATTTTTTATTTTTCCTGATGAGTATTGGTTTTATGTCTTTAATAGTAAATAGAGACAGCGATTAAGATTGACGACCTGCTATTTTTCAAAGGGCTGTCACTGCCAAGCCGGGCCGAGTTCTGTTGATGAATTCGGGTGTTGAACCGGCGCGGGCATCATCATCTCATCCCAAGTCAAATATGCTCAGTCAGGGAAGAAGGCGAGAAGAAAGAGTAAACATTGGAGGTACGCCTCGTCGTGGGGGAACCTGTTTTGAATAAGGTCGAGGGGAAAAGGAGATCGAGAAGGGGGGCCCGGCATGGCGCGTCCGAGGAGGGTTTACGCCCTGTGGACCGAGTCGTGAAGCCGGGCCGAACGTGGACTCGTTAAAATGAAGAAGTGCTTCATCGCTTGTTCCAGACTCGGGCTTAATTGCCGGTGGGTTTTCCAGCAGAATTACAACGTCCGATCGGCTAAGGGGGCGATCACGAGACATTTGCCGGGTAGCCGCTACGTCTCGCTTCAGCGGTTTCACAATTTACCGAGACAATTCAGTTTAACTATAATCATCGGGTTGATAAGATATGATCCAAAGTAATTATTAGGTTTTGTCTCAACAAAATCTAAATAAACGATATGAAAATCCATCTCAAGAAGTAACTTTCAATATATTAACGACGTTTGCAACTTCTCTCTCTCTCTCTCTCTCTCTCTCTCTCTCTCTCTCTCTCTCTCTCTCTCACACACACACACACACACACACACTCTCACTCTTTCTTTCTTTCTTTTGTTTCCTGTGGTTTCTCCCCTTTCAATATTGATTTACAGCAAGTAGAAAAAAGATTGCCAATCATAAAATTTAGTTAGAGAAGTGTTTCTCTCTCTCTCTCACACACACACACACACACACACACACTCTTTCTTTCGCTCTTTCTTTCTATTGTTTCCTGTGCTTTCTCCCCTTTCAATATTGATTTATACCAAGTAGAAAAAAGATTGCCAATTGTAAGATTTAGTTAGAGAAATGTTTCTCTCTCCCCCCTCTCTCTCTCTCACACACACACACACTCTCTCTCACTCTTTCTTTCTTTCTTTTGTTTCCTGTGGTTTCTCCCCTTTCAAAATTGATTTATAGCAAGTAGAAAAAAGATTGCCAATCATAAAATTAGTTAGAGATGTGTTTCTCTCTCTCTCTCTCTCTCACACACACACACACACTCTCACTCTCACTCTTTCTTTCGCTCTGTCTTTCTATTGTTTCGTGTGGTTTCTCCCCTTTCAATATTGATTTATACCAAGTAGAAAAAAGATTGCCAATCGTAAAATTTAGTTAGAGAAGTGTCTCTCTCTCTCTCTCTCTCTCTCTCTTGCTCTCTCTCTCTCTCACACACACACGCACTCACTCTTTCTTTCACTGTTTCTTTCTTTTGTTTGCAGTTTTTCTCCCTATCAATATTAATTTAAAGCAAATAGAAAAAAACATTGCCCATCATAAAATTTAGTTAGCGAAGTATTTCTCTCTATTATCTCTCTCTCTCTCTCCCTCTCTCTCACTCACACTCACACACACACACACACACACACACACACACACACACACTCACTCACTCACAGTCACTCTCTCTCACTCTTTCTCTTTCTCTCTCTTTTTCCCTCTCTCTCTTTCTCTTTCTCTATCTCTTTTTCCCTCTCTCTCCTCCTTCTCTCTCTCTCTCTCTCTCTCTCTCTCTCTCTCTCTCTCTCTACTGTTTCTTTCTTTTGTTTGCAGTTTTTCTCCCTATCAATATTAATTTAAAGCAAATAGAAAAAAACATTGCCCATCATAAAATTTAGTTAGCGAAGTATTTCTCTCTATTATCTCTCTCTCTCTCTCCCTCTCTCTCACTCACACTCACACACACACACACACACACACACACACACACACACTCACTCACTCACAGTCACTCTCTCTCACTCTTTCTCTTTCTCTCTCTTTTTCCCTCTCTCTCTTTCTCTTTCTCTATCTCTTTTTCCCTCTCTCTCCTCCTTCTCTCTCTCTCTCTCTCTCTCTCTCTCTCTCTCTCTCTCTCTATCTATCTATCTATCTATCTATCTCTCTTTCTTTAATTGTTCTTTTCTTTTGTTTCTTAAAATTGAAAAGGATGCTCAACTACGATATCTTGATCTCATGGTCTTCAGAGAAAATGGCAGATTTTTGGCTAATTGGTAACAGAAACTAGTTCAGTCAGAATGGGCAATTTTTCATCTAGTCGCTCATTTCAAATAAAAATTGATGTAGCAATAAATTTAATATACAGGTATAAAATTAAGTTATTTTAGGTTTCATGAACCAAACAAAAGTAAAGTCAGGAGTCTATTCTAAAACAACGGATACCCTTTAACCCTAATTAATAAATTAATACTACAAAGAAGGAACAATACTCAAATTACGCCATGTAGTACTCCGAAAAGTTTGGCACTTAGATTACCACCTCTCTGAGATATTGAGACACTTGTTGCAACGACAATGTTCAAACATTAAAATTGCTTAAAAATTTAAGAACAACGTTCAAAAGAATTTCTCCACCAAATTAAAAAGTACTGTTCCTAAGGAAAAAAGATGTAATTTGATTTACCGTGTTTGGTTTAATGACTGGCCAGACCGATATGTCATTGCCGACGGAAAAACGCCAGGTACTGATCTATCCAAGCATAAATTTTAGTTGGGGCACTTGTTTCACCTGTAATGTAAAGATGTCAACATTGTAGACATTGAACCAATTCGTAGTATAAGACTAATAAACAACCAATTTATGTTCAAAAAGATAATGCTTGCAATATTCAAACAGACTGGAATAAATTAACTTCAATTTATTTTAATATAATTAAATGATATATTCTTCTGTGATGACCTTGTTGTGATATGCAACTCAACCCATTCCATTTGTGTTCTTAGACTCATTGTATTTAAAGAATGCGTTATTTATTGTTTTTACCTATTTATAACTACTATTTATTTATTGTAATGTGTATGTTACCCTAGTATTTGGTTGTGACCCAATCTATAAAAATAGGGGTATTATGTCTATCACATTATCACATATATGGATGTTGAGACTGGTTTACCTTCAAACTGTTACCAGCTCATGGTTGGATTTGGATCTTACTGAGGCCATATCCAATTTTGTATTTTCTGTGTTACTATAATCGTATATTTTCTTATAGAAATATTTTATATATTTTAATGATACATGCATTTTAAAGCTACGTTCCTCTTCTTTCAAATGGTATGTTTAACGTTAAAATTATATTAGCCGTTTTGAATTATGGTTTGATCAGATATTCCGTTAACGATATCTCAAAAATCGGAAAAATTTTAGGGGTAAAAAATCGATAAATTAAACTCGAAAAAAAAATTATATGTCGGCGTCTCTAGAAGTGCTAAAATGAAATTTCATATTAGTTTCGCGAAAAAACATGGTAACCTAGTTTACTTGAAAAATATTTGAATTTTAGAATTTGATTATTGATCAATTAATTTTACAATATTTTTATTGTAATCTGCATAAAAAATGCTGTAAAATGATATATTCACAATTTGATTTGAGCAAGTAGAAAGGCGAAATGAAAATATTAAAATACGGGCAATTTCAAGTTTCAAAATGTTTCTTGGCCACACCAAGACCTATTCACAACAAATGGCATATATAAGTGTGGGATATTTTGGAGTGTAGAAACATCAAAAAAAGTTTGGTCCAAATCCGTGACCCACCAACTTGGTCGTCCCCTTGTAAGTTTTATAAAGAACACAGGGTGTCCCAGTTCCTTCTGGCGAAACTCAGGGAATCGATTCTACTCTTTGTTTGGAGCAAAAAATGCTCAGGGGAAAATTTTCGGAAAGTTCTCCATTTTGAAGATATTCTGTATAATCTGAATGACATAAAATGTTAGAAAATATCAGTTGGAACATGTCAAAATTACAAAATTTAAAATTTTGGTCATGATTGCACGTTCTACTGAGGTTACAAAAAATACCTTTAACTTGTCAAATTTTACAAAAACTTCTTCATCTAATATGCTTTACTTTGATATATCCAGGTTATTAAATAACGTTCTAGTTAGTCTAGTTCTAGTTAGTCCCTTCAAATTTACCTTAGCTCACGTTTTCCACCATTCATTATTTTTCTACTTTACTAGAACGTTATTTAAAAACCTGGATATATCAACGTAAAGCATATTAGATGAAGAAGTTTTTTGTAAAATTTGACAAGTTAAAGGTATTTTTTTGTAACCTCAGTAGAACGTGCAATCATGACCAAAATTTTAAATTTTGTAATTTTTGACATGTTCCAATTGATATTTTCTAACATTTTTGTCATTCAGATTATTGCAAAGATTTATCTTACACCAAATTTAGCGTTCTTTCAAATGATGTAATTGAATTTGTTGTATACTCAACATTTTGGAAGTTGTAAGCGTTTTTATGTGGTAAGGTAGTGAAAAGTTGAAAAAACCTAAATTGATGAATATCTTCAAAATAGAGAACTTTCCGAAAATTTTCTCCTGAGCATTTTTTGCTCCAAACGAAGAGTAGAATCGATTCCCTGAGTTTCGTCAGAAGGAACTGGGACACCCTGTATACATTTTAAATAAAACAGTTTAGCCACAGAGTACTTGATTCATGATCAATATTTAGATTTAAGCAACTTATGATGTAAGTAGATAAATTTAATTAAGGGCCAGAAATAATCAAATTTTGTGTTTTATTTTTTCTTGTTCTTTAGAGCCCTGATGAAGGCCAAATAAGGAGGTCGAAAGCATACCACCTTCCCAATTACTCTAAACAAAAATTATGATTATGTCAAATAATGTTTGAATAACCGCTTTATCTGAAGTTCAGTCATCGTTTATCAAAAGACAGTATGATCAATGAGCTGCTGCCAACAAGTTACGACCCATAGACGCACAGACATGACCTTTGTATAATGCGTTATAAACAGTCAACGTCCGCAGCTCGATAATTGTGGAATGCAAGGAGCTATTGCTCATAAGTAACGCTGAATGATGATCAAAGGCGATAGGAGAAACAACCCGAGAAATTCCCGTTCCATCGCATCATTTATAAGATTATTTCTAAAAAGATGTTTTCTCATTGGTACTATCAACTCTTATTTCTCTTCTTTTTTTAACTGGTTTCTATTGAGTTATTAAAACTGTAGGAAAATGACTTTCAAAAGCTTTTCTGCCAGCCAAATCAAGATAAGCCGATCGCTCTGAAAATTGAAATTTAAATATTTCCATTGATCTTTTTTATTTATTTTTCGAAAAGATTTGCTATCATGCGTTAAAACTTGTAAACAAGCACAATGTTAAATTCTGCATGTGGAAGGGCACATCAGAAATGTTAATTACCAGGTTGACAAGCGACAAGAAAGTTTATTTTCCCTGTACACCAACCAGTTCTGTTGATAAGTTCTTGGACTTTTTTTGATGTGACGACCTGGGTGAATGATTAGGTTCTAATTAAGCCGGAGCCGCCCTGTTATTTTTTTACATATTCCCCTTGAGTGCCGAAGTCGTGTGAGCTTAAAAGACCTTTTTAAAAATGGGGCAATAAATCTTTTAATTTTATTCTTTTGTTTTGATTCAAAACGCATGACATTTAAAGGAAGGAAGTCGGGCGAGTTCACAGTTTAACATAACTTAATTAAACAAATGCATATGTGAATACCCAAGCTAAAGAATTTGGAATTCCTAATGGATTAAGAAAGACTAAAAAAAAAGAATTATAATACAACAAACATCATGTTTTTATTCATATTCTGTTTATAAATACGTTGTAATCCTATACCAACTATCCCAATTCAGATTAAACAGATTGTACAAGTCGTGATTTGCTTTTACTGGATCGTTTTGTAATATTTTACAGCCTAATTTTCTTAGTGGCAATGCTATTTTTAAAAAATTAGGTTTCTACGCGGTTTAAGCTCATCTAAGTTCATTGAATGTTGAAAATTGAGCGATTAGAATTCGGGTTATTTAAAAAATTAACTTATTCAAAATCTGATGAAATAAGGACTCGTCGTAAATAATCGCAAAACTACGAAATTAAGACATATAAAGGCAAGATACAAAGTTCGATTGTTGAAAGTTAACGATTCAAAGTTGTTGAACCAAGCAATTATATGGGTTATGAAATGGGGGGATAACTCTTTCCTGGCCACCATAAACCAACCCCATTTATGTCCAGTCGAAGGAACTTGTCCTCTCCTTTAGTAATTTAAGTAACATTTTTGGTGCCACAATTAATTTTTTTATAGATTTGTTATTGCTTTAACAAATATGCAGTACCACACCGAAATAAGGCATCAAAGTCGCACAGGATTTGCTCTAATGACACTGAAGAAACACACGATTCTTCTTTATTTCTGTCTGCTTCTTCTATTCTAAAAATATATTGATTGTCTTGTGTGAGATTTTTATTTTTTACATATGTGCTCAGTTTGCATACTTTGTAGTGTTGCTTGGTAGCGGTTTTGGACCTTTGGGTATGATTGCTGATATTTGTTTTCCTAGTGCACATCATTGTCGAAACAATTAGGTTGGTAGTACTGCTACATCATTGCCAACTTGGTTTTAATTTGTTGACTCTTCCTGTACACCTTGACCTTGTCTACCCCCATCGTATGTCCAAGGTCAAAGGTTCCTCTTCTTTAGAAATCTGAGTACCTGGGTGCAAAACGCAGTACCAAAACCGTAATTCGGCATCAAATTCGGACAGGTCATGTTCTGATCTTTCTTACAAATGTGTTCAGTCTGTCAACTTTAAGGTGTTGTTTAGTTGTGGTTTTGGCTCTATGGGTATGATTACTGCTGCTTATTATCCTAGTGCACATCATTGTTGAAATAAGTTAGGTTGGTAGAACTGCTACATCATTGCCAACTTTGTTTTAATTTGTTGACTATTCCTGTACACCTTGACCTTGTCAACCCCCATCGTATGTCCATTCCAAAGGTTCCTCTTCTTTAGAAATCAGAGTACCTGGGTGCAAAACGCAGTACCAAAACCGAAATACGGCATCAAAGTTGGACTAGATGTGTTCTGATGTTTTTTTACAAATGTGTTCAGTCTGTCAACTTTAAGGTGTTGTTTAGTTGTGGTTTTGGCTCTATGGGTATGATTACTGCTGCTTGTTATCCTAGTGCACATCATTGTTGAAATAAGTTAGGTTGGTAGAACTGCTACATCATTGCAAACTTTGTTGACTCTTCCTGTACACCATGACCTTGTCAACCCCCATTTATGTCAATTCAAAAGAACTTGTCCTCTTCTTTAGGAATCGGAGTACCTTTTTTGGTGCAATATGCAGTACCAAAACCGAAATACGGCATCAAAGTTGGACTAGATGTGTTCTGATGTTTTTTACAAATGTGTTCAGTCTGTCAACTTTAAGGTGTTGTTTAGTTGTGGTTTTGGCTCTATGGGTATGATTACTGCTGCTTGTTTTCCTAGTGCTCAACTCAGGTGGTAACTGTCTGCAGTACGTTTATCCGCTACTCCGGATTTATTTGACCTTTCATTTTTACACGGCTCCAATTTTTTTCGTTCAGTAGACAGATTTATTATCCGTAACATCATAAAATTCTCGCCAATTGGTTTACAAAATCGTTTAAAAATAAAATCTCCAAATGTCTTGAACACTGACTGTAGACCGGAAAACGCATGTTAAATTTAAAACTGCATAAACAGGACGTGATGTTGGCTCTTTTTCCGGCTGAAGCCCCCAAGGTAGACTGGAGAAAAAGTAAAGGGGCTCTGCTTGGTACATTAATAAGAGAGGCCGCAGGTGGCCCCCCTGCCGTAATAATCCGTACGGTACGTGCGTCCACGTTCTCGGTAAGGATCCTCTTCGGTACCTGGGCCTGTAGATCGTTGAGATATTGTAAGATGGGCAGATAGAGTGAGAAAGTTAAAGGGTGACAGGTCCTAGGGTCCCAGGTACTCCCCGTCACCATCCAGTTGAGCAAATGCGACTCGTTAGTTTCAGATTTGTAGACCCGGGTGTGTCGTTTGTTGGGCCACCTGGGGTGAATTCATAATCTCGAACCACCTTTTTTCGATCAGTGTTCATTAAAGGTTCAAAAATTTCCATTTTACCTTCTTTTTTAAAATATCGGTGCCTTTTCCAAAGATAATTGTGACTTCTAGATGCAATCTCAGCGTCCATAAACATTTTTTGTAAATGCATTCTACTTAGATATTTTTAGATATTTACAAAATGTTATTTAATTTACAGTAGAAGCCAACGTCAGATTCACCTTCTACTAAAACTTGACTTCATATTTTCTAGATTCTTATTCCAGGAACTTATTAGAAAACAAATTTCCCCAGACATATTTACAAAAATTCATGTTTACAAATTCGTATTTATGAATAGCATGTTGATAACGTCTATTCCGAAACTGGCAACTTCTAGATGTTCAATAAGGTAATATAGCAAATTAGAAGGAGATAAAGCCCGAAGAGGAAAATTGAGAGGAGATAACGAGCTTCTCTAACTTTGTTGCGAGCACGGAAAATGCTTCTGAGATAAAGCAAGTTCGACAGAACATCAATTAGGGTGTTTCAAGGGTCGTAAACAAGAAAATTACAACAGGAAATGAGTACCATTTATAATAATCAAACTCAAACCCCTTCCAGAAACTAAGTTGAAAAGATGAATTTCATATTTTACGTTTCAACATCCTTTATAATTGGACCTTAAATAGGTTTCACTCGTTAGGAAACGGTTTTATTCTTCAACTGTTTGATAGAAAGTTTGAAAAAGACTGTAATTATCTTGTCACACGTGAAAACCGAAGTTTGCCCTGTTTCTTAACCAAGATGATGTGCCTACTGCATATTTATTATTTTTGCAGTTTCAAGGAGTTCTTATACTTCTGCATTATTCAATACTCCTTCTCTAAATTGAATTATTGTAAGCAATAAAACAGAAATCGTTCGTAGAGTAGATTGACAACTGTTATCCTCAAAATTAGGCATCTTCTTTAGTTGATATATGCATGCCAATAAATCATTAGACAAGTTTGATCACAATTTGAACGATTATATTCATCAACGGTGTATTTTCAATAGTTTCCGATCTTTTCGGTCTGCTTATCCTTGCTTTTTGGGGCGTCTGAATAGTTGAAGATTTTCACCATATTCAGTGCTGATTTATATTTGGTTATGGAATAGCGCATACTCCATACGCAACTGAAGATCAAAACAGTAAGGACCACAGGATTGAACACTACCAAACTCCAAGTACATCATATAGTTTGATAGTTACCTATCATCTTGGGCTGCCTATCCCAGCTGAAATTTGTTACGTCAAACATGATTCGGCATTTCGCCATGTTCGGGCCAGGTACTTCAACCCCACAGAGGTCTGGGGAGAGTAAATCTGCGATGACTGAGCATGCTTGAAATTCTGTTCTGAGGTGTACAGGATGATGAACCTGTAGATTGATCGTATCCTATTCTTGCCTGGTTTGATGATTATGTTCCACGAGCACTATAGACTGGCTTTTTAAACTTTCCCTAGTTGCTTAGATCAGTGCAATCAACTCGATCCTTCTCTTAAGAAGTATTAGGTAATTGACTGCGGTTGCTGCAATTCCTTTGCCTGGGTTTTCTATGAGCTCTTTTGCATTCGAAAATTATATGGGTTCTCATTCATGGCCACGTTCTACGGCCCAGGTAGATTTTCCTTCAAATGCCAGTGATCATACGTGATCATAACCTGACATACCCTTGACATACATGTTGAGATATGTTTAGAATGCCTAGAAATCTGAAAATCGTCCCAAATGTAATTATTGAACTCTTTATCAGGCTTTTTATTTGCCCTCATGTCTTGATGGTGACCCTCTCTAACAATCGTATTCTTCTTGGGCTTCCTACTAGTCTATGTTCCTACTACTCCATCTCACATCCTACTAGTCTATGTTCCTACTACTCCAGCTAACAAGTACTAGTCTGTTCCTACTACTCCATCTCACATCCTACTAGTCTATGTTCCTACTACTCCATCTCTCATCCTACTAGTCTATGTTCCTACTACTCCATCTCTCATCCTACTAGTCTATGTTCCTACTACATCTCACATATTACTAGTCCATGTTCCTACTACTCCATCTCACATAGTACTAGTCTATGTTCCTACTACTCCATCTCACATAGTACTAGTCTGTTCCCATTACTCCATCTCTCATCCTACTAGTCTGTGTTGCTACTACTCTATCTCACATAGTACTAGTCTGTTCCTACTACTCCATCTCTCATCCTACTAGTCTGTGTTCCTAATACTATATCTCACATAGTGCTAGTCTGTTCCTACTACTCCATCTCTCATCCTACTAGTCTATGTTGCTACTACTCCATCTCTCATCCTACTAGTCTATGTTCCTACTACTCCATCCCACATAGTACTAGTCTATGTTCCTACTACTCCATCTCAGATCCTACTAGTCTATGTTCCTACTACTCCATCTCACATAGTACTAGTCTGTTCCTACTACTCCATCTCTTATCCTACTACTCACCTCACTATTTTCAAATGCCTATTGAATCCGTAATGCCCAATAAACAAACCTGCCTGCAATGACCCTAAGTATTTTCCTGCTTTACTTGCAACAGGTCTGTGAACCATGAAATAGGCGAGGATTCTTGGTCCATGTACAATATTTTGCCTGCCTCTTTTCTTGGGTGTTAATCCTCCATACCTGTGGTTAATAACTTAAACCTAATTCATGCTTTGTTCTGTTTCTTATATATACAGTATGAAACTTATCAGGAGTCTGGCCTTAGGATCACTCCTTTTCTAAATCATCACTCTTTGTTGCCCTTCTGTCTTCCGTGCCCTTGGAAGAAGCATCTGTAATATGTATAAAAAAAGGGTTACGATGGAGTGAATGGTTCTACTCACAAAATGGTTTGGCATTTAAAAGGCATTTGTTCTTTGTTCGTTGACTCAGTCCCATACTGTACGTGGTATTAAAGGTGAGGTGAAGCCAATGCTTTGAGCACACCTTGACTATCACTTCAATGTCTTAGTTCAAAACCAGTCCGTAAAACCGGAACGACGTCCTTTGTCTGTATTATCTGGAATATAATGACTTTTTACACTTCATAGGGCTAAACATTTGGCTCACACGCACCTAATTTTCGTTACGAACACGACCCGAGGGACACTAGACACCGTCCCAAATACGTGAACGAAATAGATTCGAGGAAAGGCCGCTCTGTTTTCCGACGTGATTTTCATTCGGGTCGAATTGTTCCCACATTGTTCCGAATCTCTAGTTTATTCAAAGCGCGCAGCCGGGATGCGGGCAGAATTCACTTGCCAGATTGTGGAGAAAAAAGACAAAAAGGGAAAGAGAATCCTCCCGGAAAGAAAAACCCGGGTACAAGTAACGAATTTGTCTTCTCGTGTTTACCCCGATGATTGCCCGGTTCGTACAATTCTTTCGACGTTCATCACACGTGATACGAATTTGAATCTGTTTAGAAATCTATTCTAATTTCCTCTTATCTCTTTTCAAATAGCCCTGTCAAGACGCTCATGGCATATCTTCTTGAATGATTATTATCATCAGCATTCCTTGAACAACACAATTCTTGGCAGACTTCTTTTTCAGTAATCCGTTCAGAAATCTTTCATTTCAATCTAAAAAACCTCTTTTTTTCTTGTATAAATGATTGGTGATACCCAAAAAATTATCAGGACCGATCAACTATGTGTACAATCTATGGATGGATTGATCGATCATATCACAGTCACGTAAACACAACGAGATTTCTAAATGGTCATGACTCAATGGGTGCGAATCTCTTTGTTTATTTTCGACCGTAAGAAACATATTTCTTTTAAACACTAAACAATAATACACGCACTGAAGGAAAAATCTGACTGAACAAAGAAAAATATGCTAACATTAAAGCTCGATCCTAGTTCTGATAACTTTATGAAAAGTCAATCCTTTTAAAAAGATAGTTACTATTCACAGTAAGACAAATTTTGACAAATTACAATTTTGACTTTGACTTTTCAGTTTGACTTATTGTGAGTAGGAACTAACTTTTTAAAAGGATTGAACACCGCACTCACTCCACCATTCATCATTTCTATTATGAAAAGCCTTCTATTCTGATTTTGAGCAATTAATTAATTGTTTGATTTCATCCAAAATTGCCTTTTATCGCATTGATAGGAACAAACTACAGATTCATCTTCTCGTAGGTCTCATCCAATTATTTCATAAGTTACAATTTACTGACATGTAAGTAAAGTAAAACAATTCCTGTCATACACGATGGCTTAACGTCAAACTACTGGTTGGATGTCGTGGACAATTGTTCAAACCACTTTACAATACTTTTCTTCAAATTAATCTCAAATAAAGATCAAATAAGCTGAGATTCGCACCCATAACCTCTAGGGGGGCACAAATGAGTCAAATATTACACGATGATCCATTGACTATTTCTACCAATGATATCCGTTGTCCTGTAGAAAAGTGTTTGAATTCACACAAGGATATTTTTCACTATAGATAACTATTTCGATTATTTTTCTCTTTTTTATTCATTCGTGGAAGACAAGTTCAGGTAAAGTAGCAGGGAGTCGTGACGGTTTTATCGTCCATCTTAACAAACGGGCGGACCCCCCTCATGAGCCGAGGATGCTCACGCTAGGGCTCTATCTCCGTGAAAAAGGATCGAGATCATGTTGAGATAGGTCAGGGGTCTCCCGAGGCTCATGAGATAGGGAGACCTCCGAGGGAAGGACGTAAGTCATGAAATCTAGGGTTTCAGGGGCTTAGATAAAGAAAGTCCGTCTCCAGAAGGGGAAAGATAATCGATAAATTCGAAGGGATGGATACTCTGATTATGCTAATTTGGCCGTTCGCTGAGATTAGTATGAAAACAAACAATATTTGAATGTACTGAAAGATGACATTTCATCGATGTTTTTCGTCCTAAGTTAAACTATTATACAACTGCAAGGCACTACAAGTAGTTTAACAATGCTTATAAGCTATGCCAAATGTGAAAAATTTGAGAACAGAATTTTAGAAACCAAGACGGCCCAATTCTGAAGCTTGCTTTCTGCGAAGTTAGATAAAAAATAAATATTAAACTCCGTTTAGATAAACTTCACACCAGTAGAAAATATAACCTCTATGAAGGCATGTCCTATATCGGAAACTCCTAAAACTTCTTAAAAGAAACCATATTGACTAAGATGAAACATACGAGCATATATAGTAATTAAAACCAACCATAAACAGATATCTTTGCCAAATCTTTCAGAATTTAAGAAATATACAATGGCCCAATTCCCAATCGTGCTTTTAAGAAAACTGTATACTATTAGAAACTAGAAGAACGGGTGTTCGGTCCTGGAACCAAATAGTCAGGTAGTACACCATATCTCCCAGGCTGAAGTCCTTGTATATAGTTAAATCTGAACAAAGGGATGAAAAAACAAGAGTGGAACTATTATGTCAGAAAACCAGCTGTCAGCTCAAACATTATTAGCTCGAAAATGGTGCCGAATTGGAAACCAAATTAAATAAATTCGGTATAGAAAATAAAGTTACACTCAGCCGGGTCCCAGGACATGTAGCTGGAACGAGGGAAACGAAAAACAGACTTGCAAAGTAGGGGCTACTACACCGCCGGTAGGTGCTTATTCTTTATTATTAAGTACGGGAAAATTCCCATGTAGCACTCTTCCATAATAGTCAACATAACAACATTTATATGCGAGTATCTGCAAGGGCAAAGTTAAAAGTAAATCAGGTACATAACGCAATACAATTCAAAAATAAATCTATTATATTTAGTAATCTTTAGGAATCTTTTTATGTAAGGTTTTGGTTGAAATGATAAAGTTAGTGTCACGAGCGGGATTCGCCTCCCCCCCCTAGCCGAAGGTCGTAGGTTCGAATCCCGCTCGTGACACTAACTTTCATTTCAACGAAAGCGTTCAATAAAAAGATTAATTAAACAAAATATAAACTTAATAAAAAGAGGACAAATTATTTATTACTACAAATGGCAACTTTATTCAACTTACTTCAAGGTGTCAAATTTACAGCCAAGCTGCAATTGTCATCAACATCCCGCTGCCCTGAGACCTTCTGTGGTTTTGGGAGTCTCGCTATCAACGAGTATCTTAGACAAAAAAGCAAAATGAAGAAACAGTGGAATTCACTCATCGAACACAAATAATCCGAGGACCTTTTTAGCAAGTTTTAGAAGGAAAGAAGCAACAAAATGCATTACAAGCAGGGAAAACCTTCGGTTCCTAACAGATCACTGCAGACTGAATGGACATTTGAAGTAATGTTTTCTGTATTAAAAATCTCTTATTGACCTTATCCCAGATTTTTAATATAAAAGTAAACATATGAAAAATAATCAGATTGTCTTAAAATATAGAAAACTGTGATTGCGAAATGCTGAAACGCTCTGACAGGCAAAAGGTTAGGCGGACCACGATGATCGGAAACGTTCAAAGTACAGGTTCATCATTCAGGTCTGAACAAAACATCTCTCAAATAGAAAAATACAGGATCGAAATTTCGAAAATTCACGGAATGACGAACATGTCGTTCCCGTTCGGATCGAATCGTCCAAGATTAGATTCGTCCCTCGGTTCGGTTCAAATTACCAATCGTCCTAGATTCCTCACGTTTCCCCTTTCGCGTTTGTTTAGTCCGTCTGGTTATTTTTAGAGGAGAAACGTTTATACATATTCCTTCCAAACAGGAAATGTATACGCGGTCGGATTGGATTCAACTACACTGACGGAGTCGGGGAGTGACATGTCAAACACCACCGCCTTTGCAGCCTGTTTGCATTCGCATTCCGCCCCTGTTTGATACATTTCCCTGAACAACAGTTTCGGATTTAATTAAATCGAGTACGTTTCCATTTACATCGTTCAATCTCATCGTGACTGGCGTACTTCATCTTAAACTGGGATTCTAATCCAAAGCTGTAGAGCTGTAGAGAGAACTTTTGACTAATAGCTCAAATCAAATAAGCCTTTCTACTTTTTTTTCATGTAAAACGTTTAGGTCAAGAGAGATTAATTCAATTAAATTATTCCTTACTATTCACAAAACCGCGAGCGTCAGCGGACCCAAAACCCAAATGATTTTCCACTCTTCTCCTTACATACTCTCCATCCCTTTGACAATAGACAGGAAACTTAATTTTTGTAAGTACGTCCAAGGGCTAGTCGCTAAGGGACAACGGGCCATTAAGAAGACATTATTTCCGCTTTTATCTAGAGAATCGCTTCTCAGCATGGTGAACAAAACTCTAATTTTTAAAGCCATCGTCAGACCCCATGTTGTTGTACACCTGCACTACATGGGCTACACTTGTGACACAAATATCACAAAACTTTAAGACATACAAACAAATTTCTAAGACTCGCCACTTCATCTCAATGGCAAGGTGGCCATTCGCGATCGCTCCCAGCAGTCCAAACGGAGCGACGCCGTTCCAAAAGCCACGTCAATGGCAAAACTGAACTGGCGTGCCCGGCTGTGCCGAATATTCGACCGGTCCAAACTCCATCGCACCACTCCAAATATCTACGGCGCGACGACGGCATGGCGCGTTCGTGAATGGGAAAAGCTCGCGAGAATTGTGGAATATTGGCGCGCTGGCTTGATCGTGAATGGAAAACCCTGCGTTTTTTTGGTGCAGTCTTGTCTTTCTGTCACTGAGCAAACATCTCCGTCGGTACAGTCTCAAAAAGTCAAAAACTTTTATTCTTTATTGGTAATGACATCCAATCGAGATTTTATTGTTAAGGTGATTGAATTGTATAAAAGTTTACCATGTTTATGGAAAGTGGTGGACAATGATTACAACGATAGAAATAAAAGAAACGGCACTCGACCTTTTGTTTTGGATACAAATGCAACGAATGATGCGGTATTGATAACCCCTAACGCTGATCAGAAATCGTAGTACAGAACTTAAATTTGGGTAGTTCATCCCTGTAGCGAGAAATCGTAATGTGGCTGCCAACCTATCATGTAGAATGATGATTTCTCTCATGACTGTCTTTTGTTTTCTAATCAAGGTGGTAACAAGCTGGAGTAATAAATAAGACGTTTCATCCATCCTTAAATAGTTCTTCCAATCAGCGCGTTCAAGGGAAAGATCTTTCTTCAAATTGATGTGGGTATTATGGCTTCTGTTCAGGAGCCACTTCTTACACCATTTCCTCTTCGGTTTTTTGCTTTTTATATATAAACAAACAGCAGCGTAGCACAAGAGATCGTCATCCATTTTGAGGAAGTAATTCACTTCGGAGCGACTGGATGTAGAGCGGTCGTGAAGCCCCTCCAATTTCAGGCACTCCAAATAGAACTATACGGCTCGGCACGGACCCATTAGGAGATCGTGAATGGCCACCTATTCCCAAATCCATACAGAAACTGGCATAAAATGGATTCGCGAGTCATAGTCGTGAGCACGAAACAATTTTTTGCACGTCTCTCTTGAGCAAAAATGCAATCTACAGATCGGTAGGGAGATATAACACAGTTTCGTGGAAGCATAGGAGAGTAAAGCATAATATAATGTAAAGACAATGATAAAGTTTGTAACTTCAACCTATGGAAAATATCTGACTCCTTAATGCTCTTATATGTTGTACCTGTGATATTTATATTTTGCCATTGTTTTAGAGCTCTGCCATATTTATTTAAATTTATTTATTTTTATTTTTTATTATTTTATTGCTGTTTATATTTTATTGTTGTTTATGTTTTACACTTGATGGTATTTTGTGTGGTGATTAGGACCGTTAGTCTATGATTATTCGGAAATCGTGAGATGCGGTCTGATGTGACGTAGGTTTCAGAAAAACATTTTCTTTATCGTGCCAACGTTTCGATCTTTATTGAGATCATCTTCAGGGCCTGGGATTACTAAATTCCCGCAAAATGGGTTTAATTGCCAAATATGAGTCAACTTAGATGATTAGTGATTTTTTTTTGTAAAATTTTCTCCCACTAAGTGAATCCGAGGTTTCTACAATATATACCTAAAGTATTTAAATTTTCGGATGATTGCTTAGGATGTGCAGAGCCCTTCTACATTCCCCCTAAATTAGAAATTTATGTAGTACCTATGTCCTTGTAATTTGTCAATAAATATGTCTTACTATTACTCCATCCCTTTATAATAAATAAGATTATTTATCCATGTATGTATTGTTTTGAATATTTTTTCAAAGGGCATGTTTAATTCTCAGTGAACGCACTTTATTCATGTATTAATCGGAATCTGCTAAATCAAACTAACGAGTTCGTCCTAGTTATGCCATTCTGCTAACCTCTTAAGCAGTTTTGACCTCAAAATTACATCCAGTTTCAAACACAACTACACAATTCTTGCGTCTCAACTCACAAAAAAACATCCCGAACCTTCAATAATATATACAAGGTTAAACCACAACACAGCGTACAAAAAGTACAAAAAAATGAACATACTTAAAAACTTGACAATATCCTACCAAAACACATTTAACATTAAAAAATTATTTATTTAGAAATCGTGAGATGCGGTCTGGTGTGATGTAGGTTTCAGAAAAACATTTTCTTTAACGTGCCAACGTTTCGAGCTTTGTTGAGATCATCTTCAGGGCCTGGATTTACAAACATTGTTTATATACAACAATTACATTTTGGATGTGGAAAAGTGAATGCATTGTATAAATTAACTTTTCCACATCCAAAATGTAATTGTTATATGTAAACAATGTTTGTAAATCCCAGGCCTTGAAGATGATCTTAATAAAGATCGAAACGTTGTCACGATAAAGAAAATGTTTTTCTGAAACCTACATCACACCAGACCGCATCTCACGATTTCTAAATAAATGTCGATTAACTGTCACTAATCACCACACATTAAAAAATTAACTATTTAGTCCATTGAAAACATAACAATTAAAAAGGCAAAGGTCTTATGATCACAAAGATAATGCGGACAGACGCAACCTCACTACCAAATAAAAGAGACTTGACTTACATAAAAATCACACACGTCCAACACTAGAAACAAAATAGCGAACCGTATCTTGCAGATCAACACAGCGAGAAAAGACATAGCAAAATTGATTTTATTACAATACGTACTTTTTTCCTGTAATGTTTTAGGAATGATAAATTGAGCTTAATTAATTACAAATGATTAACGTTCTGAAAAGTAAAACAAGTCTAAAGAACAACAAGCAATGTTTGTACTTCAGTCTGATGTCCTGTTGACTTTCTCAAGTTTTTAACCTACATCGTATTATAATTAATAATAAATATTTGGGCTTAATTATTAATTAATAATTAACTTTCTGAAAACAGAAGTGTAAAGAAGCACAAACAAAACAAGCCCTGCATTAAAGGAGGGCTTAACGTTTAACTACCCGTTGTGTACTGCGGACGAGAAGCCAAACTAAATTTTTTTATATTGTGATTAATTCAAAAGCCAAGGGTTTGCCGGTATTCGAACCCAGAACCGCTAGCGTAGCAAATAGAGTCGGACTCCGGTTGAACTTGAACTTAACTTGAGCTGTTGAACTGTTAAACTTATGATTTTCAATTTTATAACTAGTTTATTTATCAGTAAAAAGGTTGCTTACAAATTTCACTACGAACTTTCGAAAAAGTCAACCCCTAAAGACCAAAAAAAAGAAGACTAAATATCTAACTATAAGTTTTAGTAATCGTTAGGAAATTTCCTGATAACCCAATGAATCCTTCTTACAAAGGATAGATTTTTTATTATAAGTGAATATTAGTTATTAACCCTGGGATTTTGTTTAACTAACGATTTTTTTTGGAGTCTAAAGACAAAATGTTGATTAATGACTCAGGTTTTCGCCATAAATGTCCGCATCGTCTCGCTAGGTTTGGCGCCAAAAGGATGATTTTTCTCTATTTCAGTTTCGTTTTAAATTATTTTCCTAACCAATTAGGATTTGAAAACGCTGTTGTTTTTTGTTTCTTTAATTACGTTTATAAATTCTTGGTTTAACTATAAACATCTATAGGTATACGATGTTAAATTATTCTTTTCGATTTGTTTCAGGTAAGCCTTGTTGAGACTCCACGCCTCCTCTTTGTAAATTTGTAAATCCAGTCCCAGGTTTGTTGCTTCCAGTTATGTAAATTACACACAGGAGCACCGTGTTTGCACATACTTTTCGATTCAATCCTGAACAGTTAGACAAACGAGAAACCCTTGTAAAAATTCAATAGGATTTACTAGAAAATTCGACGGCAATGGTGAAAGTTTTTTGTATCTTTACACAACAAAATGAATAAAATAAACATAAATTTGTAACTGCCTGAGAGTGTACGAAAAAAAGTGCTTTAAACTGCATGACCTAACCAGTACAAGACCTGGAAAAAATATTGGGTTTTGATTATGAATCTAAAAAAAGAAATCGTGAGATGCGGTCTGGTGTGATGTAGGTTTCAGAAAAACATTTTCTTTATCGTGCCAGCGTTTCGATCTTTATTGAGATCATCTTCAGGGCTCAAAGTGTTTGTCTTCTGTGTCACACCAAACCGCATCTCACGATTTCTGAATGATTATCGATTAACGGTCACTAACCACCACACACTAAAAAAAGAAGTTATATTATGCGTAAAGAAAAATATATAATAATGTAGCTTGTTATCCTGTTATGATTAGTTTGGAAGTATATCTTGTCATTTCATAAAAAAGGTTTTAAATGAGGTTTAAATAGGGACTTTCGCAAGCCGAATTGATTGAAGGCTGCACGACTTTGTTTCGTCCTTATGGAAAGTCGTTCTCCAGCTAAATCCATCATGGCGAAGAAATGCCCCTCGAGGAACATTTTTGTTATCAAGTCAATTGTGACACTTCAATGCTATAATAGAATTGTATCTTGGTCGTTTTATGATCTCTCCTGTAACTTACTTTGAACTATTGATTAAATTATTATTAATTTTCGACCTACCTTTATTGAAAAGGAAAACAAGAGAACTCAACATTTTTGTAAACCCGAATTCTTTCAGGTTTTACGAAGATCCAAACTGAATTGGACAACATCATCAGTTTAATATCAAAAGCAGTTTTGGTATTAAACTTTAAACTCAATCTTCTCTCACTATAAATCCATTTATGACTTATTACGTGTCAACAATGCAAAAATCAAAACAACGGAAAGATGTTTGTCAGAGCTGATGATAAAATAAGAGCTAATTAAATCATTATAATTTGGACTATATAATAGTATATACTCATCGTAATAAGAAATAACGAGTAGTTTATGTCATTTAAAGTAGAAAAAAGTTATCCTTTATTGATAAATAACCAAATTATTAATAAGCCTAAGAAACACGTAAGTATTTGATGTCAAACAACGAAACTGATTGAAATTAGGTTATCAATATTTATGGCAGGTTAGTAGGACAAACTGTATTCTGTAAATTAATCTTTATGTGTCACGAGCGGGATTCGAACCCACGACCTTCGGCTAAATACGCCGCTGCTCGACCACTTGAGCTATCGGGACTTCGATCCACTCGGACACCAACTTCCATTTCAACCCCACTTTAGAATCTTCCCTCCTTTTTGACATTTTTGTTTTGTATTCTATCAGTTTAAGTAAAAACTTTGTTCTAGAGTTAGATTGGCGTTAGGAAAATTAGAAAAAGTTTCTCGATCAACACGCTCATTTAAATATTTCACGGCTATAATTTACTTAATAAAGAAGAACTTATCCCTCCGAAACTTCACCTATTTGCCCACCCTGTAACGAAGAAGTTAGCCCAAGACATTGAACGAAGTTAACAGGATGGAAAAGTTTTCAGTTATCCCTCTTTCGCCCAATTAGCCGATTTTTGAAGAGAAACAAGCCCACCTCCCACACCAAATCCTTGGTTTGGTGTCATTTCCAAGAAGGGATTAACGTTTTGTACGTGATCGTTGCCTGTTTTGGCCAGTTAACCGCGGAAGGAATACATAATGGAACCCGTGTTCAAACTTTGCCGCAAACGGGCTAATGAGTTAGTTACACTCGGCATTACTTATTCAGAAACTCTCCCAAAACCCGGAATTCTAGTGTACCGCGTGCGGTTAACCGAATTAGGCTTGAATTTGAAATTTAAATCAGTATTGGTTCTGGCAGTGAACGGCACTAATAAAACCAGCCCTCGTCCCGGGGTACCCATTTGAAATTTTAATTCGGTTGTTGGGGCCTTGTTAAGAAAAACCCCGTGCTTCAAATGACAACAGTAAACAGATTCCGTCTCGGGTTTAAATTTAAGAAAATTCTCGGATTTACTGCCTGTCGATTGAAACATTCGTTTAAAACAATATTTATCTTGATAAATTCGAAGAGTTTATTATTATAACATTAACTATCATTTTTAATCAAATAAATTGTTGAAATACATTCAGCAATCAAGATCATTATTTTTATACAATTTTGACACCCTTCATTTTTGGTCTGTCTAGCGTCGCGATCACACTGAAGATGGCGAATTGTTGAAACTAGGCTGATCGTCCAAGCAAGCGAGGATAAACAGAACAAAAATGATCTTTAAGGATCATATTACATCATCACCCCTCAGACCTCAAGGAGAAATCTCGCTATCTTTTCAAATAGCAAAAAAATCCATCATATGTCGCCTTACAAAAACTGTCGATGTTAAAATGTCTGTCAAATTTCTAAAAGCCGTTTAAAAGCTTTTATTGGTAGCTCAATCTGAATTCTAATGATAGTCAAACCATAAAACAATTAGCACAACCTAAAAGATCACCTTGGTCGACGGTACTTGGTGTAATAATAAATTTTATTGTATTTTTGTCTGCCTGCTGTTTCAGACGAGTTTCGGCTTTTCGCCATTTTCACTGGTTTGTTATATTTTTATTTAAAAACATACCGTATAGATAATGAGAACATTTGTACAATAAATTTAAAATTTTTTGGCCTGTACCGTTACATCTTTTTTCCGTCAAATTATCCCATATTAATTTGAAATTAACCATTTTTTACTCCAAATCAACCTTTCTTTAATGCATTAAAAAAATTGGTATGAAAATAATGTAATGTAAATTCCCCTTTGTTCTGTTGGGCTCTTAAAAACAATATGAAAATTAATTACAATTTAAATTTAAAATTAAATAAATTGAAATAAAATAAAACCGTAGTTTTTAAGAGCCCAATTATTTTATATAAAATAAATCTAATTAAAAGAAGAATCATATTTATTTTTAGATAATAATAACAATTTTTATTTTGATTGTAATTAATTTTATAGGGACATTTGTCATAATTAATTTATACTTTATTTTATTTTCAAACACAGGAATTTTATTTGACGTTTTTTAACGTCCTTACATCTCATATCATCTCATAAGTTTTAATGCTTTAAAGAAAGGGTTAATTTGAAATTAAAAAGGGGTCAATTGAAGTTAAAAAATGTTAATTTGAAATTAGAGAGGGTTAATGTGAAGGTAAAAAAAGTTAGTTTGAAATTTAAAAACGTTAATTTTAAGGTAAAACAGGATAATTTTGATGTTCAAAAGGTTAATTTGAAATTAAAGAGGGTTATTTCGAAGGTAAAACAGGCTAGTTTGAAATTAAGAGTGTTAATTTGAAGGCAAAAATGTTACTTTGACGTTAAAAAGGTTAAAAAGTGTTAATTGGAAGGGAAAGGTTAGTTTGAAATTAAAAAGTGTTAATTCGAAGGTAAAAAATGGTTACTTTGATGTTACAAAGGTTAATTTGAAATTTAAAAAATAGGCTAATTGGAAGGTAAAAAGGCTAGTTTGAAATTAAGAAGTGTTAATTTGAAGGTAAAAAAGGGTTATTTTGACGTTAAAAAAGGTTAAAAGCTAATTGGAAGGTAAAAAAGGCTAGTTTGAAATTAAGAAGTGTTAATTTGAAGGTAAAAAAGGGTTATTTTGACGTTAAAAAAGGTTAAAAAGTGTTAATTGGAAGGTAAAAAAAGGTTAGTTTGAAATTAAAAAGTGTTAATTTGTAGGTAAAAAATGGTTACTTTTATGTTACAAAGGTTAATTTGAAATTAAAAAGGGCTAATTGGAAGGTACAAAAAGGCTAGTTTGAAATTAAGAAGTGTTAATGTGAAGGTAAAAAAGGGTTACTTTCATGTTAACATGGTTAATCTGAAACTGCAAAGGGTTAATTCGAAGATAAAAGAGGTTATTTTGAAATTAAAAAGCTTTAAATTGACTGGAAAAAGCCATATAAATACTTTTGAGCTTCTTTGGCTCATTTTATGAATTTATAAGAACTACTTTAGTTGGGGAAATGCACAAACGCTTCTGACATACCACAGCAGCGAGGGTAGGCGGACCAGTAGGACGGGAAAGCGCGAATTCCTACTTTATCTCCCCGGAGACAAGCTGATCAGAATATTTACTTTAAAAATGTGCAAAACCGAATGTACGCATAAAAATTCATCTTGTTAAGTAAAACAATTTAGTTATAAATTTTACAGCATATATTTTAAAATGAAAAGCTTTAAAAGAAGATGATGTTGCAAGGAAATATAAAAATAGGAAAAGATTAAATCAATACATTCCTATCACTTGTCATTATCGAATACGAGAACTCGACTAAGAGAAACAACGAACAAATCCACCACCGAACACGGCATATGCAAAAATCTGACAGCTAAGCGAGAATAGGCGGACCAAAAAGCTGAACCTACAGATTCGTCAACTCTGACATCGAGTAAAAATCTCACAATGTTTTCACTTATATCTTCTACTTCTTTGCATTGGGTAGAATATTGAAAGAAACTTTCAGGAGACAAATAAAAGTTCATAAATCGTAATGGTATTGCTCTGCTAGACCTTGTAATTGAGTCACAACATGTACAATACATGTCAGGCTTGATTTCATTTGCCAGCTGTCTCAAAATCCCCCCGTTCACTAATAAAATCAAAATGTTTATCGATTGTTAATACTAAATTTAATAACTTGGGAGTGGAATTGAAACCAGTCTAGCCAAAATCAGGAAACAAAAATGTCTGATATTTAGAAAATACCCGATTTTTACCTCCAATTTTTTTTTCGTTTTCTCAATTGATCCATTTTGAAGTTATCGTAGAAAAGCGCCCCTCGAATTGAGTTAACATTAACTCCGGGGAGTTATTGTTCATTTCAAGTGTCACGTTAACGCTGCCACCGTGGGAGTAGATTGTCAATTGTTATCAACCACCAATTGTTCCCTAGGCTCAATCCCCCAATTCGGTCCAAAGAGGCCTCTTCCATTGAATTAAGAGCATTGTCGACCGGTGCCCCACCCAGCTCTGGTGTCGTCCAACATCTGTCAGGGGCTGTGGAGATATTAATGAGACGGTTTGTCACATGAGGGCTTCGCTCCGGGTACCCTGGGACAATCTAAAGCCTCGGGGGGGTTGGTGATGGACGATGGACGCAGAGGGTGGTTTGGCTTTATTTAATGGCAGTCCGCAGCATGGGGCGGCGACACAGGGAAGATTTGTACCTTTCCGCTTTCCTAAATAAATCCCAGTATGCGTTTTACTTTCTGACATTACCGTTTCATTCTAAAAAAAGGAAATTATAGTCTTAACCTAAACTTAGATTATTATCGTTGTTTATGTATACGTAACTGACATTTATAGAATAATAAATTCTTGCTTATACAACCGACATTTCTAGTCCGAATTAGAATGATAGTCATCAGGCTAGGTGATCCTTCGTATATTTAGTTCACTCCAGTGATTTTCCTGAATGTGGCCTAATTAAAATAATGGAGCGGCTCTGCTCTCTCTCTCTCTCTCTCTCATTTACTGCTGCTCTCTCCCTCTATCTTTCTCTCTCTCTCTCTCTCTCTCTCTCGCACTCTATTATTGGTATTTTTTCCTCTTTCTAAATCCATATCATTTGCTTATTCTCACTCTCTCTCTCTCTCTCTCTCCCTCTCCCTCTCTCTCTCTCTCTCCCTCTCTCTCTCTCTCTCGCACTCTATTATTGGTATTTTCTTCTGTCCTGATCCTTTTTATTTTTCCCTCTTTCTAAATCCATATCATATGCTTATTCTCTCTCTCTCACTCTCTCTCTCTCTCTCTCTCTCTCTCGCTCTCTCTCTCTCTCTCGCACTCTATTATTGGTATTTTTTTTCTGTATTTATCCTTTTTATTTTTTCCTCTTTCTAAATCCATATCATTTGCTTATTCTCTCTCTCCCTCTCTTTCTTTCTCTCTCTTTCTCAATTATTGGTATTTTTTTTTCTGTCCTGATCCTTTTTACTTTTTCCTCTTTCTAAATCCATATCATTTGTTTATTCTCTCTCTCCCTCTCTTTCTTTCTCTCTCTTTCTCAATTATTGGTATTTTTTTCTGTCCTGATCCTTTTTATTTTTTCCTCTTTCTAAATCCATATCATTTGCTTATTCTCTCTCTCCCTCCCTTTCTCTCTCTTCAAGACAGTCGTGTTAGAAAAAAACTATCCACTATCCAGGCAATGACGGAGGAAATAGATTGATCAGACTAAGTAAATCTGCTTGTGCTCCACCTAGTGCGTCAACACCTCCAATCTCAACTGGTTACGTGTTCCAGATGGTGGGTCGGTCCAATATTTATTATTAGTTTTATGGTTATTACAACAATTAACGAGGGATAGCCAGGTCATAACTAGACTGCAGGGTACCGTACATTTTAACACCTGCAGACCAGCCAGGCCAACCTACAATCAAAAGGTAGATTTGAGGGCAATATGATTCCGTCTATTAAATTAAATAAGTGAAAGAAATAATAGAATAATGTAGGCTACAACTTGAGACCTTTTCATGAAAAGTCACCCTTCAATGCCAAGACCCACTACCAAAAAAACTCCCAAACGAAGAAACGATGGTCAGAACATTAAGACCTGTGTGATTTCAAAATGAATTTAACTTTTTTGTTTAAATAAAGAAAAAATGAATAAGTAAGAACCCAGCATTTTAATGAAAAGACGAATTAAAGCGGGTCGGCAGTTCTATTAATCCTCGGCTGTGACGACGGCATCGTAATCAGATGCTAATTTACCTGCACGACCCCTAGAACTTAATCCTGGGCTTTGTTTTTTAAATCGGATTGCCTTGGAAGCAATTACCGTTTCAGACTTGCCAGGGGCGCAGCACACTTTCAACCCTTGGGCCCAAAGTGAGGTAAAAGAGGATGGAAAAAACGAGGCCCGGGGAAACTACCCTCCTGCCCACCGCTGAGTGAAAAATCGCAGACATCTGCCCCCTAATGTCAATACCTCCGCCCAAAGCCTCCACGATTGCCTGCTCAATAATGCAAACGTTTATTTACCTGTATCTATCAGGATGATTCACTCTTGGTAATGAATTTTACGCCCTATTTCTTCCCGAGGATCGATTGGATCAGGGGGAGAATCTAAAAGCCCAACAAGAAAGTCCGTAGATGAATAGATTTTACTCTTCAGGCCTTACCAACATAGATTTAGACAAAACGGAAACACAAATTATTGAATCTTGAAAAACAAAACAGTAGACTGAAAGCCTTGCTCTGCTTTTTACAAAACAACAAAAATCATTACTTTTTGCCATCAATCATTTTGGTGGAATAAATTCATACGTGAGTAATATATCCACTTTCAGCCACCGACGTTTTCATCTGCTTTCCTTTCTGCAACGTCCTGATTCCCTGAAGATTAGCATATTCATTCAATGGATTTAGGTCGTACGTGGTTACGAATTTTTATTAAAATTGACTTTTACTGGAAAAATTTAGTTCTGCTTGTTTCCAGCATAATTTCAACTGGATATTCGTAAGGTCGTTAGAATTTTCAACTCAGTTGAATAAAGATTATTCCCTTTTGTTAAAATCCTGGTAGGAAATAACTACTGGAGTCTGACTCCTTTTAAACTAGCTTCCTCTTATCCCCCACTATTGTCAATTTCCTTCTATAAAACGGCTAATCACAACAAACTAAATTAAGAAAGGGGCAGTTTCGAGCCGTTTCGGGTCGTAAACATTGTTGGTTCTTTTCCTATTGCTTATAAACAGTCCTTGTTTCCTTAGGGGAGCTGGCGAACGGGTAAATATTATCACAGGCGATCTTTCACTGTCCTCCTTGAGGAAGTGTGTTTATTAAATTTATTCTCCGGGAAAATGTTTGTCCAAATAGGGAAGAGTATTTTTAAGCGTTTGGATCGGATTGATCGGGTGATTTACTGGGCTATTCTTACCCAAGGAACAATACCAAACCCGGTTGAGAATAGAACAGGGTTTTTTGTATCAACAGTTTAATATAGTTAAATTCAACAGATCGAATGTGCATCTCTCATCATTAAGACTTAAATTATGAACGTACTGAAAAACATACTGTATACAACCAAGGGTAAGTAAATTCACTCTAGAAAACAATGAACTTTGTGCAACTTATAATATGCTTCGCAGACTCTGATTTAGCTCAGAGTGCTTTCAACATAAGTAGCCTTCCTTAGGGAAAAAACTGCAGTTTTCCGGTTAGTTGGTTGCAGTTATTAGCAGAAAAATAACAGGCATTAACTAACTAAAAAACTGTAAATTAGAAATCCATTATATTTGGTGGTCTATTGACCAAATTACTTCTTTCAATTACTTAATCTTTTTATGTAAGGTTTTGGTTGAATTGAGAAAGTTAGTGTCACGAGCGGGATTCGAACCCACGATCTTCGGCTTAATACGCCGCTGCTCTAACCCATCTCAACCTACAACCATTCGATTTTTCCCTCTTTATGCCATTTTTTTAAAAGTCGTTTAATCAGGATTCGATTCTAGGCGATATATGACGTGTGCCACGGGGAGCTGTTAGTGATATATTTACCAAATTACTTAATCTTTTTATGTAAGGTTTTTGGTTTAAGTGAAAAAGTTAGCGTCACGAGCGGGATTCGAACCCACGACCTTCGGCTAAATACGCTGCTGAGATCGGAGTTGGTGTCCGACTGGATCGAAGTCACGATAACCCAAGAGGTTAGAACAGCGGCGTATTTAGCCGCAGGTCTTGGGTTCGAATCCCGCTCGTGTCACTAACTTTTTCATTTCAACCAAAACCTTACATAAAAAGATTAAATAAATTAGAAAGACGGAATGATATTACACAGTTCGTTCCAGGAAGATAAAGAATGAAAAATAAATAAATGGAAGTATTTAGTTCATTTATGTTTTAGTGGTCAATTGACCAAGTTACTTCTTTAAATTAATTCTTTTTATGTAAGGTCTTGGTTGAGATAAAAAAGTAAGCGTCACGAGCGGGATTCGAACCCACGACCTTCGGCTAAATCCGCCTCTAATCGACCACTCGAGCTATCGTGACGTCCTTATGGAAAGAATTACACGACATTTTAAAATAGAAAAAATAGGGAAAATTCGAAAGGTTGTAGGTCGAGATGGGAGTTGGTGTCCGAGAGGATCGAAGACACGAAAGCTCAAGTGTTTAGAACAGTGGCGTATTGAGCCGAAGGTCGTGGGTTCGAATCCCGCTCGTGACACTTACTTTTTTATCTCAACCAAGACCTTACATAAAAAAAATTAATTTATAGATGTAACTTGGTCAATTGACCGCTAAAACATAACTGGATTTTTTTTTCAAAGTTGAAAAACTTACTATGGTAATTCTAAACTACTATTTACAAATCTAGAGAACAGCAAATTTCAGAAAACGTACTCCATTTAATATCCTTTTTAGTAGTGCAATTGCTTTTTTAATTACTTTTTTCAAAGATAATACCGTGGTTGAAGGACAAAGTAGCCATAGTGTTATAAATAAGATATCACGTAGACAACTAAAAACGTTTTGAATCTTAAAAATCTTTTATTCCGGAGAATAATAATACAACAATACTTTAATAAATGTTACAGTCGTGTTGATAAATAAGTAAACACTTGCACTATTGCGGTTTCGAGCAGAGGCGTATTTAGCCGAAGGTCGTGGGTTCGAATCCCGCTCGTGACACTGACTTTTTTGTCTCAACCAAGACCTTACATGGAAAGAATAATTAATTAAAGGAAGTATTTAGTTTCAAGCATAGAAAATATAAGACGTTCAAAGGCGAATATCATTGGCAATAACAAAAATTTAAGCTTTAAAACATTTTTATATATTTTTCTTTAGTTTCTTTGATAATTATCAGTTTAATCAACGAATATCTTAAGAACTTTACTTTTGTTCTTTTCATTCGATCAATAGTTAGTTTAGATAGTAAGACGGCCCAGCTCACTTTCAAAATTACGATTTAGTATGAAGTTATACAAATATGTAATAAATAAAGTTTAACTGTTCAACAGGGTAAACACATTATGAATTAGAGACTTCCCTGTGGCTTTTAGTGCCGCCCTGTTGCTGGAACGCCACAAATCTTTGGTATAATTAATTCATCGCCTTTTAGAGCCGCTCATCGGGCCCTTTTGTGGGGTTGGATCGCCAATCAGAAATTTATAATGGGACCAACTAACAGGCCGGTTAAATATTGATTTGGAATATTTACAGGGTCGGTTCGACTGTTTAATTAAGTACCGTCAATCAGACTGATAACGGCCTTTAATTTGATTCATTAGCCATCCATCCGTCTCGGTTATGAGGGCAAATACTGCTGAATATTAATGGATTTCCCATTTCCTCGGTGAATTTGCACATTGTGGATGGGTTAATGAGATGAACGTCCTGCAAGGAGATATTCAACAGCCGATGAATCTGGAAATTTTCGACAAACACTATCGGCACCGGGTGGGGGAGAAACCATCTTGGCCGTCATTATCCAATGCCCAGACTTATTCATCATCCTAAACCGTCAACCGTCATTGTATACAATAGTTTGTTTTTTTTCTCGAAGGATAACGACCCAACAAATTGATTGAACCTTTCAAATAAGAATATTCAGTTTGTAATCAGATGAAACGTCAATCTTGACCGATTGGATAAAAGGTCTGGTCTTTGGGTTTATTTTCCTAAGATAAACGCCCTTCGGAAAAACATTTTCGGAATTACGAGTTTAATAAAGTGCAAACAAACTTAAATTGAGTGGTAGAACACGCTACTTGCTCGGATTCTAACAAAAGGATACCAACATGATCTGTGTTTATCTGATTTTTCACCCGACTATCAACATTTCCCATAATTAACACATGCAGTCGAACAAAGGGAGTCGTATAATGTTTATAATTGTGTTAGTATGTTAATGTCGTATAATGCGGTATACCCGGCTAATTGGACGGATGCGTTCCTATGCTTATTATATTACGATTCCTCGCTGTGTTAAATGTAGAATAAATGAGTCAACGGCATGGGAATGGACAGCTTACCTCATAAATCTACTTCATGACTGGAATTATCACACTTTCAACATGGTATTCCATTACAATATTCTTCGAAGAATTACGGTGAAAAATAACGCGTTGTAAGAACGTTGGACGACCTGTAGAGAAGCCTTTATGCGATGGGGTACACTTTATTGCCAGCCAACGTATAAATTTAGCGTTTCGTTGCTCTATGATAAGGAAAATGTAATTAAAATGCTGTTTCGTACTGTCTATTAATTTCCTTACATAGAGTTTTTAACTTGTTTTCTGTTCAACTTACCTTTTAAAAATGATTATTCGGAAATCGTGAGATGCGGTCTGGTGTGATGTAGGAACGCATCTCACCAGACCGCATCTCACGATTTAGGTTGGGGATGTAGGTTTCAGAAAAACATTTTCTTTATCGTGCCAACGTTTCGACCTTTATTGAGATCATCTTCAGGGCTCAGAGTGTTTGATTTCTGCGTAATTGTGCCATTCTTGCGTGCCACCAGACCGTATCTCACGATTTTCCGAATAATCATCGACTGGTCATTAATTACCACACATTACCTGTTAAAGACGAAATTAAATTTATATTCTGGATTTTCTTAAACTGTAGTCATCCGTGTATAGCTCTGGCCATAGTTGTATGAAGACTGGGAGAAAAAAAACACATATATCTGCTAGGCTCGCCATGTAAAATCTACAAATAAAATATTTTTTAAAAATCCATAGGACAGTAAGATAAACTACTCTGGAATAAAAGGACACCTAATCTCATATGGCATTGAGGAAAAAACCAGAACGAATGCGTGGGACAACACGCATTAAAGATGGCGAAATGCCAAAATGGTTCTCATTGTATTATACAGCGAGAATTGGCGGACCGGGATGATCGGACCGCTGACAAACGTAATAAACGATCCACTTTCCAGCATAAAAATAATATAAACAGAAATGATCTCGATGGAGTCCAAACTGATTTGCATAAGAGAAAATTCTACCAGTGTTAGGATATGAGTCAACGTCAAATGACATAAAACAGGATTTTTTTTTCTTTCTTTTTTCTTGTGTATTATAAATTATCTATGAACGAGTCACTTTTGTAGCATAAAATAACGTTTATTTTACGTTACATCTGAAATGTCTGCCATGAACAAGAATTCTGCCTGTGATTGCGAATAAATTATGAGCGTCAGGTTTGTTAATTTGATACGTTATGTTAATAAATTTTATGCGCTCCTGTGAATGTACCTTTTGCATAACGAGAACTCAGGAAAGAGTAACATTTTGTAGCATAAAATAATGTTTATTGTAAATACTATTTGGTTGATAAAAACATTTCGTCAGGTGTTCATTAACGTCCAATTACGTAATGTGGAATTGTATTTTTATAATTTTATGATGCAGGAAGGAGTCTTATAACATAATGTTTATTGTGTGGTTTTATAATTTCATAATTCCCCGTACTGTCAGATTTTCTTGCATCAAGAGATAAAAAAACGGGTTTTGCAAATTAAATTGGAAATTTTATCTTCATGGTATTGATTGAGTTGTAAAAATGAGAAGATATGAGTTTATTACTATTTTGTGTGGTGACTAGAATACGCATTCTTACGCAGAAAACAAACACTTAGCGATTAGAAATACTTTGATTGAATAAAAAAAAAATTATTTGAAAAAAAAATTATTTATTTATATATTCACTTTTTTCCACAACCTACATGTTTTTGTTAAATTTAAACAATGTTTGTATATCCCAGTCCCTGAAGATGATCTCAATAAAGATCGAAACGTTGGCACGATAAAGAAAATGTTTTTCTGAAACCTACATCACACCAGACCGCATCTCACCATTTCTGAATAATCATTTGTTACTATTTTGAAAGACCTGGGAAATATTGTTTTTTATCCATTATTATTACAGTGGTAGAGTAGAGGCGTATTTAGCCGAAGGTCGTGGGTTCGAATCCCGCTCGTGACACTGACTTTTTTACCTCAACCAATACCTTGCATAAAAATTAATTTTTTTTTTTATTGTAAAGTTGGCATTAAATTTCTTTCCTTTTAGAAAAAAAATTCTCATATTGATATTCGACAAAAGTTGTGGTAAGCCACAATAAAGTAGAACAGGACTTCGAGTAATATCACGTTTCATATCGGATGACGGTCCATGGTGGCTTAATTTTTTCCCCCGGCGTCCCCTTCCTGGCCCGTAAACGGTTTCCTTCTCGGAATATAATCCTTTTGGGAAATTGAAAACTCTCACAGAGTTGGTGGGGGAGAAGGGCCGACTGTAACTTGACTGGAGCTCCTTGTGGTTTGACATGGGACGATTAACCTGTCAACTCAGGTATCCGGGGAACAAAAACATAGTCGCGGGGTGGTTAAAGCAGAGGGGAGGTGGCAGGTACCTGTGACTTTCTGTATACAGGGCCCTTTGCATTATTACGGTCGGATAGTTGTATAATATTTTCGGGTAGTTATCTTTAAAATAACAAGCCGTGGGAAGCCCTTTTGGTGGGGTGGGCTTGTGTTGACTTTGCCCGATATGGTTTGTGTAACGCATTTCACGCTGGAATGAATAGCGAGATGAAATGGGGGAATCGTAAGACGGTAGGCGATTCTTTATCACGTTCAAAACATCTGGCCAACGACAGCAGCACATCGGTTAAGCAAATATTTATCAGTGTGTCGAATGCCACCTGAAGATCTGTGTCAGCATTAACCGAAAATTTCTATATAGAGGACAGCTATTAAGTCTAGACTAGTATTGAACCTATTATGTCTGAATTGTAGTATTGAACAACTCTCATAATTTATGTGACTGTTATAACAATTTTCCCGCACTTTTTCAAAATGAAATATTAAACGTTTTGCCTCTGGCTCTGCCAAAATGACTAACTTTCCCTATTAGAAATATCGACTTCTTTTTCACTCACGAAGACTCTGGATCAAGTTATGGTCTTGAAGAAAAAAAGACCTATTTTATGGTCATCAGGGCAAAACAATCGTAAATATGTCACAAATTGACATATTTATGTTGTTTTTTTTTTGTTTTTTTTTTTACAGACGATCTCACATTTCCTTGAAAACCTTGATCGAAAATGACCTAACATTTGTCAATATCAACGCCAATAAAGGATTGAGGTCAACCGAGGTCTAAATACTCGTATTAAACGATTCAAATGTCAAATGTGATTGATATAGTTTGTTTGTATGTATGTTTCCGTACCTTATCATTTGAAATGACTATAATTAAGTGTTTGCTTCTTACTCGTACCAATGGGCTAATATTTGTCTAGATAATAAAGGATTGGAGGACAACTGGGTCTGAATACTAGCATAAAACAATCCAAATGACTTACTTGACATATAGCAACTTTTTCGAACTTTTTCAAATTGAAATGGACATAGAAATTAAGCCTCTGATTCTTCGGACTACTCGTCAATACCAAAGTTAATGGTTTTTGCCTTTGACTCTGCCAAAATGGCTAATTCTTGTCAATATGAACTTATAAACGATTGGGTCTAAATTATTATTGAACCATTCCGATGTCTTGTGTGACTAATATCACAAAATTCCTGTACTTTTTTCAAATTTAAATGACCATAGAAATTAAAAGCGTTTGCCTCTGACTTAACAATTTGACTTGCTTCTCAATACCTACGATAAAAAAATTATTGAGAACAACTGGTTTTTATTGTTAATGGAAGTAATAAAAAATTCAAATGACTTATATGACTGATATAGCAACAATTTCTTACCTTATCAAATGGAAATGATTATAAAAATGAAAGGTTTTTGCCTCTGGCACTGCCAGAATGACTAATTCTTGCAATAGCAACTTTCCGTATTTTTTCGAATTGAAATGACTAAAAGAAATTAAGTGTTTGCTTCTGAGTCTTGCTATTCGCCTAACATTTGTCAAGACCAACGATATAAATGATTGAAGACAACGGGTCTGAATACTAGTATAAAACATAATTATTCAGAAATCGTGAGATGCGGTCTGGTGTGATGTAGGTTTCAGAAAAACATTTTCTTTGTCGTGCCAACGTTTCGATCTTTATTGAGATCATCTTCAGGGCCTGGGATTTACAAACATTGTTTACATTTAACAAATGTATTTAGGATGTGGAAAAGTGAATTTATACAATGCAAAATATATTTTTTATATTCAATCGAAGTATTTCTACTCACTCAAAGTGTTTGTCTTCTGTGTAATTGTGCCATTCTTGCGTGTCGTGTCGAGAGTGCCAGTGAGATTTTGCTATTTTGTGTTTATATACGTTGTATTTTGAAGGGGTGGAGAAGGAAGTCGGTATATAAAAGACATTTTTGTTTAAGGCGTCGGCTTCTTTGAGGTGAAAAGAGCTGATGAAGGGAAACAATGTGTTGGTAATGGTTCGGCCAGATTATCCTTTCAGGATTATATAGAAAGGGATAAATAGGAAAAGGAAAGCTAAATTGTTGGACAATTAGACTATGAAAAATATTTGATGTGTGGAATGTAATGTAATGATATATGTATGTTATCTATATTGAATTTGATTAATGATATTGGCGTAGCTGCGACTGAGTTTATATGTATCTGTTCTGTAATTGATGCTGTGTTTATTTCTGTTTGATATAAACCATTTCTAAGAAATTACTTTTATGTTTGTTTTGTTCTGTATGTAATATTTTTGGATTTTTGAAGTCGAAACATTTCTAAGAAATTACGTTTATGTTTGTTTTGTTCTGTATGTAATATTTTTGGATTTTTGAAGTCGAAATTGTGTTGGTGTTCAAAGTGGTGGGTAGCGAGTGCTGTAGCATTTTGCTTGAGTTTTTTGCGATCATAGATATGTTGCTTTACTCTCTTGTCCAGATATTGGGTTGTAAGACCAATGTAAGTTGCCGGACAGTTTAAGCAGTTGATCTTGTAGATTACGTCAGATTTATTTGTTATTGGTGTGGGATCTTTAATTTTGGAAAAAAGTGATTGGATTGTTTTATAATTAGTGAAAGCTATTTTGAAGTTATCGGACGAGAGAAATGCGTTTAATTTATGTGATAGGCCTTGAATAAATGGCATGGAAATGTATACTGGTTTGTTTGTATTTGATAGATTTAATGTAGTATTATGAGTAATAGTGTTAGTGTTGAGTATGTATTTGTTAAATGTAAACAATGTTTGTAAATCCCACGCCCTGAAGATGATCTCAATAAAGATCGAAACGTTGGCACGATAAAGAAAATGTTTTTCTGAAACCTACATCACACCAGACTGCATCTCACGATTTCTGAATAATTATCGATTAACGGTCAATGATCACCACACACACTAGTATAAAACATTCAAATGACTTTTTTCCCTACTTTTTCAAATGAAATGGACAGAAATTAAGCCTCTAATACTTGGAATCGGACTAATAGAAAATAATAGATTATTGAGGACAGACAATTGGGTTTAAATACTGGCATTAAACAACTCAAATGACTTAGTCATTGGTATAGCATTGTTTTTGGGCCTTATCAAGTCGAAATGACAATAGAAATTAAAGTTTTCTGCTTCTGGCTCTGCTAAGTGACTAATTTTTGTCAGTATCATTGTTATAAAGGATTGACGACAACTGTGTCTCAATACTTGTACTAAATAATTCAGTGACTTATATGACTCATATAACAAGTTTCCGTACTTTTTCCGAATTGAAATGGTTATAGAAAAATTTAAGGGTTTGTCTTTAACTCCTATATTATGGCTAACACTTGTAATCTTTTATGTAAGGTATTGGTTGAAATGAAAATGCTAGTGTCACGGGCGGGATTCGAACCCACGACATTCGGCTGCTCTAACCACTTGAGCTATCGTTGGTGTTTTTTCCGAAGGTCGTTGGTTCGAATCCCGCTCGTGACACTAGCTTTTTCATTTCAACCAATACTTTACATATAAAGATTAATTAATTGAAAGAAGTTGTTTGGTCAATCGGACCACGAAATATAATGGATTTAATAAGTAAAACGAAATATATCTTCACTAACAGCTCCCCGTGGCACACTTCATATGACGCCGAGTATCGAATCCTAATTACATGACATTTGAAAGAAAAGAGGGAAAAATCGAATGGTTGTAGGTTGAGATGCGTTAGAGCAGCGGCGTATTAAGTCGAAGATCGTGGGTTCGAATCCCGCTCGTGACACTACCTTTCTCAATTCAACCAAAACCTTACTTAAAAAGATTAAGTAATTGAAAGAAGTAATTTGGTCAATAGACCACTAAATATAATGGACTTATATTTTTATAATTTATAGTTTTTTAGTTAGTTAGTGACTGTTATTTTTCTACTAATAACTGCAACCAACTAACCGGAAAACTGCAGTTTTTTCCCTAAGGAAGACTATTTATGCTGAAAGCACTCTGAGCTAAATCAGAGTCTGCAAAGCATATTATAAGTTGCACAAAGTTCATTGTTTTCTAGAGTGAATTTACTTACCCTTGGTTGTTTTTCAGTACGTTCATAATTTAAGTCTACAGAACGAGTGATGAGAGTAGTACATTCGATCTGTTGAATTTGACTATATTAAACTGTTGATTAAAAAAAAAACCTGTTCTATTCTCAACCGGGTTTGCTATTGTTCCTTGGGTAAGAATAGCCCAGTAAATTCGAAGGGTAGGTTGAGATGGGTAGTTGGTGTCCGAGTGGATCAAAGTCACGATAGCTCAAGTGTTTAGAGCAGCGGCGTATTGAGCTGAAGGTCGTGGGTTCGAATCACGCTCGTGACACTAGCTTTTTACTTCCAACCAAAACCTTACATGAAAAGATAATTAATTGAAAGTAATTATACAGAAATCGTGAGATGCGGTCTGGTGTGATGTAGGTTTCAGAAAAACATTTTCTTTATCGTGCCAACGTTTCGATCTTTATTGAGATCATCTTCAGGGCTCAAAGTGTTTGTATTCTGTGTAATTTGTACAATTACACATTCTTGCGTGTCGTGTTGAGTGTTGAATTAATTGAAAGTACTGATTAATGTTCATCGACACGCTTCGCTGGTGCATCTGCTAATTTCCAATAACGTTACAACGAACAATGAATATGTATTAGTCATTAAAGTACAATATAATACAAGTTTCATTTTCACATCTGAATATACTAATTTATTTTTATGAATATCTATGGCCGGTTGCAAGTATTTATATCATAAAGTGTATTTTATAAAATGTATGTCAAAATTGTTTAGCAGGTGATGTGCGATAAGAGGATTGATGCAATTAACTTTTGAATTATTTATAACTGAACAGAAGTCATGTACAGGTTAACAAGTAATATAAAAAAACTTTTCTATATATAATTAGCTAATAATTAGTGTACATATACAATTACAAAGATTTTTTTTTCCAAAAATTATTAAGTCTTTTCTTTGTTTAACGAGGCTAACTTGTAAATGAGAACGATTAGCAATTCTAAAATGAGAAATAATAAGAAACACCTGTCAAAAATCTCCACAAAGCGAGATGGCGCGATTGCGAGTATATTATTCGAAGAGATAACGTCAATGGAACGCCACACGCTGTGAATACCGAACAATTTACAGCAGTGTGATGTGAATGTGGAATGGTAGGAAATACAGTGTAAATAATTGTTTTACGTCGAGTTAACCATTTGTTGACATGTCGTGATGGCGCGCTTTCGCGCTGGAAAATTACACGTTATAACAATAGCAATTTGCGAGACGGTCACAGAGGATTAAAGGATCCCCTCTTGGATCTGTTGTAAAAGGGCCGGGCCCTTCATCGGCCAGGTCACATGTCACAGAAAAACTCCCTTTTCATTACACAAAACAAACGGCTCTTTAGAAAAGAAGAAGGGGGATGGGAAGTCGTGAGCAAGTTTTGTTCTCATTGGGTCTTTGCAAAACACAAGGATTAGATGAACACATCAAAAGAAGTCCTTTTCTTTTTTCCTTTTACCATTGTCCAAGCTAAAAATTTAAAGAATGTAGAACGATTATTATAAGTTATATATTAATATAAGTACAGAGCAAGGGGTAGTAATAGCTCTCAAAAGGATCACCGATTCCCCTGAATATACATCTACATCTATTATCCTCGCTGTTTCAATCTATCAGACGCGTTTCTGTTCTGCAGCATTCGAATTTACTTTTTTTTTTAGATTTCGTTGTTTAGGGTTACTCGGTACACTACCCTTCCAGGGGGATGTTCACTTAACGATTTATGGTGTTACAAGTCTTACCAGAACTTTTCTCTGACTATCTTCCTATATCTTTCAAAGTCCCTCTGACAACTCTTAAAGTGGATACTTGTCTTTCTATTCTCCCACAAATGAGCTGGAAGGAACTGTATTCCATTTTTTAGCGGAGTGCTCATCCCTGGGTGAGATTCGATTATTGCAT
Source organism: Cimex lectularius (assembly GCF_000648675.2). Classification (NCBI taxonomy): domain Eukaryota; kingdom Metazoa; phylum Arthropoda; class Insecta; order Hemiptera; family Cimicidae; genus Cimex; species Cimex lectularius. The sequence goes on from NW_019392664.1 coordinate 177,591, forward strand.
CTCGGATGTTTCACTCTCCCCAGAGTTGACCTGTTACGGTTTTTGAGTGGCTAAAATTCGTGGTCCCTTAATTCGTTACGCTAGGCATGCATGGAACTTCAGATTTGAGTTAATTAAGGAGTTTAATTTTTGATTTGTATCGTATAACCTTTCTATTCTCTCTTTCACATTTTAACAGTTGTTATTTCTCCTTTTTTTCAATTTATTGTCTAGGCTATAACTTTTATCTTACTTTATTGTGTATTTTTTCGTTTCTGATTGTTTAACCAACGAACTCTGGCAGACATGGATCGAAGATCCATGTCCATAAATGCTTTGAAATCACAATTGTGATTTTTCCTTTCTTAAGTGCAATAACTTATTATTATTAATTTTTAAGGGCGTTTTAACGGCTAAGGTCATTTCACGCCCTAACATCCAAACCTTCTATCTTAGGTTAGCTATATCTCTTCTGAGTGCTATAAAGCTCTGACTCCAAACATTCACTCGTAAACTAATTTATCCTATTGCCATCCAAGCTTTAATTTTTTCTTTTTTTTTCTTCTTTTTAAAATTCTTAATTTGGAAGGCCAAATGTATGCAAAAATCCCATTTTAAATTACATATAACATTTATTTCTGTTTCTTTTTTGATTAGAATTGTGAATTTTTGTTCCATAAATTAAACATTTCCCATAGTATGGCTAATAATAATAATGGAGTCAGACTAGCAACAGTCTTAGCATGAGTATAGGCTCATCCTTATCCTTTTATTCTTCCATTCAAATATGATACATAAACTAATTCCACATAACAATAATAAGAAACAAAACACAATAGCACTTTTTTTTGTTTTCTTAAGGAGCTATTTTTCTTATTTAAATTACGATTTTAGGCATTGCAGTTCATTACCCCGCAATTTGTATTTTCCATTTCATTTTTCCGCTCCGGCAGCCTCAAAAACTTCTGAAAAAAGAAATCTTGTAACTCTCATTCAAACATTAGCAGGCATTCAATGGTATAACAATTTGGGAAAAGGCCTAAATCTCATTATAAATTCCAATAAATTTGAGAAAGCTGAAAAGTGCTCTTCGCAAGAAACACTGGGGACCCCGTAACTCCTGTAAATCACTCGAAAGGTTGAGCCTTCGCCTAAAGGGTTGTAAAGTGGGACAGTCGACCAAAATATGTTTTACTGTCAAAATGATGCGTTCTCCACTTCGCATACATCGAGGGCAAGTTGGAAGGTTGTAGCCTATTAAAAGCCTATTATGGATTATCCTGATATGACCTATTCGCAATCTAGAGAGAATCACAAGTTCTTTTCTCTCAAGTTCCTCAGTTGGCCATTTATGTACAACTGGCTTAATTTCTTTCATACTATCTCTACAGACATTCCATCTTGCCGCCCACTTTCGTTTGATAATGTTTTTAACATAAACGACTATATCATCTGGACGGAGAGGAAATTGATCTGTTCTTTGTGGATGCCTGTTGATGAGCTTTTTCATTTCCAGAAATGCCGACATGACTAGGAACCCAAACAAATACCATATGTTTGTTGAGTGTTCTGATTTCATAGAGATTTTTGTGAAGTTCTAAGATGTAAGGGTCAACCGAGAAATTATTTTTTATTGCTTCGATACCACTTTTCGAATCAGAGCAAATAATGGCATTACAAATTTCTGGCGATTCCTTCATAATGCTCAATGAATTATTATTATTATTATTACCTTCCAGCTGTCATGGTTGAGTGATCAGAAATATTCCAGGGGGAATGCTGGGAATCAAGCCCTTGATTCTGAATAGAGAGGCTGATGACTTAAACCAATCGACCACCCCTTTTCACCCGAAGTTTTATTGATTGATTGATTGATTTAAATAAACTCAGTTCTGCACATGAAGAGAATTTCAGACATGTGCAAAATCGACTTATATAAATTCTCGCGGCCACCCATTTGGGTGTTTTTGTGGACGGGGTCAGACGTTCGGTCTTATCTGTACCACTGCTGCTGTTAGGATGTCAACAACAGTCATTTCAGCCCCAACGAATGCTGTTTAAACCAAAACTCAGCATTGTTAAATACATTCTTGCTTGTTTACTATTTACTCAAGTTGATGGAGTACGATATTCCACTTATAAAGTACTAACTAATCCATATGAGGGTGCTTGATGTTCAGCCATCGACACTTTTACTACATACATTCACGCTTATATATACATTCTCAGAAAATAGTTAAAACAGAATGCACTTAAAACCAATATCTGTATATATGTAATAATAAAAATTCATACATGCAGAAATAGACCCAGTTTTGTCCAAAAATCGGAATCGGGGACTCAAAGATAACCTGCCGTACTCGAGCACAATTCTCATATCGGGTGGCATTCCTACTCGCGATCTTTCTCCTGGACAAATGCGCGTCGAAAAGTCGTGTCAACCGCGTTTGGCCAATCCTGAGTCGGGTTAGGTTGATGTACTCTTGACGCGCACAAGCTTCTCGAAAAAACCAGCTCACGCTGCCATATTATTTTGCCATACATATTTTATTGTTATTCCATGTTAACGCAAGAATCAAATATACTGCAAGTAAAATTCTATTTAAAATAAAGAGCTTAATATTAAGAAGATCGCTAGGAGTTGAGCATAGTTTAAAAAGTTAACGAATAAGCAATTTTAGATATAAGATGAGAAAACGATAAACAATTCCTATCAAAGACAAATTTTAATTAACACGACTATATACAGAAAACTTATGCTGAAAACTTATTAAAACAGTGGTATAAAACGTGTAACATAATACATATATAGTGTAAAAATTGCATGACAAGGGTTGTTTGATATCACTGAATATTTTTGATAAAATCATGAAATAAGGATAATATGTTGGGTCAAGTTGAACGCAGTATGGCCGAGTCGGTATTATGCAAATTCCTTCTTATATAAATTTTCCTCCGGGCCACGTTCTCCCTGTTGTGCCAGGGTGTTTTTAAAATGGATTCAATGGGTTCAACAAAGCGGATAATGAGTCAGAGAGGGTGTCACAATATTCTCCACAATGATTTCAGTCACACCCGGAATAATACTTCATCAAATATTTGCCTCGTTCGTTACTTTCTATTTGTCGAGGGGACATACACCGAAAGACGGGCGAAATTTAATAAACGACCCCGTCCTCTTTCCCCCCGGGTGATCCAGCGGCCGCCGACGTCGCGGACGCCATCCGGGCGAATTTAATTACTGAAGGGGAGGCCGGAGAGACGGAAAATAAAGGGGGCTTGGATCCATTGTCCCTTCACAACACAACACCTACCCCCTTTATTCATTACTTCTCTTTCCCAATCGTCACGACACCTTTCCCATTGTCGAAAAACAAAGGTCTTTCCTATAGGTAGCCGACTAATGTCCACAAATTGTTTCGTTCTCCCGCTTAGTCCTTTAGTGGAAGAAAGTTGGGCAAGACCGTTTAAGTTGTCCACATTTATCTAAACGCAAACTCCACCCTACTCTACTTTTAGTTAACCAGTTTATTACGACGTAAATGTGTGACTTTTCTAAATAAATCCTACTCTATTTTTAAACGTCTTCTTTACGCGTTTAATCGGGAGTACCACAAGGTACAGTCTTAGTCCCAATTTTGTTTCTTTTATATATTAATGATTTTTTGAAAATTAAATTCTCTGGAAAAATATTTAGTTATGCAGATGATACTTGTACCGTTTTCTTAGGTGTTAATTTAATTAATTTAACTACAACTGTAAATAAGAAGCTGTAAGAAAATGATTAATTTTTCGCTCAAGTCAAACTTTCTACTTTTAAACACAAAAAATGTAATGTAGTACACTTCCCATTCAAAAAGATAAAATATACTTATTTGGAGATGGTCCACTATTTTTCATACGTCAAGGATGGGCATAACTGAGATCATCAGTTTCGTTAATTATTCGGAAATCGTGAGATGCGGTCTGGTGTGATGTAGGTTTCAGAAAAACATTTTCTTCATCGTGACAACATTTCGATCTTTATTGAGACCAGAAGAAGAGCTCAATAAAGATCGAAACGTAGGCACGATAAAGAAAATGTTTTTCTGAAACCTACATCACACCAGACCGCATCTCACGATTTCCGAATAATTAACGAAACTGATGATCTCAGTTATGCCCATCCTTGACGTATGAAAAATAGTGGAAATGCTACCAACGTTCATTGAAGCTTATTAAAGTCACTAGTTTTCGTGGTCCGATTGGCCAAATAATATCTTTCAATTAATTAATCTTTATTTAAGGTATTGGTTGAGATAAAAAAGCCAGTGTCACGAGCGGGATTCGAACCCACGACCTTCAGCTAAATACGCCGCTGCTCTACCACTGTAATAATAATGGATAAAAAACAATATTTCCCAGGTCATTTAAAATGATTATTTTTTTACGACCTCCATCTTGTAAATAGTTACATCAGTAAATATAACAGAAGACATAATTATGGCTAACTCACAAATGTAAAGTCTACGCAATATTACAATTTTCATTAAATATATCACTTCTTTTTTTATAAAGAGAGGATCATTATAATTTCAAAATTTTAAATTGTAGTCAGGATATGTTAAAACCAAAATTCAATGTGGTTGATTTTTTCATACTACAAGTTTATTCTATTTTTGTATGTTTCTTTCTCTGAGGAGCTCCAAAAAATCTCCTGCTGCAAACAGGGTTTGCTTTTTGACAGCAGGATGAGACGTACAAAATTATTGTGTTTTGTTGTAAATTTATACGTAAATCAATTTATGTTTTAGTGGTCTTACTTAGTTACTTCTTTCAATTAATTATTCTTTTTATGTATTATAGTCTTGGTGTGTGTGTGATGTACATTCTTACAAGTAAAAATGTATTATTATTATTATTATTATTATTATTATTATTATTATTATTATTATTATTATTATTATTATTACTGTGCACAGTAACAAAAAGTCGAAAGTCCACTGTGCCTAATTTTTGTTAAAACAATTGGTTTTCTCTTATTAAAAATGTGGGCCAATCTTGAGCTTAGTTCAACTTAAACGGTTAGCAACATTAAATGTACACATACCCATAACGTGTAGGTTATTTGTCCTCTCATTTCTACAGCATTCCAAATTTTTCAGTTATGTGAACGGATTTATAAGCCCTGACATCATAGAATTCGCGCTAATTTGTTTACAAAATTTTTAAAATTATTAACGTAATTTCTTGGAGTTAAATAGTTCAGACTGGTGGTAGTGCGTGTTCGGGTCATTCGGTTTTACCGTAAATTTCTCTCACGGATCGTGTTTTTTTATGAGAAAAAAGTTTGATTTTAAATAAAAAAATAGCCCAAGATTATTTTTTTAAGTTAAATGTTTTGCATTATTTACGTGAATTCTATGATACTAGGGATTACAAATCCGTTCACAAGAATAAATTTAGTGAGTGGTGATTAGTGACCGTTAATCGATAATTATTCAGAAATCGTGAGATGCGGTCTGGTGTGATGCAGGTTTCAGAAAAACATTTTCTTTATCGTGCCAATGTTTCGATCTTTATTGAGATCATGTTCAGGGCCTGGGATTTACAAACATTGTTTAAATTTAACAAATACATGTAGGGTGTGGAAAAAAGTGAATTTATACAATGCAAAATATATTTTTTTATATGTATAAAAATATATAAATAAAAAAATATATTTTGCATTGTATAAATTCACTTTTTCCACATCCTTCATGTATTTGATAAATGTAAACAATGTTTGTAAATCCCAGGCCCTGAAGATGATCTCAATAAAGATCGAAACGTTGGCACGATAAAGAAAATGTTTTTAACGATGAAAATAGATTATCGACCTGCTGGATACAAGAAGTTCTTTTCAGAGGATCTTCGGAAGAGGTCAAAGGTGTTGACCTCTTCCGAAGATCCTATGAAAAGAAAATGTTTTTCTTAAACCTACATAACACCAGTCCGCATCTCACGATTTCTGAATAATTAATAAATTTAGTAGTATAGAAATGAGAGGTCAAATAAATTTGTATCTTTTCTGATATACCACGTGGTGGCGGATAACATACAGTACTTCAGAGGTATTGAAGCCTTAAATAACCAATTTGTAGTTCGAAGTTCGAAAAACCATGTGAATGACTATTATCCACTTTCCCCCAAAACTGTTTTTCTCTTATTGTCACTATGTTGACCATTTTGGTCACAATTATTATCAGATATTATGATTTATTACTCTCATATGTGACTTCCTCAATAGTATTCTTTATTCTTTCTCACTTCCTTTATTATATTATATCATAATTGTCTATATCTTGAAATTTCTTTAAGAAGTTATTTATTCTACAATAGCGGAAGAAAAATCGCCATGTCTCGTTCAGTTTCGTACTTATGCCGTGGGAACTTGATTTTCCCCCGGTGGGCTGATGAGTCTTCTAAACCGTTCGACTAATGATGCGGCAAAACTTCGTTAAGGCACGATGAGGGCCTTGTGAGACCATTTTAGCCTGCGGTTTCTTGAAAAATGAACTTCAGTTGTTTATTAAGTTTTACTACTTTCAAGTCTCGCCGTATTTAGTTAGTGGTTCTAGGGGTGAAAGAGGGCAAGTGACATTGAATTTTTGAAATCGGCCCGACCCTGCATGTTTTTGTAATTAAAAAGGGTTTACCCTCTGTTTAAAAAAAATTCATCAGACGACTTGAATTAAGGACCGTGACTCTCCTCCTCCCCCGGCTGTCATTCGCAGCGATCTGCCTAATAAACGGCCCAAGTTTTTCCAGCGTCGGTTTAATTTCGTCCCTCGCCATATATCCTGGCGAGTCGCGATTGATCAAAAATCTCGAAGATTGCCCCGGTCGTAAATATTTGAACAGGAGCTCGTGTACAAAGATAATAATTTCGAATGTACGGCCGAGGCGAGTCGACGATTAATCAAAACGAAAATAAGAAAACTTGAAAGGGCCAAGGAGTGAGAGAGCTGTGCGAGAAAGAGGGAAACGGAACAGAGATATATGAGTAACAAGGAGGGAGTTATTTTTTCGTATGCTAATCGTTTCTGTAGGACCGGTTTGAGAGATGTGTCCGATAAATGTTATATAGCCCTTGTTGAGGCCCGAGAAGGCCTTGTTGGTTCAAGGCATCTTTGTTTGGACATCTGTACCATTCGGCCTGCGTTTATACATCTTTGGGCCCATCAAGCATTTTTATACGTATCCCCGTGAATAGTGGTTCTTCGAGTTGGGTAAAATTATACACGAGGATAGACAGTGTGAAGGAATGTGGACAAAGTGGAAAAAATATATTCTACTCAGGCCAATGGCATATTCTTTACGACTCGTTTTAAAAACACCTTGGTAGTACAATCGATCAATCATGTTTCACTATCATCCATCATAATAATCGCATTTCTGACTCTCTGAAGTTCTGTTACAAAATTGAAGGTATGATGTCGGTGGTATTGGCGGTTTTGAAATGACCAGGCTTATAGAAACCACAATCACTGAATTGGCAACGTATATTTTCCAGAGTCAATCCATGCTATGTATGTCAATAACGGAAATTCATCTTGAGAAATGTGGCTAACCACGCGTCTATGTAATAGTCATTAGATACTAATTACTAATAAAAAAATAGTTCTTCACAATCTGTAAGAGTACTAAACTGTTTTAGATAATAAGCTGTATATTCTACGTTGCTATTTACCAGTACCAAAGAGATCTAATCAAATATCATTTCAGCATTCGTGAAGGGTTAGTCAGCTATTCAAAATAATTTGTAACTGGAATCACTAACCAGTTACTAATGCGAATCCACACAGCTAATCAAAACAGATCGAAATCATGGAAGTAGCATCATCCCTGTTTGTTTGAAGATGATGATTCAAGCGATGAAACATATTTTACTGAACTATCATCACTAGAGAAGAGAGAAAAAAGATTTTGCGGTCATTTCCAACTTAATGCCATGCCTTTTCAGTGTCGTCTTCGAGCATCCTGCAGGCGTAAAGTTTTATTAAGCGGGACGTTTTTCAACTTCTCACCCAAATAACATGGTTCGCCTGTTGATCGTCCATATTGAAAAAAATTTTAAAACGAGCAACTTCTTTCCCAGTTTATGTGTGAGTGACTCGGTAACTCATATGCCTGGAGGCAGTCGTACGCAGTTAAATTTGAAATGACTCATTGCGTGCTGGTTAGTAACTCAAGTCACCAATCAGTACCCTTTGAATGGGCAGACGGCCTTAGAATTAGAGAATCTCTGTTTGAGAAAAAGTCGAGAGCCGAAGCATTCTGCTACAAAAGGAGCATGATGATTCAATGGACTAAAGGATTGGGTTAAGGTTAGATTCTTTAGTCGGTTTTCTAACGTCAATTCAATTGTTTTCCTAGTACTTTTTCCAAATACTCGGTCGTTCTTAAAAGGACAATGAGGATCTTTAACGTCCACCTGGCTCATAACCTTTCCGGACTTTTTGATTCTCAAGATGGGAGATGACGCACCTCCTGATACGACTGATGTATGTTACTGCCGCAGCGTTAGTGTAGAAGCTGTGCCAGCCTCAAGGGGCCAAGACGAACCTCACTCCCCGCTTGCCCATTCCGAGTGGTTAGGTCTGAATTAAGCATCAGACCGTATGCCGCGCGTAAAGGGCTACCAAGGCTGAAATTCATTAGCCTGGTCTTCCACGCACCCTTCGATAGAGAAGGCCACTCTATCTCCCAGAGTATTGGGGTTTCCCTAGCTAAGAACCGGAGCTCCGGCCGCGGTTTTGTTTAAAGTGGAATTGCTAGCCACCACCTAGAGGAGACTACCTTAGGTAAAGGACGCCATTCGTGTGCATTACATACATTCAAGTAGGCACCACCGACCATTATCCATTCCCATTCGCCACTTCTCACGTATTCGAGGGACTCCGTCAACGTAGTCTGAGCGTCCTCAGCGCTACACGCTTCGTTGGTCCGATCCCTCATATCCCGTGAGGTCGGGTTTATAACGATGGCGAAGGTCACAGATAGAAGAACAGCCTCTTCTCTAAGTTCTCGCCACTAAGCCACTACGAATCCATTCCCAATGTAGCAGGGGGCTGGACTGGAACATTTCTGCTACCCCATAGTACAGATGGTTATGCACCCTCCCCCGTCTACGCAGATACGATCTGGTACCCTAACTCGTGTGCCTTTCATAAGGCACCCGCCAACCCGGAGGCCGACATGAATCCAGCTTGTTTTAGAGAGGTTGCCACGCCCTCAAGACTGTACCATTATTTTGTGCCTGAAAACCCTTCCCCCTTGTAACCAAGGGTTGGGAGAGGTTGCAAGGAAGAGAGAAGGAACACGGATTGATAAAGGGAAGTGAACGAGGACACGAGGTTTTCAGGCGCCTCCCGCCTTGTCCACACTGTAGTACCACTCATCGCCGCCGTAGTTCCACATTAAGTGGGCTAAGACTCCCCTGGGTGGATGAAGGAGATAAGATGGCCGTTCAAGCGCCAAACGAATCGGCACCGTCCCGACCAGTCATCTCGAGTGGCGAATCCGAGACAGTGTGGCCCAAAGGTCGGATTGGAGCTGATCATTCTCAGGTTTCCATTAGTACTGTACAGCAGTCTGTTCAGTTTAAATCTTTTCAGTCTGATGTGCGCATAATCAAAAAATGTATTTTTCTACCATCTTGACCATCCGCCAGTTTCTAAACGGTTTTAGGCTGCAGGTTTAGGAATTATATGTTATGTACATTGACCAATACGAAAGAGATCTCTCGGTCACCAATACGGCCTACTTGGAGCGTCACAGTTAAAGGATTGCTGACAGAGGACACGGAGATAGCCAAAGGTTAATTTTACAAATGAAAAATTGGTTATGGTTGCATTTATGATAGGTTGGTGTGGTCAGTTTTATTTTTTAACGTCAAATGTTTTCCTGATAGTCTGGTAGTCTAGTTCCTGGTTGTATAGCAGTCAGTTGAGTTCAAATCTTTTCATACTAATGTGCGATGTTGATTTTGTTGTGGAGATAGAAAACATTATAGAAGACTTGATTGTATATGGAAGACTTATTTAAGATGAAAACAATGCAATAATAAATAGTATAGGTTTTTTATATATCGCGATATTTGAGTGAAGCTATAACTTGCTTTGCTGGCAGTTTTTCCCCTGAAGCGTATACAGTCGTAAAGAACTCGTGACTGGTATGCTATTTTTTTTACATGTTATTCGAGATTTTATGGGTTTGCTCCGATCTGTTGAGAGAGTAACCATAAAAGCAATATCTGCAAGCTTCTTTTAGACTAGATGTAAATCCGGGCATTATTTACAAACGGGTCTGAAACGTGTTGGAGAAGCCGTATTTGTACATGGGAGATATCCGATTTCGAGGTTTAGCCGGAACGTTTTCATCAAATACCTCCGGCTTTGCCTTAAATACTCCGTTGACACTGTCCAGTTGAAGGAGGCGAGCTGTTAAATTGAAAAACCGGCAAAATGCGCCCCGAGGCTTTTATATCTCGCCCACTCGTAAACCTCGTTGAGGCGTCGAGTTATAAATCTACTTTCTGAAAGTTTTACGGCACCTCTACCTGGACCCATTGCCTGATTGACGATCTTTAAGCCGGGTCGATGCTTTTAAAAGTTCTTTTCGGAAGATAAAAAAAAGGCAAGATTTGATGGGTTTTTTGCTCATTTGCTTTGTTTAGAGTTTATAGGCCCACAGTGGATAGAACTGCTAATCTAAATAACAAAATTACGTAAATGTTTCAATTCGAGTCTCATTAATAGTAAGGATCATTACTTGCAAATAAATATAATAAACATCTACCCTTTCCAAGACGACAGCTTGCTTACAACTCATGTAACTGCCTAGAATGGTTTAATTTCACCAAACCTGTACAGTGCAGTCATTAATTAAACGAGAATGTTCAGTTCGATCAATTATTCAATATATAAAGATAGATGTATTAGTCGGGCTGTGTATTATACTGCGCCATTTAAGGAGCTACTGTATCCCCCCTTTCTGTGCTTAAAGCACACCGGTAAGTTCATCAAGGAACTTGATTTGTAAGCCCGGTTTCAGTGGTTGAATCTCTTCTACGGTTATGTATGTCCCAAAACTCTTCCTCCTGCGGGCAAGTCGAGCAGCATAGTTTGTTGTATCTCTAGCTTTAAGACTTCAATCGGAAGCGTCCTTCAATACATCCATCTGTCAATTTACCTAAAAAGGTATGACCTTGAAGTTGCTACTGCCAAGCTTTCGATCTATTTTAAGGTCATCATCAGGGCCAAAACAACCCTAAAACATATTGAAATATTAAGTTTTTTAAGTCCTTGAAGACCGATTCAGTCACAACATTGCCAAGGGCTGTAACCAGTTTATCAGTTACCAGTTTTGTTACAATCCTTGGCAATGTTGGGACTGAGTCGGTCTTCCAAGTAAATTTGTGATCGCCGGTAAAAACTTAAGTATGTCAAAATTTGCTTCTTTTTCAAGGCCATACCTTGATCCAGAGTGTTCGTAAGTGAAAAAATGGGTCATTGGCCAAGTTACAATAGGTTCCAATCAAAACTAGCCTTTCAGTCCATCCAGACATTCGCAATCAATCAGGCATCGCTGTAAATCTTGCATGTGAGTGCAAGAGGCCATACGACCATTGAGAGATGATATGGCAATGGTGCTCATAGAGGTATACCGTTTATACTTCATACTCAATAACGACTACTATCGCTATATGGCATGTATTTACGCCTACTCCATTTTTGTAGCTGTATATATTTTGTACATTTCCATATTTTGTGTGTAGTTGTAAGAGAAATAATAAAAAAATATAGAAAAAGAGATCAATAAAAAGCTATTTTACCGCTAAATATGCTTTGGCTGTTATTACATTCACATTTAAAAGTGATTATATCGTACTAATCCGCTCCTGCATCTGTGAAGAAAGTCATAAAAAGGATATTTTAAGATGATGGAGTCGAGCGAAGTGGAATTTTTTTTTGGTTAGATGATAACTAAGTGGTTTCACGACACTTCTTTAACACCATGTGACATATCTACTCAATTTATATGCGTTCTGGTTTCAAATGGAATTTCTAACTGCGGACTTATGTTCAGAATGCCCACCGGGAATGCGGTTGTAATCAGCCGTCTCCGTCGTTAGTATTATTGAAGTCCTCAGCAATTAAATCTCACTCAGGAGCAAGTGCAACGGTCGTGTCAACGTGGCCGGGCTGCCGTTTGTTCTTCCGCCGCCCCAAGACGATGAAGATATTAACCTTTTCGTGTTTTACATCCGTTCGAATCGGGTTAACGAGGTCCCGACCTGGCTTGGAAGGAGCGAATTCATTACCCTGGGACTCTTTGAACTCGTAAGCAATATTGCTCGGGCGAAATCAAGGTGCCTTAATAGGATGCTTCCCTTTGTGAGCCGGGTAATTTCTTTTCCTTTGTACATCTTCAATTGAATTATCCATTTCTTTTTTCCCCTTATTGCAATTCTCAACTGCGTCAATATTTTATAGCAGGAGGGCAGGAGGTTTCGGTACATATCGAATTTGGCCTTCATTGTTGCCGAGTTTCTTTTTGCCAGCGACAATGGAACTTTTTTTTATTTAAGCCGAGGGAATCGAGAATACAGCGGGTTGAGTAAACATGTGGATGGGAGAGTGTTTGCTTTGGAGTCGTGACCGAGGCAAGTGATGACTGGTCGACCACACGACTATCACAAATTATAAGGCTGTCCGCCTTTAAATTGGAGCCGATGGCAAAGGAGAATGAGATTAAGTTTCGTGAAACTTGTATTACCGCGTCCTTCCTTGGCCCCGGAGGTAGATCTTATTACAGAGCCAGTTTGTTTTTCCCTGTAAATTACAAGCTGCCTCGCTGGTTCCGAATCGGGTGGATTAACATGATCGGGGCTGGGCAACTCTGTAAATTTCGTTAAATGTTTAAATACGGTTGACCTAAAATTTCACAATCCAGCGGGGTACAGTGAAAATCTCAAAACAGCTTCTTTGCCCACATATCAAAAAGAAAGCTGTATAATATTGTGCATTCTATATTTGAAATTTTCCAAGTGGGCGAATCGTTCTCAAGTGGAAAGTTTAATTGAGTCAGATTTCGCCATTTTTGATTTCATGAACCCTCCTCCACTGAGTAGCTTATCAAACAAAATTATTCAAAAATCAGTCAACAATCAGCTTAGAACAATTGTTGAACAGAAACCTAGAAAATATCATGATTCATGGTTGATCTTGCTCCATATAGAAAAACCAAGATTATCATCAAAAACTAAATTGCTAAAAATTTTCAATTAATTAAGGTTTTTAGTTGAGATAAAAAAGTCGGTGTCACGAGCGGAATTCGAACCCACCATCTTTGGCTAGATACGTCGCTGCTCTACCACTTGAGCTATCGTGACCTCGATCCGCTCGGCACTAACTTCCCATCTCAACCGCACCTTTTGAATTTTCCATCCTTTTTGCCATTTTTCAATCTCTTTTTTATCTCAACTAAAAACCTTAATTAATTGAAAGATATTAATTAGTCAAGCGGACCACGAAAACTAGTGAATTTAGTAATTAAAAATGAAGAATACCTTCACTAGCTCTCCGTGGCCATTTCATTTGTCGCCGAGAATCAAATAGATTACACGACATTTGAAAAATGGCAAAAAGGAGGGAAAATTCAAAAGGTGGGGTACGAATGGGAAGTTAGTGTCCGAGTGGATCGAGGTCACGATAGCTCAAGTGGTAGAGCAGCGGTCGTGGGTTCGAATCCCGCTCGTTACACTGACTTTTTTATCACAACTAAAAACCTTAATTAATTGAAAGATATTAATTGGTCTAGCGGACCACGAAAACTAGTGAATTACTAAAAACTTTGGCTTGCAAAATATGTGGTGGGTTTTTCCAATACAAGAAGTCTAATTGCCGTAAAATGCTACCTAAATTTTGCATTATACTTTTTCTATAAACTTTAGCGTTATTGAAACACTAAAAAATTCAAGTAATATCTTCTTTTCTGATTATTTCTAAATTATAAGGTTTCGTTGCTCTACTTGGCCTCAACTCTACTGTAAAAGTCCATATTCTTTCGACCTTTACTTTTGTTGATCCCTTTTTTTTCTTGATCCATCTATATTTCATATCTTAGGCTTATTAAAATCGTGGTAAAAGCTTTTCCCTTCAGGTTTATTTAAGATTTGTATCGCCATTTTTGACCTATTGAAGTTGCCAGTAAAACCAGTTACCAAAAAATACCTTCTGGACTTACGCTTTTTCTATCGTCTCCAATGTTTCATTGTCGGTGTTTATTTACGATATTTTACGATTTTCTACGATTTTGTTTTGGTTATCGTTAATATTTATGCTTGCTTGTCACAGTTGAACTGTAGTGTTCTCATGCTGGTTGTTGTCGCCTTTTGATGTCTCAACCTCTTGAATATTCATATTACTTACAAGGGCAGGTTATATAAACCTGGAGGAGGTGGATCACCCTGTCTCATTCCTCTTCGTAATGCAATATTTGACTTGGAGTTGTACGTTTATTTTTGGACTTTTCTGTTTTACGAAACCAGTTCTGCCCATGAATGCAAAGTATTTTTGGTGCAAGCAAGGAGAAATATCGTATTATGATGTACCATATTGTGCAAATTGGACCAGTTCTTTAAATTTTCATCGTTTGAAAATTTGAGGAGAGACGGATTTCGACATTTTCGACTGGATGAACCACTTCCTCCGAGAACGAAATAATTTTAAAATGTGCCAAGTTTAGAGCAGTTTATGTCAGTCTCATTGATGTTCTCAACAAAATCGTCTAGCAGGAAAGCGAAAAACTAAGATTATGGCCATAAACAACATTGCTAAGGCATAGAAGAGGTAGAACTATAATTTGGGATAATTTAATTAATACAAGGAGCTATGTACATAATAAAATATTTATTCATTTATATTTGTCTCTTGTCAAGTATCTATAGGCAAAATGTCTATTTGAAATGACAAATAACCAGTTATATTTGTATGAATGGCTATTAAGCAGTCTATTTAAATGTATTTAGATTCACCATCGCATTTATGTAGTTGTAAAGTACGGGCAAGTGTGGAAATACAGAGCGAGACAATACAGATCCACGATTATCAGTCATTACCGGCATGACTTCATCCGCTAA
This sequence comes from Cimex lectularius, assembly GCF_000648675.2. Taxonomy (NCBI): domain Eukaryota; kingdom Metazoa; phylum Arthropoda; class Insecta; order Hemiptera; family Cimicidae; genus Cimex; species Cimex lectularius. The sequence continues at coordinate 192,736 of NW_019392664.1, forward strand.
TAGGGTCGTTTCGATATTCAGTTTTATTGCATAATCACGGACATTATCAGTTTTGAAATTAATGGCATTTAATGATCCGATTATGCAAACGAGGTACCGTAAAAATGGGCATAATCTCTCGCGAACGGGGAAAAAAGCCGGCAATTTGACTTGATGGATGACGGTTTTTGCGAAAATAACCTTACCAATTCATCGCGTCGCCAGTTTGTCATAATTTATCAAATATTAATTGAGTGGCAAAGGAACGTGGAAAGCCGGGAAGAGTATGTTAAGTGATGCAAGTCCGGTGCTGCTGTAAAGGCGTAGGCCCGGTTCCTTTAATTATCTTCACCCGCGATATTCCAGTTATCGACTCTGAAATTATAATTGAGGACTTACACCGATTTATAACCCTTTATGACCTTCCGCCAATTTCGATTTACAACGGGCTCCAATTATCGATAAATCAATTTTCGTTCAGGGGCAAAGTGGTCTGTGTTCCAGCCTCGTAAAGTGAATCAAGTTATTTTATTTTAAAGTTGACTCGTTGATAGGTGTTGTATTCTTGTTTGATTTAAAAAAAACCTCGGGTCGACGTTTTATTTTATACCTTATTTCGTGTAAAATTTGATTATGTGTGTACTTCCTTTACGTCCTCCTCGAAAAATCGAAACACTAACAGATCGAACATCCAGAATCTTTGTGAGTGAAAAAGTGGTCGATACTTTTACCTATTCAGAAATCATGAGATGCGGTCTGGTGTGATGTAGGTTTCCGAAAAACATTTTCTTTGTCGTGCCAACGTTTCGATCTTTATTGAGATCATCTTCAGGGCTCAAAGTGTTTGTTTTCCGTGTAATTGTGCCATTCTTGCGTGTCGTTTTGAGAGTCGTTGGCACGATAAAGAAAATGTTTTTTCTGAAACCTACATCACACCAGACCGCATCTCACGATTTCTGAATACTTATAATTTTAGTTCAAACACAGAAGCATGTTATCACACTTGAATTTAAACAAAGAAAGATAATGTATCTAGCAGCAAAATATCCTTTGTATCCTTTTCTTTTTTTTACGAGCGTTCGCAACAGCAGAGGTTATATCAACCCTCGGGGTGCCGGTGTTTTTGAAAAAAAAGCCCACTTGTAAGTATGTCGGGTTCGAATGCAGGGCCGCTGGATTCGAACCCGGACCTTTACCTTACAATGATGAGCGCCGTGTCAACGTCTAAACCGTTGCGGCCACCGACACCCCTAGCAAAATATCTAATACCAGAATTTACATAATAATCAAACACCCAATGAGAATAGTTTCATAGCCCTAAAACTACCAAAGATGACAGTCCTATGGTATCACTTCCTTTCAAATTTTAAATATATTATAGTGGGAAAAACCAAAAATAAAATTATGTTATTAATTGGTCAAGCGGACCACGAAAAATAGTGTTGAGTTGTTGAAAAATTGTTAAGGTACAACGGAAGTGCATATCATACCATCAATTTTGCAATGGGGTTTCTTAAAAACAAAAGAAAATTTAGAAATTGATCAAATTTTCAAAGACAACTAAGCTCTAAACATACTGGGATATTAATACAATATGATCACATATGAAAAATGATCACATTTACAGAAACAATCATGAATAAATGAATGAAAAATGTTTTATTCAACTAGTTGTATAGTAGTGCACTCTGAGAGTTGGTGACATTGAACACAAATTGAAAGACTTCGAAAAAACTCAAAATTTTAAAAAAATTCTGAATACAGTTTAACCCTTTCGCAACAATTGGTAAGCAAATGACTATGGGTGCAACAGATTTGTAAGTCACCTCGTAGGATTTACTCCTCAGAAGGATATACCTCCACTCTACTCCCTTTCTCCCTTCGCTGCACTTCTGTTACTTTTCGATATTTATTTATTATACTAATAATACGACTGGTTATGTTGTGATAATTCCTTGACATCACCCCTCCTCGAGGGAAAGAACTTGGGGAATTAGAAAACCACAATTTGCATCCTTGAGTCAAAAGTAACATGTATTATACCATCACTCACAACCTTTTAGAAGTGCAAAACGCGAGGGGCTTTGTAGCTTTCATCGGATTTACCATGTAACCTTTTTTTTATTTATTTACAATTGTCAGTACTATGTCTAATTGTTGTTGCTCCACTTGGTCTCAACTCTGATACACTCCATTTTAAGAGTCTACCGTTACTCTTTACTTATATTGTTTTTTCTTTGTCCTTCGATTTTAGCTATAGCTTTATTTCTGATTTGTGTCTCTAAATTTTATGTCAATATTCCGACCATGATCTTCCCCTATTAGTGTTTATACAGGTCCAATTTCCAAAGAAACGACATTCTTTCCTTAGTACTATGCTTTTTTTCTATGAACTTTGGTCTTTCATTTTCAATGTTTATTTAAGCTTTTCTTCTTCTTTTTTTTGGGGGGGGGCGTGGTTAGGGGCCACTTTAGTGGTTCTGGAATCCTATCCCGGCATAGCCCATGGACAGTTCATAATAATACGAAAAAAAATATTTTAAAGAGGTTTGATCTCTCGTCAACCCATGGGTTAGTTGGACGTTAAACCCTCCTGTTTGAAGGGATTTTTCCATTTTCTGTGATCTTGGTTTTATTTTTTTTTTAAATATTTATATATTATAACATCTATACAAACTATATATATTACTAATGAGATACGACATTATTGATCATTTCCAAACCCTGAGGAGAGTCAGCAATCATTGTTGCTCTACCAGCTTTCTGTATAATGTATCGTATAATGTATGTATGTGGGTATAGTTTTTCATGGAATAGGAGCGAAGGATTAGGTACAAGGTACTTGGAAGGACACGTTGGTTTGATTAACGTTAATAATTAGGCCTGCTATCATCTTGGTTGCTGTCTCCTTTTGATGCCAACCTCTCAAATATTCAGATTTCTTACAAGACCGCAATAACGAAAACGTGGAGATGGCTGATCCACCTGGAAATCTCTTTGAGCAAGAAATAGCGCTCAAGTTAGTAAGGCAATGTTTGATTTGGAGTTGTACATGTTTACAACATAAGTTTTAGAATTTATACGTATTTAAAAGTCCAATTCTGACGATAAATAATAAAGATTTGTAATATCCGAAAGCACTTTGCTACAAATATAGTGGAATCAAGGAAAAATCCTTATCTGATGTGCCAAATTGTGCAAATTTCATAATTCGGCCTATTCTTCTCTGAAAACTTGAGACGAATTTCATCCTTCGGTATTACCACTACGTACAAATTCATATAGCTGAACTGCGAAAAAACAATTATGACAATTAACCAAATTACTACCGAAAGCCTTGGCATTATGTATGGTGTGTCCGTGCACCAATAAATATGAGTTGTTTTTTACTTAAATGAGGCAAAATTAGGACCTTTTCCGTTAATGTGCCCCCGCCACACTCGACCGTGCTCGGTGACAGAGACAGTCAGGTCTCTGGGCTTTCGCTCCTTTATTAGGATTATCCTATCTTTCTTATCATATGTTCTGAGCCAAGGTTAAAGTTCGGTGTTAAATAAAAATGCACTTTCTCGCACTATACAACGCTGACTAAAACCAAGGAAACGGCAGTTCGTTTCCTTCAGGAAATGGGCGTTCTTCCACTAGCTGTGCGATGTACAGGAGGATATTTGACAGGATCTCGTGACAAGTGGAGGTGCTGCGAACGTAGGTGCAAGGTGGAAATAGCGTTAAGAAGTAACATATATCTAACTGGCTCAAAACTGCCATATTCGTCCATCGTGCTGTTCATATACGCTTGGGCACGAAATGGTAAGCGTTAAATTCTGTGAAAGAGAGTTAAGAACAAATCATAACACGTTCGTCGATTGGTGCAACTGTATGCACGAAGTCTGTACGAACTCCATTTTGTGCAGACATTCGCGCATTGGTGGCCCCAATTTATCGAATCGCTGTTTTCTCACCGGAAAAACAACACCGGTACAATCTTATCCCCGCAGTGGGTTTTTGGTGGCATTTGCCGCGAAACGAGAGCAAGTTTTCTAGTCACTATTACGGACAGTTCAGCCGCCACTCTCATCCCCATAATTCGTGATCGGATCGCTGCAGGATCTGTCATCATCTCCGATCAGTGGAAGGCATATGAAACATTATCCCAGGATCCTAGTCTCCGCATATGACAGTGAACCAGTCTCTCAATTTTGTCGACCTGACCACCCGTGCACATAAGCAGTCCATTGAATGAGGAAAAGCAAAGGCGAGGAACAAATGACAGTAGGGTACCCGCCGAAGTTTATTGGACTCCTATGTGAATTTATGTGGCGGCAAGAAATGCGCATATTTTCGAAGACATCCTTAGTGAAATAGTTAAATTTTGCCCCCAGGGACTAAAATGTGATTACCAATTTATACTCTTAATTACTATTAAACGAATTACCTCAAATAAAATGTTTCAGTATTTATGATTTCCTTATGTGAACGAGAGATGTTAGCGGTCGAGTAGGGCGGATGCACTTAACGGAAAAGCTCCCAAAATTATTTTAGAAATGTCATGCTATTTGATAAAATATATATAAATTCCAGTAGATTTTGTTTCATAAATGTCCGTGTACTTTTCTTCAGTACATAAAAGCACCGGTTTTATGTAGTAGAACGTAAATGCTATCTTAAAGTGCCTAGACTGATTGTCGATTATAATTTGTTTTAAGACTTATAAAATCAACATATAATTATTTTTACTTACTCCGCGCGATTCGCCTAGAACGCGACGAAATGAAACAATATAGACGGTTGTTAAACAAAGAGTTAATGAAGGTGAACCGAAGTGGATATGAGATGTGGAACGTATTTCAGTGGATGCCATTCCGACACGTAATAGTTACCGTGAAATGACCCATGGTGGTTAGGAGCCCTCGACCGAGGAGAATCTCTTTTGACAGCTAGTTTTCCTCAGTGAAAGCTAGGAATATTCGAATTTACACCTCTAAAAACGCATCTATTCAACGCTCACCTTGAATCATTAAACATGTTTTTGTCTTTTTCTTTACAATGTTCTTATTTTAATTCTGACTTTCTATCCTAATATCCTCTCAGATAGAATAAACGCTGAGCGATTTCCTTCTAGACCGTTCGAGAAAACAATCTCCGATCGCTTCCCGGGATGAAAGCATTAATAAGAGATAAATAGCCGTGGAAAGGAGAACGAGATGAGCTGGCACAGATAACGGCGGCATGCCCGCTTTGAACAAGGGCCATGCCGTGCCAAACTATATTTACCGACCATTGTTTGTGCACAATTGAAGACCGCCGAAATATTTTTTTTTATTCTTTACGCGCTCTGTTCTATTAGTTTTATTAACGATTTAAGCCATTAAATTAAGAAAACATGCATCACAGTTGAGACATTTTACATAGACCACCAAAATTTCAAACGATTCAACAGTTTTCTAAAGATAACCTTCTGATATTACGTAAGGAGTTTTATTTTGTACAAATCCAATCGTTCATCGTGTCACTTTTTCTTTAAAAAAGTTTTTAAGAACACATTACAAACAGAAGAGAACAATAGGTCAACTAACAAAGAGAAGTTAAACCAATATAGTAAAGCTTAGTAACAGCTTTTGAGAATGTTCTTGATATAGGGACGAAGTTTTGTTAAATTTAGTTCACTCTGCTCGGAAGTCAAGACGCTTTTTTTTTTTAAACATACCTTAGCCCCATACCTTTCTCTCTGTATACAACATCACTAAAAACTCTGAACGCAGGCGCTGCAAAAATATCGCAATTCGCGGACGACATTGCATTCTTTGGCGCTGGATTATCATTAGAAGATGCCATAACCAGTCTAGACGAACCCATAAAAGACTTTGTGCAATGGGCAACCGACCTACCTAACGATCTCAGCTGATTATAAAGAAAAAGTGGTTCCAAACGCCGGAGTCGCTACCAATAGGGGGACTCAATATTACAATCAAAACGCAGCACAAGTTTTTGGGTTTGGTCATGCATCAGTAAAGTTCTATGAACACCTCATTTAATCACATAGTCGGAAATTGCGAGAAAGCGCTCAACGTCTTAAGATGCATAGCCAAAATTAAGTATGGGGCCCACTCTCAAACATCAAGCACTTCCAATCCAACCTCGATGGTAGTATATTTTTCTCTAATGCCGCAAAAACACACATGCAAAAACTAGATAGAGTACAATACAGAGCGATCCGTATCACATTGGACGCAATGAACTCAACTCTTACATCAGCTCTCCTGGTGGAAGCCGGTACACCTCCACTCGATATCCGAAGATCACCTTACCTGCAAGTACATGCTAACACGAACGTCAAGCTCGAGTGATATTATAAACCAGTCATTGGAACTGCCCTAGAACACCTTTTACCAATCTCGACTCAATCTAGAGTGATTCCAAAATATATAGAGTGGTTCTTCAAATTAAAACAATTTACCTTGGGACGAGGCTTTCAGGTCTTAAGGAAAATAGGTGAGCTTAAGAATGAAACAAAGGTCCTATGTTTGCGGAGGACTCTTTAGATTAGCCCAAGAGTATAAAACATGTGGTAGAGTGCGGTCTTAACTTGTATGTCACAGCGATTTACACAAACGGCGCCAAAAAGCAATGTTAGTGTGGGAGCAGCATTTCTAAATGCCGGAAATAACATCTCTAAGCTTCTGAAGCTCCCTAGGCTATGCTCAATTGAATACTGTCACTGCTGAAAGTATAGCAATCCGTGAAGCTTTGCTGTACTCTTATTCCTGAGACCAAAATCATTGTAATCTTATCTGAAGTCAAAGTGTACTCAGCTCCCTAAAATCAAATAAGCACCCTCGGAACCCTTTAATACAAGATATTCCCCAAGGCGCCTTATTGGCTGAGGAAAGAGGTATATTTTGCATGGGTGAAGGGACATACAGAAATCGGTTTAATATTAAAGTAGAGGAGGTGGCAAATAGGGCAAGAACTAATGGGGAATTACTAAACACTACGACAAACGTAGATTTCATTGCTCATTTTACAACATGATAAAAAACCGCTGGCAACGAGAATACGACACGGTAAAAATCACTAAGGGACGCTACTACGCAGGGATCCAACACAAAATTCCTTCTAAACTGTGGTCCTCCTGGATTAACCATCCCCGGGTTTTTTTTACGCTTTCCAGACTACGCTTTAGTCATAACAGGCTGCCATACCACCTATACAAAATTGGGTTAATAGACCGAGACACATGTCCATGTGACAGCCTGTCTGCAGCAGATGCTGACCTCATCTTATCGTGTCCTGGCACCTCACGAAGAAGAGAAGACTTATACGAACTAGTGACCACACAAGGGGAGCCTACAAAAATGTCCGCTATACTGGCCAAAACGACCAACCTACACCTATTGGATGGGATCGTGAAGATGGCTTGTAAGAAGTACACAACAAAAAGCAAGATACGAAGTGGAGTTACAATTAGTTTTGATGTTTTTGCCATATTCTTGAGAAAGGGAAGCAGTTTTATTGACTTTAGTTCAAATTATTAGTTTCCGCTCAAAAATCTCGAAGTTCGGTAACGAAGCGATGAAGGAACTAAGATTGGTTTGTGGAATGTTCCGCTGAAAAGTCGTTCCTGAAATACTTGAAATAAACCCGTTAAAAAGCTACAGAATGGGACAAAATAAACAAAACTTGGCAAAACACAAATATAAAGTTCGCGGGTTGCTTTGCAAAGTCTTTGAGTTTCTTGTGTTTCTTTTCGTTTATTTAGTTGTTCCCAAGACTTAAGAAGTAATCAAATCAACAGGTCGTTAAAAAATACAGTCAGGTTTAAAGGTGTCGTCCTCTACGCCTCTTACGTACACCGCGACCAATATTGGTCTATTGTGCAGTCTTCAATTATTAACTACAGCTTCGTTAAGGCTAGTATACACTAGTAGACAAATCGCCAATTTTGCTGTAGACTGTTGCGGAACAAATCCAAGATGATCTTGAACCTTTGTCACGCGTCCACACGTGCACAGCCCAGTTAAACTAGTTTCCGCGAAAACATGACGAGTGAGATAGCGGCCTGCGGCTTTGCTGCTTGTTCAGTTTTGACTTTTGATCAAAAAACGAAAATTAATCGTAAACGATGGTGGACAAGGAACGTTTTAGCAGAAGGATTGACTCGACTGGAAAAATTAAAATTAGACGATAGTTCAGGTTTCAGAAATTTCACCCGGCTAACCATCATGCAAAATTTGCTACTTATGGTTGGAAATAAAATATGCAACCATGAGCAATTGAGCAGCATACAACAAATGAACAACCATTCCAGCCCCTGTGAGGCTAGCAGTAACGAAATGTCACAAGTGTTCCATCCGAACTGGGAGTCCAGACTTGTGATTTTTGTCTACAGGTAGTTGCAGAACAAGAGATTTGTTCGCAGAGCTTTGTCTGTAGACACGAGTGTGTACTAGCCTTTAAGATGACTTTTTATCAGATCCCAGAGCTTTTCCTCTCCCAGAAATAGGAAATTCAGCCTACAAAGGACTTCACACCCGCAGAGGAGGTGTTCTGCTTCTTTTTCTTGGAAGTATCTGAACAAGTTTGTTTCTACTACTCCATACGTATGCCTCAGAGTCTGCATTGTCCAGTCGTAATTCAACTATTATTCTAGATCTAACACGTCCTAGTTTTGCAAAAGTACTTTTGCAATTCATGTCGAGAGACGTGGTTGTAGAACTCCTTCAACCTGATGATGAGCTAAAAGGCTCGAAATCCGGATCTTTGTAAAACAACTTACTGTGAGTAGGAACTATCTTTTTAAAAGGCTAGAACACCACACTCACTCCACTATTCATCATTTCTATCGTCCTAGTTTTAGTAGTTCTTTCGTTACTTTCTTCGAGTATCAATTCAACCATATAACCAAGGGCTTATCTTATGGATATTTTCTGTAGTTTGGTATGCCGCAAAAGGTTCAGAGCCGATAGGTGTTCTTATGGACCTTTTCTTGGCTAATTTATGGCCCCATCCAAGTTGCCAGCACAGCTTGTTGCTGTCCTCCGTGTCTAAAATATGCCCCTGGATTCTGGAGTGTCCGTCCATTCATCAATCTTACTATCATTCTTGTCCTCACACTCCTAAGTTCAGTAGTTCTGCTGTTAGATCCACTGTTACCAAATTTTTTGCCTGCCTCCTGGGATTCTTTCCCATTGAACAGCCAATAAATTTTCGCAAACTCATAATGTGTTACGTTTTTGCCAATTTATCGGATGAAATCATAAAAGGTAGAGGAAGGAATTCAGGACAATGCGTTAATCAGCCTGTTAAGTGTACTAAAGTCGAGAATTTTTCTGATCAAAGTGAATTATTGTGAACACGTACCACGTGTTGCTTAGCTTAAGTGCTTACAAAATAATCAGAAAGGAAGGCCATGATATAAAATGGAGGTCAAATCTGGATAAAATTCATTTTCATCAAGCTATTTGCAACGAATTTTAATGCATCTAGAAACATGGCCTATTTTACTTATTTTTTGGTCTTAATAATTAAAACAGTAGAAAAATACATTTAACAAGATACAATGGTTGTGTGAATCCCATGATTTAATGACAGTAAAGTTATGTGTCAAAGGTAAGTAGAAAAAAATATAATTACATAGCCACCAGATGTGCCTCATATCTATGAATGTATGATGCGATTATCAATCGAACCGTGGATTTTTTTTCTGTTCACTAATTTAAAAGGGCACTTTACTTACTAAGAATTTTCTTTGGAACATGATTCCAGCATGATTTTCACCCAATGACTTATTCAAAACATTTCCTCTATGTAAATTGGCAATGTTTTTTGTTTAGTTTAAAACAAAGCCATGAAGGTAGGATAACGTTTTTTTTAAACTTTACGCTTTGTTTCCCAAATGTGTGAAAAAGCAAGACAAGCGAGATCGTTCTTTCTTTATACAGTGCGGTACCTTTCTAGCTCTTTCCGTCCGCAGTTCCGCCGGTCGTCCTTTGACTGACAGGACCAACGAGGGCTGCGGATCCTTTGTTGCGGGCCTCAACTTATTTTCAATTTGCCGGATTTTTTCCCCCGCTGTTTTTCTCGAAAGGTGCCGCGGTATGAATGAGCCCATTTTCACGTTTCACGGCTGAGTATGTGACAACGACCGTCTTGCCCAACACGCCTTGAAAAGTTGTACATTTCATGAGGCGGTGTTTCGAAATACTCTTTACGCTTTATTTTCCGTTTGGTGTCGACTCGAAAGCGCTTCAGCAAGTCCTTCGGGGTTTTAAAGGTCGAGAATTCATGTTCCGGAGAAAAAGATGTCAAAGAAACTTCGTCCATTTGCCGAAGCCAAAAGTGGTCCACCAGGTCTGGAGAAGAATGAAAAACACGACTCGCTCTGGTAATAGTAGGCCGTAATTGTCTAAAGGAGCGACAAAGGGGCTCTCCGAGTCACTTATTCTCAAAACTAGCTCTTCGCCCCCGTGCCGCCATTAAGCCGAACTTCCACCCCCAACTTGACGAGTTACTCAGGCCGCCCTTCAACACCGTTCGAACAACCCTCTTCCACGGCCTTAAAAGCTTCCATCTAAGGATTTATTTTAAATATTGATCAGGCCTAACACCATGGCCCACTTTCTTCAAAACTACGCCAATTTTATATCCAGATAATGTGGCATATAGGCACGTTCGAGAACTTCTGCAACCAGAATACAAAAATAAATTTTAAAAATTTAGTTTCTCTCAATTTGATATACATTTTTGTGTGATGTGATGATTTTGATAAGATTTGTGAATGATTTGTAAAACAACTTAATCGAAGTTCAATGGTTTGAAACGACATATGTGTACAGTGTTAATGCTCCTTGAATTGTGACTTTTGTAAATGAATAAAGATTAAATTTAACTTATGCATCTTGCAATTTGAACTAGTACGAGATAGGCTGAAAATTACGAACCGGATTTTTTTTTCACCCAGCATATTTTTGTTGAAAGCGCAAATATTTCACGAATCAGCTATCGTGGCTTTATTAGAGATTGTAATAAAATTATTATATCGACAGTTTTTTAATCATTGATTCCTCCGAATATCGCGATGATTGGAGGACGGGTCGTGTGTGTGAACGTAAATTTCCAGGAACATTATTGGAAGTGATCGTAGCGGAAATATCTGAAAATTTGAACCAGTGCACGACTACCTCCCACGTTTAGCCGAACGGAAAAAATAAATTATTTTGTATTCTTTCAAAATCTTAGACTCGGAGTTAAACACCTGTTCTTCTACGTTGTTTATTTACAAGTTAGTGCTGAATTAATAATATCACAAATATTATAAAACTTCAACAAACATTACGTGAAAACGATGTTTCTAGGTCAGAATAATATTGATGAATATTAATGGGTTTGAAACTTGTGAGAGGGTAAAATGGGTTGAAAAGTAATTTTTAAATACAGGAATATAAGTTATATAAGCAAAGATAATAAGTTTTGTCAATTAAACTGTAAATATATAATATTTATGATATTTTTTAAATATACATTTTCATCTTAAGATTAACTATTGTAGTAAACAATTCCTTTTATTATTTATTCATAAATAAGTAATAAAAATGATCATGATTATATTTTTTACATATAGTTGAACTGGCACTGTGTCACTTATCAATTCCGCACAGAAGATGGCGAAATTCCGAAAATCGTCGGACCGACACTGCGAGGATAGGACTAGAAAGATCAAATTTCAAAATCACACGTGTTTTGGTACCAGAGCAGAGGGGCAACGAGGAGGCCGATAAATTGTCAAAAATGTAGATCCGTCAGACAATGGATGAAGACTCCTCGGGTCGATGAGAATGCATTTCAGAAAGGATGCACGTGAAAATGTTCTTTAAAGAACCATCGCAGAAACGAACGGCCGAACTGCTAAACTTAAAAAGTGTTACGACTAGAATGATAGGAGTATGCTTGCTGGACACCAGATGCACTGGTCATATGTTCGGACCAACAGAAACAACCCTGTGCGGACAACGTGGATCCTGGTAAATTGGACAAGGAAAGTTCACTCAGGACATCTATCGGCCCTAAACCCTTTTTCGTCATATCAATAATCCCAACAACACAGCTACAACAGACAGTGGGTTAAGATAAATCATCGAATCAGTGGAAATTTATACGATGAGCTATGCAAAAACCCAACTATCTACCTAACCAAAAAAGAAACTAACATGGTGTCTCAGGAGTAGAATTATAGTAACGATAGTAGGTCTTCTCACTGGACACTGTTGACTCCGGAGATAATTATAGCCTTATGCTTCTACGATTTCGACTAATACTAAAATTTTTGAGATAACGGTATTAACTCTATCGGTAATGTGTGGTGATTAGTGACCGTTAATCGATAATTATTCAGAAATCGTGAGATGCGGTCTGGTGTGATGTAGGTTTCAGAAAAACATTTTCTTTATCGTGCNCAAAAACCAAAAATTCACTGTTGATCTAGAGGTCACTGTAAGTTGATATCCATGACCTCTAGACAATAATGCTGTACGCAAAGTCCTAAGGAGGTCGACTCCAAATAACCTACAACCCATCTGTATTATTCTCTTCCGAATAAATTAATAAATGTTGAATTAACTTCTTACAATTACAGTATAATACATTTTTAGGGGTTATTCAGGAACAAGACACCCTAAAAAAAACGATCCGTAAACGGGACGAAGATTCGGAGGAGAAGAAAATAGTATAAACCGTGCTATTTTTGTGTCAATCCATATTTAAATTATTTAAGTGTTATGTCAGCCAGAACCAAGTACCAAAAATTGACTGTTGATCTAGAGGTTACTGTAGGTTGATATCCATGGTCTAGTATATTTTTTAATATCTACACTTTATATGTTTTGAAAACCGAAGAAATATGTGTTAAAATATACAATTGTTCTTTTCGGTAATAGAAAGTATTGTCCTTGTTTCAAAAACCAAATTCAAAGAGAAGAATGGTTAGAAACATGATCATTGTTGAAGTGATAGAATAAATTTCTTTCCTAACTGTAAACGACTCGGGAATGAAGATGGTGCTTGTTTATCCTGGTCAACGGTCCGCTTTTGTCAAAGGTCATAAAAAAAGAAGTTAATAGTTTGGTAGCCCATAGAAAAGCCATTGTGGGCCCCTTGATAACGAGATGGCGTTTTTCGCCCGGGGAGTATCATACATCCACGCCAATAGATCTCGAGGCAATGAACTTGAGCCGTTAACCTTCAGACCTTAAGTCCACATCCAAAGCAATAAATTCCTAATAATGAAAGCTTTGCCTCTTCCACTCTTACATCTAGTTATCACACGGCTTCTTGATTAGATCCCGGCCAATTGGCTTCGTATTTATTCTTCCCAGTCTCATACATATTCCCCTTCATCGCTCGTCCTTTCACGATTAATAAAATATCGACGGTTGAGTTAATCGTAAATCAGTCGATAATTATACGTGGATCTTTTATCAATTTTCCCCGGTTATAACGAGGCGAAATGCTCTTTCGAGGAGCATTATTTAAAAACAAATACTCACTTATTTACTTTCTACTTTAATGAAGGGGGAACTGACTTTTATAAGCGTACACTAGAGGAAATTACAGAGTGATCTTTAAGTGGCTTAATAAAACAAAAACAAATTCTTTTTTTCTTTCGTGAATTCAATTTTAAATCGCCCTTCGGGGACGGCAGATGACAACGCAACGCCTCGGGCGACCGTCGGTGAAAGACCACACCTTAAGACCTTCGGGGTAGAAGAAGAGCGGATTCGATTCATTAAGTAAACCTGGTTTTGATATTAGCCTTAGTAAAAATATTAAACTTATCATACCAGAGTTGGAAAAAACAAAAAAACCGTGGATTGGAGAAAGTCGGTGATAGGTAAACTGAACACTTACACAGCCGGAACTTGGTTTTTTATTGTAGACGCCACTTTCTAAAACCCAAAGTTGATTGTAGGAAAGCTTATTATATTTGATTGAATCAGTCTCGGAAGTAAAAATAAATTGATAAAACAATAAAGATTAAACAAAGAAAACGGAGTTTTAAAATTACTAAAACTTGATAGGTAACAATTAATTAAGGTTTTCAGTTGAGATTAAAAAGTAAATGGTACGAGCGGGATTCGAACCCACGATCTTCGGCTTGATACGCCGCTGCTCTACCACTTGAGCTATCGTGACCTCGGACATCAACTTCCCATCTCAACCACACCTTTTCGAATTTTCCTTCCTTTTTGCCATGTTTCAAATGTCGTGTAATCAATTTGATTCTCGGCGACAAATGAAATGGCCACGGAGAGCTTTAGTGAAATGGTACTTCATTTTAAACTTATTCAATTCACTAGTTTCGTGGTCCGCTTGACCAATTAATATATTACAATGAAGTACCACTTCGCTAAAGCTCTCCGTGGCCATTTCATTTGTCGCCGAGAATCAAATTGATTACACGACATTTGAAAAATGGCAAAAAGAAGGGAAAATTCAAAAAGGTGTGGTTGAGATGGGAAGTTGATGTTCTAGTGGATCGAGGTCACGATAGCTCAAGTGGCCATTGACTTTTTTATCTCAACTGAAAACCTTAATTAATTGTAATATATTAATTGGTCAAGCGGACCACGAAACTTGTGAACTTGATAGGTAACATTTTCAACACCTTGTTAACTTAAAACAACTATAGAAAAATATATACAGAAGAATACACATAGAAAAATAGATCGGATAATAAAATATCACAAATTCGTAAAAAAATAAATATTTCACTATGAATTAAAGGCTAGAATGGGCAGTACATACAATATTTTGTTTGGACAACCAAAGTAAATTTATAAAAGAAAACCTTTACTTTTGCTCCTCATCCATATAATTATGCACCTCATTCACACGTAATAGGCAATCTTTACCACTTCCTCCTCATGAGGTACTGACTTTCCTCTATTATGGAAGTATTCCGTAGTCATTCCCATTGCTAAAGCTCACAAATTTTTCAACCTTCCAATTTTCCAACCATCCCTAACCATCCTACAACACATCAGCCATCATCCTATAATCTCCAAAATCTTCGAAAGACTTATTTATACCCTTCCTATATTCACCAAGAATATATTCCAATATTCACTTTATTCAATACAAGTAATGAATAATCTCAGTATGGTATGCCACATCCTCCTCATCTCCCTCTCAACCTTTCCATCCTTACTCCATAAGTTAAGCACAATTTATAATCCACTGGATATAATTATCTTAATTTCCTTCGAAACCTTCCTCAGAAGGTACTGACTTTCCTCTCTTATGCAATATTCCGAAGTCATTCCCATTTCTAAAGCTCACAAATTTTCCAACCTTATCCTCCTACAATACATCAGCCATCTTCCTATAATCTCCAAAATCTTGGAAAGACTTATTTTAAAACAGATACCCTTCCTATATTCACCAAGAATCACTCCTCATCAATTCAGCTCCCGTCTTCATTATTTTGCAATCCAGCGAGGTTTTATAGTCGTAAACACCTTCTTCAATACAATAATGCCTAATCTCGGTATGGTGTGCCACTTCATCCTCATCTCCCTCCCAACCTTTCCATCCTTCCTCCATAAGTTAAGTTCTACTTACACAAAGTGTTACTCCACTGTGCATAATTACCTTCATTTTACTTCGAAACCTTCCTCAGAAGGTACTGACTTTCTTCTCTTATGCAAGTATTCCGAAGTCATTCCAATTTCTAAAGCTCACAAATTTTCCAACCTTATCCTCCTACAACACATCAGCCATCTTCCTTATCCTCCAATATCGTAGAAAGACTTATTTTAAAACTGATTCACCAAGAATCACGCCTCACCAATTCAGATTCCGTCCTCAGTATTTTACGGTCCAGCGAGGGTTCATATTCGTTGACACCTTATTCAATAAATAATCCATAAACTTGGTATACCACTTCTTCCTCATTTCCCTCCCAACCTGTCCATCCTTCCTCCATAATTTAAGTACTACATATACACTTTAATAATCCACTGGACATAATTCATTTTACTTCAGAACCTTCCTCAGAAGGTACTCTCTGTCCTCTCTTATGCAAGTATTCCGAAGTCATTCCCATTCCTACAGCTCACAAACCTCCCCCATCAGCCATCTTCTTATTATCTATCATAATCTTCGAAAGATTTTTTTAACAGATACCCATCCTAAATTCTACAGGTTACGTCTTCATTATTTTACGATCCAGCGAGGGTTCACAGTCGTTGACACCTTTATTTATACAAGTAATCCATAACCTCGGTATATCACTCCTCCTCATCTCACTCCAAACCTTTCCGTCCTTCTGAAATCAAGTACTACTACACAAATCACCAAGTAGAAAATGGACATGACCTAATAACCTCCGCGATACTTTGAAACTTTCTCAGAAGACTGCAGTATTTTTCCACGGTGTGTACTCCCATTTTTAAGTTCCACTCATTTTCCTTTCTTACAGAAATATAATTCCTAAGCTGACGAACCTCCCAACCGTCCTCCAACTGATCCATCAGCCTTCTGCCTGTGATGTCCAAAATCCTTTTAAAACTTTAATACCCATCCTAGATTCACGTAGATCATTCCTTCTCACCAATTTGGCTTCCTCCCCCAGACACCATTTCCTCCATTCTAGAAAACAAGGTGCATTCCTGGATGTGATCAAGGCTTTAGATTGGGGATGACACCCAGGCATGCTTCCTATCAACCCTAATCCTATTTAACAGACTACTACTTTACAATTGGGTGTGCCAATGTACACTCAGATATCAAACGAATACAATCCGGTGTTCTTGGTCGCATCCTGTATACAATTTATACTGCCAACTTTCCTATACATCCTCATACTATCTAAACAACCTCCACCATCCAAGAACATCTTCAGCTTGTCAAAACCTAGTGTAAAAAGTGACAAGACTGGATGAGGAAAATCCACCCGGGGTACATTACAATGGAAAAACGGCCTTGCCCTCCACTGTACCTAGACAGCAGACTGACTGTCAACTACGAAAATTGTTAGATCCTTAATCTGTTTTAACCATCAAAACTGAACTAAACTTTACGAGACTGCGACCCTGAGAATATACGGAGTAAAACTGTGGGGTTGCCACAAGCCATCCAATATTCTGCCTATTTAATCATACCTAAGACAAATAGACAAAGGTGCCTTATTACCTATGTCACTAACTTCACTCCACAACGACCTCAGTATTCTTTTTGTGGTCGAACATTCGATCCTTCTTACAAAAGTTACATACAAAACTTGAGATCCTTCCTAACCTTTAAACGAAGATGGCGTCGAGACCTCGCCCCCCTCTAAACCCTCACATTGAGCTTATTCTTGCTAACTCTTATGAGACACACAAATGATTGATGCTCTGTGTCGCGTATGATAGATTATTCTCAAACTTTCTTGATAAATCAGCTAAACAGTTTCGTCGATTCTTCGTTTTATCTTTGGGGGCCTTCTATATAAAACCAGTTGTGATTACTCCTGGCGAGTGACATTTGTAAGGTCATAAATCCAGATCTGGAGATAAACGATGGGCTAAGGTAAATATTGGAGTGACAACCACGGTCGGAAAAGTAGAACAAGACGATCTACAAAGGTGGGTAGACTGGCTTTGTTTGATCTAGGAAAGACAAGCTCTGGTCAGATCTTATCAACAAACCTTAGCTCAAAAGTGGGCTCAGTTTAAATTAGAAACTTAATAAAAATTTATTGAAACATGAACTCATTGTTATGCTCAGATCTCTTATTCTACAAAAATACGCATTTCCTATAATCATTAAACCAAGTACACAATTAAATATGTACCAATTATATAACTATTTCCTTTGTTTGGTTTTTATAATTTTATAGGTTTATTATGATTATTAAGTCAATTGGGGTTTTATTCTGTACATAAAATAAGTAAAATGTTAGTTATACTTCTTTAATCACGACCTGCTATTACTTAAACTGTTACCTTCTTTTATAGCTCATCATAAAAAAAAGCATTCCAGTTCGGTGTTTAAAAAGCGGGCGGAGAATCTGGAGAACATTTCGGTATATTTATGTCCAAATTCATTCTTTTACGATCTACAAAGAGGCTCTATTTTAAAACCTTCAGTAGTTCCTGGAAGCTGTACCTTTTGGCTAATGGTTATCGTAAAAACGGCCCTTTCATCCCCTGTTTTTATTAAACATCAACCCTTTGTTTGTCTTGTATTTTTCACCCGTTAATTTACGACCTTTTGACTCAAATGGTATCTTTTTTTTTCAGGCCTGCCCGCCGAGCTTTACTACGTCAGGAATGGAATATTGAACGAGTACGCGCTGAACTTCGTCGTACCAGTACCGGCCTCTCTCAACGAGCTGACGTTCACCTGGAAAAGCCTCGCTGGAAAACCGGTAAGAGAAACAATTTAATAACGTCCAATCGTACAAAGAAACTCAATTTAGAGTAACAAGAATGAAATGGCCGAATCTGCGTCTAAAGTGGCGAGCAAAGGGGTTTTCACATCTCTCAAGAGCTTTCAGGGCTCTAGTCGAACCTTATCGGGCATTGATTTTCACTTTGCAATCTAAAAAGCGACGTTCGCCGGGATTTTATCTCATTAACATCGAAATTACGTCCTCAAAAAGGCACCTTTAAAATTAAGTACAAATAAATGTTAAACTTTAACATTGTCTCCAATGGATATATCTTAAATCTCGGGAAATATCGTGCGAAGGTGATGAACGCAGTCGAAAAGCCGACAGAATATTGAGCAATGAGCCGACTTTGTAAACCGGGGGTAATCAAGCTTTAAAAATTATCGATGCTCTGTTTACTCCAAAATCCGCGATCCGAAAAATATAATTCCACCTCCCTGCCCCAGCTATTTATGACCCGTTTTATATTTCAGAGGTTAAATCTTTCCCTCATCCGCATCGAGAACGTGTTATATGAAGCGTGTCGTAAATTTTATATTATTACCGCGAAAACCTATCATGTCTAGTTTATCGGTTTTATACCGTGTGTTTTCCCTTTGTTTACATTTAAGTTTTATTTATTAAGGTTAAATATTTGCATCGACTTCGAGCTGTTTGTTATTTCGAAAAATTGTACTTCATCCTTTTATTTCAGACTATATTTCAAACTGTTTTCAACAAAAAATGCGTACATAAATAATTACTTTAAAAAAATACTTGATATTCGCAAGTCTGCTATCTTGGACTTTTAGTATCGAGTCAGACATTTTGAAATTTATATCGAAATTTAATTTAGAAACTTGATTATTTAATGAAAATTGGGGGGGGGGGACAATGGTTTAGGCATTGACATGGCGCTCTTCACTGTAAGGTGAAGGTCCCGGGTTCGAATCCAGCGGCCCTGCATTCGAACCAGACATACTTACAAATGGGCTTTTTTTCAAAAACACCTGAGGTTTATATGACCTCTGGCGTTGCGAACCCTCGTAAAAAAATGATGTCTTGATTTTTCTCGTTATTATCGTATTACGTTGAATATTAAAGAAATGAACCAACTCGCTGTGGTCCTGTATATTTGTCATATATTTTTCCGTTGCTTAAAAACACAATAATGTTTACCCTATGTTCTATGAGAGCATCATTAAACAAATAACCATTAAAAAAATATCTTAGTTAAATAATTAAATTACTCTGGGTACGAAACTTGACACAGCTTTTGGAATTTTATTCGAGGTTAATTTGGAAAATATATCGTAAGTCGTTCTGACACCTAGTCTGCAACCCCCAACTAGTTGAACTTAACTAGGCCATACTCGACTGACACACGGATACCTACTTTTGGGTCAAAACCCGCGCAGGTGCCCTGGTTGTAGAGGAAGGTTGCTCAGTGAGTCACATATGATCGAAGGGTGTCTTGGCCCGTTACAGGGAGCGAGTAGGCATGACCCCTGACATAAAGGTAGTTCTCCTGTTCCACTTCTTAGGGGACGTGTAATATTACATGTGTTATTTTTAGATAATTAAAATTGTGACTATGTGATTAAGAGGGGACCGACGGTGGCATATCGAGTACCCCGGCAAGACGTGCGAGGAGGCTATATGACTTCACTGTTGGTAGCCCCCCAAGAAAAACAATTTGGTAAAAAGTAACTCTGAGATAAGACATATACATACAATTAAAGAAAAAGTGGAGAAACTACCAATTTGGCAGTACACAAATTTTGTCTATTTAATTAAGACTAGAGTCATCACTGTTCTGTCACCTGGTAGACCGCGCGACCAACGCCTCTTCAGTCGAGGAGGGTGTCGTCGGGCTGAATCTCTCGATTTGGGTATTTATGCTGTTAGGAAGGCTTTATGAAATTTTCAGACCAGGAGGTATTATATCTTGACCTTAATATTTAGGTCTGTATGAGTAGTTTCGTTAGATCATAAAAGCATCAAGGATCTTCTGAGGTGGACTGGGCAGTACGGAATATTGGAATGTTATGCTGAATTTCCATATCGCGTTTTCTTAAGGTGTTATAAAGCTGCCTTTTATTTGTGAGAAATCCGAGCATTTAACAAGAAGTGATTAAAGAGCTGTATCATAACATCTTGACTTTGGGAATGGGAATTTCACCTTGTAGACAGTTGGTGTATTGAAATAATCTAGAGAAGGAATCTTTTAGCGAAAAATGAAAGTTAGGGTAGATATTTTTGTATTAATTTTTTTTCACATCAAGACTACTACTGTGAGGTGTTATATGCTTACAGTGGAAAAATAGTTCCTGTTATTCAGCAGGACGTCCAACCCTTTGGTGGCGCAGACGAGGGGTCAAACAAAACATTCCAATACTTCTCGTGTAGAAATGTGTAGAGATTAGTGACCGTTAATCGATAATTATTCAGATATCGTGAGATGCGGTCTGGTGTGATGTAGGTTTCAGAAAAACATTGTCTTTATCGTGCCAACGTTTCGATCTTTATTGAGATTATGTTCAGGGCCTGGGATTTACAAACATTGTTTACATTTAACAAATAAATTTAGGAAGTGGAAAAGTGAATTTATACAATGCAAAATATGTATGCAATGTAAACAATGTTTGTAAATCCCAGGCCCTGAAGATGATCTCAATAAAGATCGAAACGTTGGCCCGATAAAGAAAATGTTTTTCTAAAACCTACATCACACCAGACCGCATCTCACGATATCTGAATAACATTCCAATACTTTTCCATATTATGATCAATTAAAAAATCATGGGTCGTGGTCGAATTGAAACTCAGAACCTCCGGAGTGGCAAACATTTTGTGTATTTCATGTAATTATGTTCAGTTAAGCCAACGACTGATGTAAATGTAGTCCATCGAATAAATCCTCTTTTTTTCAAGCTCGGATTGACAGTTTAAACTAATGTCAACATATTTTAAATTTCAAAATTAACGGATCTACCTCATTAATCGGAATATCGCTTTATTAAGGAATTCTTTTCGTTTTCATATCAAATCCAATTAATTCAACGGTCTGTAAATTAAAATTTTCCCCGCCAGTTAAAGAATTCCTGGGATTAATTCCAATCCTGATAATACTCCGTTAATTCGAATTCATTCGTAGCGCGGAAGAGCAGGAAATTAGACGCCTTTTTGGCCACATTTGTATTTTTCTTCGAGCCTTTTTTTTTTTATTGAAATCACTTCTTCTTTTTCAATCTAATCTTATCTACCTTTCCTGAATCTGTTTCTCTGTACAAATAAGGCCGGATAAGATAAGGACAAATCTGACAGTAGCTTTTGACAGATGTTTTATGTGAGGAGTACTGTGATATCCCTTCTCCCGGACTTTATTTTTTATCTAGTCACAAATATTACATAGTTTCAAACGGCTTGTGCATATTTACATTTAAACTCCCCTGAGATTATGCCTTAATGTAAATAAACCTTTTCTAAAAGCTTGACGTTAAAGTTGTAAATTAGAAATAAAGGTGGAGGCTCAAAATGCACTTGAAACGCATTACTATGCTATTTTTATTTGAACGATCTCGTATTGTTATCAAATTAATTAAATCACTTCCTCAAGTATTTCTTTAGAGTTAGTCCTCGTTAAGAGCACTTAGAATGTTTATATTAAGCTATTAACGATCACTTACGAACATACTCAACAGAGCAATAAATTCACCCGAAGAATTAGCACATCACGTAGGACGTGTTATAGGACAACTTGTCGAAAAGGACTACGGGCTAAATGACAGACTGTTTCATTCGCTGAAGACCGATTTCACGAGCTTATATTTACCAAAAGGAGGAGGCAGCAATTTCCGCCTCGTGCAAACACACGACAAATTTCCGGACTGCACAGATTGCTTATACAAACTTAAACCCGCCGGAGGGGGCGTCGGAGCCCGAAACTGTTTAGGCGTTGACACGTCGCTCATCACTGTAAGGTAAAGGTCCCGGGTTCGAATCCAGCGGCCCTTCATTCGAACCCGACATACTTACAAATGGGCTTTTTTTCAAAAACACCGGCACCTCGAGGGTTGATATACGTCGGAGGTATCAGCATTTTGAAAAAGTACGAACAGAACCAAAGAAACCTTAAAATTTAACAAGGAATGCCAGTCACATCATAGAAAAAGTGGTTTGCTAGTTTGATAGCGTTTGAACACGCGCTGAATTGATCACTTTACTTGGTCCATATATTACAATACACGTTCTAAAGAACTCTCCCCACTGAAGATGACGTGAATTCGAAGCGTGTATAAGTTAAGAAACACTAGCGAGAATAGACCGACTAAGTAAAGTGGTCAAATTTGATTCTTTCAATATACACTGCCCATTAAAAAAACCGACCACCAGGTTTTTTCGCGGAAAAATAGCCAATTTTGGAAATGCATATTTTCTCAGACTGTTGTCACAGACCTGCGCTAGGTCTTATTTTTTTGAAACTTTTACGCTGAACAAGATGGCTTTTTAAAATATTTTCCTAGTTTCCGTCATTCGTCAGTCATTTCAAAAATTCGGGAACTGTTACAAAGTATTAATAATATTACATATAAATATAATAAAATTCGCCCTCCCGATTTTATCATACATAAACCTGTTGTTTCAATGTTCGAAGCCAAACTGCCAAACAACACCTGTGAAATGAGAAGGAAAAGTTAAATTTCCATGATAAGATAAACAAGTGGTTATCCACAGCAGAAGCATCCCAAAAGGTCAAAGTAAGAATTGTCGCCTCGTTCACTTTTTTTGAAAAAGTCCTCGGAATAAAAGTTGTAGAGCGTAAAATTTGCGAAAACATGACATATGCATTCTTGAAAATCGGGAAAGAGGGAGAGAGAGAGAGTGAATGAGTTAGAGATAAGGTTTGTCCATAAGCACGTAAAAAACCACGTTTTTTGCCCAAAAATCGCGAATAACTCGTAAACTTTTGAGAAATCGGGCAAAGTGTAAAGTGACCAATTGAATGCCTAAAATTTTCTATCATTTGCTATAGGGCACCGCTCCAGGACGATTTCCGGGCTCCACAGCTCAATTTGTGGAGTTTTCGTAAAACGTGCAAAAATTGACATGTTCCCGAATTTGAATTCACTGATGAATGACTGAAGCTAGGACAACATTTAAGAAAGCCACCTTGTGCATCGTAAAATTTTCTAAAAAATGAGACCCTAGCGCAGCTCTGACTTAAAAGGCTGAGAAAATATGCATTTCCAAAGTTGGGCTTTTTTCTGATGGCCAGTGCAGTTCATTGATTTTTTAAAAAGCATTGAGCGCAGCGCTTCTACTTAAGGTAGCCCTTTGACTGCGACATTCTTCTGTTTAAATATAAAGTGAAATATAACCATACGCATCATTTATGTAGATAAAATTTGGCCAATGATCCTTTGAGCACTCCCATGCATCTTTGCCCTGGAACGTATTTTTTGGTATGATTCTATTTCCGCAAAGACGATCGTGCAATGGTGTTTTTTTAAAAATGATGTCATGTCTTGTCAGATTTTAATGCATCCCAGTTAGACAGATATGTATGGAGGCTAAATTCGTTCAGAACGGGATTGATTAATATGTTTAAATGTCTGCGAGTTAGAATGGCCGTTTGTTTGTTGAACTTTGCCCAATTGAAATTTGTCTTTGAAGGATCATTAAGAAGATAAAGAGAGAGAAAATCATGTCATCTGATCATTAATTCAGTTTTCTTTTTCACCGTCTTGACACGACCTGCTCACCGTCTCCTTTTGATCAGGGGTATAAAAGCAAACGGAGATGAACACGCATAATGTCAAGTGTTTGTTGGACCTTGAGCACGTGAATGTGCGCTATTTTAAATCGTTTGTGTTTATTTGAGAGTCACCGTCCCCGGCAGAAGGCGGGATTTTGTTTATCCAGATCTTAGGAAGTGAAAAAAAATCGGGTGGACGGCTGGGAAAATATTTTCATTTCCCTTCTCTGAAACAAAAATTAAACAATTTTTGTAGTTAACTGCATAGTTTTGTTTTATAGGCTTTTTTCTAATTACATTAAGCCTAATCATGTTAAATTATACAGACTTAACAAAAAGTTTTCCTCCATGTCATAAAGAATAACACGAATATTGATTTTTGTTTATGCAGCTTCCATACAGCATAGTTGTGGAGTCATCCGACCCGGAGGCGATGCGACCTGCCCAGCTTAATATTTCATCACAAGGGAATGTACCGACAACTAATCAGACTTTTGCAATTCGGCTTCCTTGTTCTGGCGTCACCGAAGCAGAGGTTGACGTCGTAATTACTGTCAACATTACTCTTAACAGGGCAACAAATAACATCACACACCTCAGCTTCAAGAGAAGGAAGATTTGCCTCAGAGGTACACCATCGCCTCATATCAAAAGTACTTTTTATTTTTATTTTATTTTAATTAATTTTATTATATTGCATGATCTTATTTAGAATTTGATACTGACCGTTGATTTTCATTTAGGTAATTCAGCCTTTGGACCTGGATTTGGAGTTAGACAAGATGCAGTGCATTCAGGGTCTGGTGATGATGCATCTGCTGCGGTTTATGTCGCGATAAGTTCCGCTTGTGCTTTAGCCACACTTCTGGCCATTGCTCTATTGGCATGCTACCTGCGTACAAATAAAAGCAGCCTGCACAACTCAAAGTAAGTGTTACAATCATATTTTAAAAAAATACTCTAATTAAGAAAGTTACTGAGATGTATTGCAAAGCAAATTTAGTTTTATTTTCTGTCTTTTTTATTCGAATTTGCTTCCTATGAAAAAGACAAAAAAACAATGGTTTGATAAATAAAACCAGCCAAGTATTGGGGTGTTAGCTTATATAAGGGGAGATAAAAAGGAGGGTGGGTGCAACCTTTAAAACAGTTCCCAACCCCTCTGATGTTTTAGCTGATATCAAAAGATAAAATTCAAGAGGTCATGGTGTAACGTAAACAAAGTTATAATTTTTAAAATTTCAATGTGAATTAAGTATATCTGTTGATGCTTAATAATTAAATTAAACAGAGTTAATGCAAGACAGAAGATTAACATTTAAACATGTTGACCAATTAATTAAGGTTTTTAGTTGAGATAAAAAAGTCAATGGCACGAACGGGATTCGAACCCACGATCTTCGGCTTGATACGCCACTGCTCTACCACTTGAGCTATCGTGACCTCGATCCACTCGGACACCAACTTCCCATCACAATCACACCTTTTTGAATTTTCCCTCCTTTTTGCCATTTTTCAAATGTCGTGTAAACGGATTGGATTCTCGACGACAAATGAAATGGCCACGGAGAGCTTTAGTGAAGTATACTTCAAAAAGGTGCGGTTGAGATGGGAAGTTGGTGCCCGAATGGATCAAGGTCACAATAGCTCAAGTGGTAGAGCAGCGGCGTATCAAGCCGAAGATCGTGGGTTCGAATCCTGCTCGTGCCATTGACTTTTTTATCTCAACTAAAAACCTTAATTAATTATAATATATTAATTGGTCAAGCGGACCACGAAATTAGTGAATTAACGTTGACCAATTATTTTTTGTCTCTGATAATTAAGAACTTTATGCCAATAAACAAACTTGCCTTTTTTATTATTGCTATTCTGATTGTAGTTTTACCCTGTAAAAAAGAAATTATCGACTAATGATTCCATTTAGTTTGATCAGGGAATCAAGATTGGGGTCAAGCAGCAGTGGTGGTCCGTTTCTGGCTCCTGCTCCTGTCATGAGCTGTGGATCTTCAAGTGGCTCTTGTGCAAGTTCAAGACACCGAACAACGGCGAATTTCGCACCGACAAACCCGGTTGATCTACATCACAGAATTGCCCAACTCACAATCCAGAGGTGTCGCGTCAGATTGAAGAGCATCGTTCTTGAAGGAACATTTGGAAAAGTCTACAGGGGATCGTACACAGAGGAAGACGGAATTGAAGAAGAAGTCCTTGTTAAAACTGTTACTGGTGAGTTGATTTGAATACAATCGAGTTTGATGGTTATTTAATATTTTTTCTTTTACAGACCAAGCATCGACTATACAAGTATCTCTCTTGCTTCAAGAAGGCATGACGATGTATGGCCTGAGCCACAAGAACATCCTTTCGATTCTCGGAGTTTCAATTGAAGACCATACAGCTCCTTTTCTCATTTACCCCCACCAGGGTTATACAAATCTTAAAAGGTTCTTACAAAAGTGCAAACTTTGCCCGGAAGGAGTGGCCCACACTTTGACAACTCAGGAAGTCGTCGATATGGCTTTACAAATAATCAGCGGGATGCAGTATCTACATAAAAAGAGGCTACTTCATAAAGATCTTGCCACGCGTAACTGTGTGTAAGTGCACATTCTTAAAATTATCAAATATATTTTGTATTACTTTACACAAAAAATTTAACGTTTTAATTTTTTTTCAGTATCGATGACAAATTGAGAGTTCAAATAGCTGATAATGCTCTTTCTCGAGATCTCTTCCCTGCTGATTATCACTGCCTTGGTGACAATGAAAACAGGCCTGTTAAGTGGCTTGCTATTGAGAGCATTACGCAGAAAACGTTTTCAACATCTTCAGACGTTGTAAGTTTTACTTCAAACAAATCACAATTTAATATGTCAGGTGTAGAATTAAATTAATTTTATTTTTTTGTAGTGGATGTTCGGTGTCGTCCTCTGGGAGTTAACAACACTTGCCCAACAGCCATATGTAGAAATTGATCCGTTCGAAATCACCGCATATTTACGAGATGGATACAGATTAGCGCAGCCCATTAATTGCCCAGATGAACTGTAAGCTTTTAAAATACTACATAATCATTTTCAATCATTTTACTACTTATCTTTTGAAATGCAGGTTCGCTGTGATGGCATATTGCTGGGCGATGTTACCAGAAGACAGACCAACTTTTCCTCAACTCCAAGTCTGTCTTCAAGAATTTTACACACAATTGACTAGATATGTTTAAAAAAAATATATATGTATAAATAAAAACCACATAGTATTTGTATAAAGTTAAATTGATATTAGTGTGTGACAATATGTTGATCTATATGTTGTGAATAGTTTATTAAAGATTAGCGTTTGTGTTGTGTATAATGTAGATATTCAGATTTTGAGACTGATTGCCTGTTTTGCCTTAACGAGAGAGAGAAAAAATTATTCACACAAGACAAATGTCCTAAAGGCAATTTCAAGCCATTACGTATTTCATTTCGCCATAAATGTATTGTATCATACTGCTTTTTATTTATTTTTACTTTCAATATTTGTACATAATTTATGTAATTTTTTTGTACAGAATACTGATGAAAATTCCTATACTAATTATACATTTATACGATCTCAGTGATGTAAATTTTTGTAAATGTGTAAAGTTATTTTTATACATGTATAACCAGTGATTCTTTTTAATGTGGTTCATTAAATTAATGTTTGATTCATATGGATTTTTTTGTTTTAACCAACATCAGATCCCATCGGAATACTCAGTTCAACTGAACAAAAGTACAAAAAGAAGAACATAGCCACCATGCCAGATAACCTGGCAGCCATCAGAGCACTAAGTTCAGACATTATTACTTTAAAGATGGTGCTGAATTGCAAAACTAAATTAGGTATGCAAAAAAGTTACTGTATGCTGGGTCCTTGGACACAGGAGTAGAGTGGAAACTTAGGTATGTATAGCTATCGGGAGTTTTTCTGTAGGAAGGAAAGAGAAGGAGCGAAGAGGTTACTATTTCCGGTGGTAGCAATGTCTTGCTGTCTGGCTGTCCTTCCAAAAAAACGATTAAAAAAGAGCTGATGGTTTAAGGCAGTTTTTAAAAGAAAGTGCAGGTGAGATGTTACTTTTTCAGTGGACAGAGACAGACTGGGAAAAGATATGATGAGGCAGGGGGTTGGGCGGATTATCTCTCAGCTGGTGTATAGAATAGTGGGATTATTACAAGTAAATTCTACACTTTCTGAAAAGAAAACCAAACAGTATTAAAGGAAGCGGGAAAAAACTTCAAATCCTAACAGGACATGCAGACTGAATGAGCATTTGAGGACGATCGGTATAATCCGGCATGGTAGTGAAGATTTTCCAAGAAAGCGGAGGAGACACCAACCGATTTACAGACTTGGTGCCTGCCCCAGGAGTGTACATTGTAACCGTAGAAGAAATTCAACCAATGAACCAGACATACGAACATGCTAATAAACCAGACATGCTATAGGCACAGACGGGATACAATAGCTCTCAAAGTAGGAACTATATGGAACCTATTGAAGAAAAAAAACACCCAGGACAGGCCTAGAGTCGACTCAACCAGGCAGCAGTACCAAACCAAAATACAGCCTGGAGGAGATGGAACAACTCTGGCAGATGAGATTATTAAGGTCCTCCTCTCAAGAAACAGGTTAGCAACCCTATTGAAGGAAGGAGTAGATGATAATCTGGGACAACTTCATAAAGGCGACCCTGAAGCTGACAATGAAAAAGAAACAGGAGAACAATCCAGCTCGTGTGACCAAAAAACTGGCCCAAATGCCAAATGAAGAGGCTAAGGTTGGAAGACAGCACCCCCCAAAAGCAGTGCCAAAAAAGCAAGACCCTCCATGAAGGAGGTATCCTACTAAGGGGGCCTTGACACAAGTCAAGATAGCTGTGGTAGAGAAAGGCTACTCAATAAAATGAAAGGTTAAGGATGCCTCCCTTGAGGATGCCATCATGCTGGCCTATGAAAAAGTATCAGCTGGAAAAACACAGACATTGTAACTGAAGATGAACAAGTGCACTCAAAGGTCAAACATGAGAGTGCTGAAGTCCTCGAGACTCTGGCGGGGGACGATAAACCCAGACCAGTTGCCTGCATAACCTACATACCGGACTCTAAAACTGGGAGACCAGTGGCACAGATAGGATTCTGGCCAAGGTTAAAATCCTCCAACCTGAAGCTAAACACCCACCTATGGACCGTCTGGGGAGAAACCCAACAAGGGAAGGATACCATGTGGACCTTTTCTGTGGACAATGACTCAGGTATTTCACAGGGACCAGCATCATGTGAGGTGAAGGCAAAGAGTGTTTAGAACTGGATGGAGGCTCTCACAGAAGTAAGCTGCTCCAATGACCTGACCCTGGCATAGAGACCCCCATTCAGGGCATAGAGGCAATGAAAAGGATGACATGTTGGACTCCTGAAGTCCTGAACCCTAATCCCCCCCCAACCTCTTAAAAACAATACCCTAGGCATAAGGCATGCAAAGAGATTCAAAGAAGGGCCATCCGTAAAAACTTACAAAGGAATTACTGGATGGCAACCGCAACTGAACTAGGACTGTGATCAGTCTCCTGACAGAGCACCGCCAAGGTGTGAACACTCGCAACACGAAACCCAGCTGTGGCTTCTACACAGAAAACACACACTTGAGCCTGAAGATCTAAATAAAGATCAAAACATTGGCACAACAAAGAATATGTTTTAATTAACCTGTATTACACAAAACCGCATCTCACGATCTCCAAATAATCATTAATTAACGGTCACTAAATACTACACACAAATATAGTCTAAGAAGAAGGAAGATGTTACATTTGTTGCATAGAAAATAAATATATCTTAAGCTGTGTCAAGAGTCGTTTTATTTAACATTATCCTTTTTCGATAGGGCATAAATCTGGATTCTCTTTGCATTGCATTAATCAGCCTCGAGCAACAGGGTGTGAATGTTATACAACTTTATTTAGCATATTTGGAGGTCAACGAATCAACGAATTAATCTTTGGTCAGCTATTAATTTTTGTATTTAAACAAATATTTATCATTTTGTGTGTGTGCTGAGGTGTCCAGTACAAAAGAATAATTTTTGTTTTTCTAATATTATTTTATATTTGCTGGCATGACATTTCCGGTTAACTAGTTTCTAATGAAAATATTTCAGATTTTTTTATCACATGACTGCTTTATTGTTTAATATTCATTCATTCCTCATTGAGTCTGTAACGTCGATTTTCAAATGGTGGAAACGTGTTTTGATGCTTTAAGACAATTTTCTTGTTTGAATAGACATTCAGACGGTTAAATAGCTTCGCCATCCTGTTGTAATTATCGTTGTATTCTGAAGATTTACGGTAAATTTTGGTAGGCCTAGCTAATGCTGAAAATCAAATACGATTAAAATATGCTATATTTTCTTTAAAATGATCATAAACAGACTTTCCGGCTTAGGTTCATAAGGCCAATTCTGACTGGCTTGTTTTGTAATTGAATTGTTAAATAAACCAGGTGGATACGGCCTGTATGGATCCCTTATTGACAAACGGTTTTTTTGTTCTGTTATCCTTGGCCGCCTTGTAAGTTCAAATCGGTCCTTCATTGGAGCTGTGAAATTATTTTAAAATAATATATTTTTTCTTTCCAAAAGGTAGATTGAGGATGAGGCCAGGAAGACAGAAACAACATTTATTTTCTTGTCGAGCTTTCGGCAGAATATATCGCCTTCATCAGGACAACTTCGAAAACTCCCTATCCCTAACATCTTTCTACCGGCTATCCGTTATCCACACATGTACCTGTTCATATAGTATAACGATTTTTTTCGAAGTCCTGATGAAGGCGATATATTCTGCCGAAAGCTCGACAAGAAAATAAATGTTGTTTCTGTCTTCCTGGCCTCATCCCCAATCTACCTTTTGGAAAGAAAAAATATATTTAAACTGAGAAGGCTGATCAATCACCAAAGAAAATATTTTTAAATAATGTTTATATATACTTAATGATAGAATGAGTTTATTCTTTTTCAGGGGTTCTCATTAGCCACTTTTAAAATATGGTTAATACTTTTGGAGTCCTACAATCAACTCTTTCTCAAAAAAAAACAAACCCCTGCTCATATTTGTTAGCAGTTAGTTAAGTTTAAAAAAGTTAGCAATTAGTTAGGACAGACAAGGATGATCAAGAACATCTTAATTTATGTTCTGTAGTTGTTTTGTTTTCTGCCTTGAATCTTTTTATGGCAACCGAATTGTGAAAAACCCAGATCCATAAGACAATGGGTTAAAACTAAGCTTTCATTCAATAAAATTGAGTTCCCAGACACAGACATGTAAAAAAGTTCATAAAAGGCCTATCAAAGGAATAAACGGCTAAAATACATATAGCAGGTCTGCTGACTGGACAGTGCATACTCCAGAGATATTTCTAAAGACTTAGACCAGTAGAAACAAACCTATGAACATATTAAGGAGAAGAAGAAACAGCGGAATATGTCTTCTGTCAACCAATTGTAAAAATCAACTTTGTTGGGAGTACCCAGGGCATTGAGACCGATAAATAGAAACAGTGGAAAATATCCTCTGCCGATGCAAAGACTTGAGATTCTTACTCCTGGGATGAGAAAACCCAAAGCCTGGAGGCCTGAATGAAATGAGAACTAATCTATGACTTGTAATTACAAGTATTTTGAAATATTTATTTTACGACAACGAGAGCTGATAACAAAGCTCTGGGTTCAGATAAAAATCCTTACGCTTAATGAAGTGCTCAAGACTCAATGGAGATTGCCCAATAGTTTAATATTGGTAAGGTCGTAAAGAGGCAGACTCCTTTTAACCGAAATCTTAACTTTAGGTTGTTTTGGTATTTCTGAAAATTTTGGCATATCCAAGCTATTTAAGTTTGTCAGCTTTATCCATCTTCACTGTTGGGTCTCTCTCTCTCCCTCCCTTCCGCCTTCCACCCTCCGGAACATCAACATTCAAATATCAAGACGTTACGGACTTACCAAAATCATGCATGTACGAAGTCGTATAGTGCTCATTTCTATTTGGGACTGTTAATGAATGGATTCCATCGGCAGGTAGTTGTTTCGGTAGAAGATGAGGATATTTCATGTAGAGCTGAAAAATGCACACACACAAACATGTCTCATTTTACATAATTTAGCAGTTTTATTTTAAATTCCATCCCTTATATTGGAAAGATCAATGTTTTGCAAAATGCAGTGATAAAAAACAATACAGGCAGCAGTATTTCAATGTAATAAATAAATAAAATAACAAAATCAACTCAAAAAATTGTAAAAACAAAGTTTTCAATCTATGAGAAACAACATTGCATATAAAAAAAATATTTAAAAAATCTATGTTGATTTTCGTGTTTATTACTAATTTTTTTGGATTATAAGAAATTATGAATTTGAATTATTTCAATTAATTATTCTTTTTATCTAAGGTCTTGATAAAGATGAAAAAGTTAGTGTCACGAGCGGGATTTGAACCCCTTGCACATCACCTTAATACGCCACTGCTCGAACCACTCGAGCTATCGTGACTTCGACTTTAATAATTAATAATAATTAACTTTAATTTTAATAATTGTAATTTGTAAATTTCATTGATATTAATTAAAAATTTTGAAAGTTGGTTCTTATAGCAAAGTATGGTTATTTGATTACAACATATGAATTAAAAAAACATATTTCATGAAATGTTAATTCATATTTTTAACAAATGGCTCAAAAATATTTATTGTATTTAAATTAAGATGCTCATATGATCTTACCGACTCTATGAATCGATTTTTGACTAAGCGTTCCTTTGGCATAAGTTGGACAATCACCGGGTGTTGAATGGTTTGTACATCTTCCTCCCTCGGGATGAACAGAGTGCCTTTAGTCAGGTCAATGTCGTTTGGCGGCTTCATTTCTGGCATTGGCTGTTTGTGACTTTTACCGAACTTTGATAAGTCCGCTGCTTTGCATGATGAATACCTCATGGCTGTATTTGTAAACAAATTGATATTTGATTTTGATTATAATGTGTCGTGTTGCGAATTTTGTATCAAGTAATTTGTTCGCAATTTAATCACAGTATTAATTAATATCAAGTTTAAAAATGGGCCTAATTGAGTAATTTAAAAATTATCAAAAATTATTTATCAAGCAAAATAATATAACATATGATTTAGACAGTTTTATTTGTAAATTTTTCTAATTAATTTTCTTATGTATGAATAATGAATCCTATGTGAACTTATCTATGACTTTTATTAATAAATATTTTTGATAAATTTGTTTTATGACAAGGTGGTCTAGGTTGAAACACAAGCATAAAAATATTTTAACATTTCTAAAAATCTTACAATTAATTAAGGTTTTTAGTTGAGATAAAAAAGTCAATGGCACGAGCGGGATTCGAACCCACGATCTTCGGCTTGATACGCCACTGCTCTACCACTTGAGCTATCGTGACCTCGATCCACTCGAACACCAACTTCCAACCTCAACCACACCTTTTGAATTTTCCCTCCTTTTTGCCATTTTTCAATGTTGTTCAATGTCAAAATTTTGCAAGCCGAAGATCGTGGGTTCGAATCCCGCTCGTGCCATTGACTTTTTTATCTCAACTGAAAACTTTAATTAATTGTAAGATATTAATTGGTCAAGTGGACCACGAAATTTTTTTTTTTGAATGGAAGTGGCTGAACTACTAAATTTAGGACTAGAATAATAGTTGGAGTGTCAACTGGACACTGCAGACTACAGAGGTGTATGTACAGACTCAGAGTGGTGAAAACAAGCCTTTCCAGATTTCAGACACCAGGATGAAGAAGAAACAAAGGAACTTGTCCTCAGAGTAAAGGCTGAAATTCCTACTCCTGGGAGAGAAAAAGTTCGAGCATGGAAGCCCTTGAAAAAGCTTTGGGATCTGGTAAAAAGCATCTTGTTGAGAAGCTCTAGGCAACAATGGAGATGCACAGTAGACCAGTACAGATCCTTTACATATCATTTTGGTTTATCCTCACTGAGCTGTTCTGTCAGACACGCTTTAACAATTCACTTTCGTCAGTAGTATTTTCAAAAACTGAAGCTGACAAAATGCAGAAACATTCTGGCAGATCAACCAAGCAATGATAGGCAGGCTAAAATAACCAGTTATGACCAAGGTTTATCACCCTGCAGATTCACCATAGTCACTGGTGGCCTGAAGAATTGACCCTTCTTTACTTTTACACCTTGGAAAGTGCACTATCTTTAATATAGTTGAACACTTTCCATGGTTCCTCTTCACTAATTTCTGTTGGAAATAGTATTGCCCTTTCAAAGGAGCTGTACTGCTTCCAGATTAAAACATTTCAGTCACATAAATACTTTTTCATGACAGAATCATCAGATTTCAGTCTCAGTTTTGGCCATTTTTTAAGGTGGTACTGGCCTGTAAAAAGGCCCATCATTTTTCTTAATTTTTGTAACCTGAGAAGGAGGTACATTTTTCTATATATATTGAGGAACTGCTTTGTTTTGCATCTGGTCAAATCATTTAGTGTGGGCATTTTATTCTCCGTCCTTTTGTTCAGTTCCACTTTTAGCATGCTTTAAGTTATGCCAATTTGCGGTTCTGGTTCAAAGGATATGAGAACTGCTCCTGTTTTTCTTGTCAGCCAGTTTCCTTCAAACCCCTCATGTCCTGTCACCCACATCAGACTAACTTATCTTGTTTTCCTAGAGTTGGAGGTATTTTAAGCATTCCCTGACCAATTTTGAATTGGAGAGAAAACTCTAGTCTTCAGTGGTTTGGCTCTCTGAGAATTTGTGTGTATGCACCTTTTAATCCCTTTTTAAGTATTTGTTTAGGGGACCGTGGTGGCCAAGTGTTTAGCAAGATGTACGCTCGGCTCTAGACCCGATAGTCATGGGTTCGATGCTCACTGTTCATCCTGGCTTTTTTTTCACGCAACCCTTCAACAAAAAAAAGAATATGCATCCCATATGAGATATATATATTGACTAATAAGCAAACATAAGGCCATTATAAAAAAAAGTATTTCTTGTACACAGAGTTCTAATGCATTGATTTCACCTTGGAAAATTAAAGGTGTAGGGCTTCGCTAGGTCAAAATTTGGGCCTTTGTATCATAGGGGGAGGCTGATATGTCCTCTGTTGTTGTAGTTCCTCAGAACAATTGTCTTGTTATTATGTTAAAAACATGAAGAATGGCTTCTTATTTTTGAAATATTGTAGTTTTTTCTTTATTTTATTTTTATTTTCAAAGAGACACTTAGAGAGAAGCTAACTATGAACAACATATTTATGTAAATTGAAGGAAATTATTGGTAATTGGTATTTGGTTAATACCACAAATAACAAAACTCAATCTAATGTTTTATTTTTTGCTTGAATTAAATACGGTTCTTTGAACATTCAAGACTTCGAAGCGCTTGCATGTATAACTTCATCATCCTAATCTTGTTTTATTATTCCAATGACTCCAGATAGGTTTTTCTAAATGACAGATAGTTCTAAAAAAAAGAAAAAAATATTATTATAAATATATAAATAAACATGTTAATTTCACTTTTCATTTGGTTATTTTGTTTTCTAGGTCAAACCTTAGTATAGGTGAAAAGACAATCTGGCAATTCCACAGATATAAGACTAAGTTGGATTGGAGTCAGAAAAAAAAACCCACTGACATCATCCCAGGATTGATCTGAAATTCCACAAACAAAATGTCAATATTGTATAATTTAAGAAATGTGTGAAAATTGAAGGTCTACTTAAGATTAGAATATGAAGACAATGAAATTTTTTGTTTAAGCTGCTTTGGTGGATGTAAAAATTTTCCAATAGTAGATTTTTGTTTAATATTAGGTTTAATATTATATACTTTTAAACTGACAGGATTTACATATTCTAAATTTACAAATGAATTTAGAAATTCTATTTTTATATGATATTATTATACATTTATTTTTAAGAATCTAAATTCGATTAGTATTCAAAATGGCTTACTCAAAAGGTGGAAGTGTGTGTTGCCGTTTCATCTTGATACACACTTTTTTATTAAAAACCTTCTTTTTCAGAAATAACTTTGCCATCCTGTTGATATTGTCATTATATTCGCTAGAGGGTGGGTGGTTTTTCTCTGCCTTATTTAAGGCTGAAAAAAGGAAGCAATCGAGTTATGTTTCTTGCAGTCGGTAAAATCATCATTTGTGTTGATGGTTACCTGCGGGTGGACATGACCAAGGAAATGTAGGGCCAGATGTTATTTCGTTTGTGTACACTCGATGTATGTATGGCTTATATGGGTCACGTAATTGGAATTTCTCTTTAGGAATGTGCATTCCTGGAGACCTCATTAGAAATGGTATATGTTCTTTGATGCCTTTAAAATTAAATAAATAAATAAAAATTGACAGAGTTTTTTTTTAAATAGCTTATTTCACAAGAATTGTTACCATAATCAATTGAGTATGACGTCTTGTAATGATCAGCATGACGAGCGCAGTTAATGGTATTAACATTGTCTTCAGGATATCGTTTTGGTACTAAGAATGGGTACTTCAAATATAACTATAATAATAAGATAAAAGAATTGGTTTATTTTTGATAATATTGTGCTTAAAGTATATTATTTTCAAGAAATTTAAAGGGGCGTCGGTGGCTGCCAATAGTTTAGGTGTTGACATGGCCCTCATCACTGTAAGGTAAAGGTCCCGGGTTGGAATGCAGCGGCCCTGCATATATGTAATAATACAATTAATTAAGATTTTTAGTTAAGATAAAAAAGTCAATGGCATAAGCAGGATTTGAACCCACGATCTTCAGCTTGATACGCCGCTGCTCTACCCCTTGAGCTATCGTGACCTCGATCCACTCGGACACCAACTTCCCATCTCAACCACACCTTTTGTTTTTTAATTTTCCCTCCTTTTTGCCATTTTTCCAATTAAAAAAAAAAGGTGCAGTTGAGATGGGAAGTTGGTGCCCAAGTGGATCGAGGTCATGATAGCTCAAGTGGTAGAGGAGCGGCGTATCAAGCCGAAGATCGTGGGTTTGAATCCCGCTTGTGCCATTGACTTTTTTATCTCAACTAAAAACCTTAATTAATTGTATGATATTAATTGGTCAAGCGGACCATGAAATTAGTGAATTTATATATAATACCCTCATTAAAAAAAATCAACTTATGTCAACAATTGTGAAATTTTCAAAAGTTAAAATAATTTGTTAAATGTTTGCATTGGCTTGTACCAGTGTATATTTTTTGTGTGTGTGTAAAAACGACAGCAGATTGTTTTGTTTAAATAATGAATTTAATATCAATTTTATTTTTCGCTAAAATCATATTAACAGCATGAGTAAACCAATGAAATTATTTGTTATTCTATCTACTTTTGGCCAAAAGAAAGTTTTTATAAGGCAACAAATTTTTTTAAGCCAACAACCACTGAAATCTTAGAATCAATCATATTTAACAAAACAAATAGACATGTCCTCTCAATCTGTAGACTGTGATTCCATAATAATTAATAATATATTTAATAATATTAATCCATATATATTTAGCAGTCATAATTGACCATATTAATTACTCATTTGATCTAAAGTCTTCGTTGAGATGAAAAAGTTAGTGTCACAAGTGGGATTCGAACCCACAACCTTCGGCTCAATATGCTGCTGCTCATGATAGCTCAAGTGGTTAGAACAGCAGCATATTGAGCCAAAGGTTGTGGGTTCGAATCCCCCTCATGGCACTAACTTTTTCACCTCAACCAAGATCTTATATAAAATGAATAATTAATGTTTAATAATAATAAAATGTAAAACATTTAATTTTTAATTATAAAAAATAAATAATTAATATTTAATAATAATTAATAATCCAAAATAATTATAAAGAAAATTCAACATGTAGTTTCGTCGTTTCAGGTAATTTCGGTCTACTTATCCTCACTGGATGTTTCAGCCGTTTACAGTTGCAGATCCAGCACTGCAGGTTGAAGCATATCTGACAGACCAATCTACTGAGGATAGTCAGACCAAGGACAATTGTAATGATGGAATACAAAAAATACGGAATTTGGCCTGTCAGGTACTTTCCAGTTTTAAGCCATCACCCTGCGGTTCCTACGAAGAAATTTTGGAAAATTGAACATGTTTTTAACATTCAAGGAAAACATATTTTATAAATCTGTACGTAGTTGAGTAGTTGATTGTTTAAAGAGAATGGGGGGGAAAGGGCCAGGGCGACAGTGGGAATCGAACCCACGACCGCAGAGTTTACAAGTTGAGAATCTATCATGCTAACCACCCTGGCTACCATGGTCCTAAGTTCATTTTTGAACTGCAATTGTTTCAATTCTACTTTAAATTGCCGTACTAATCCATAATACTATCTATGAAATGTTAATTGTAAAAATTCCTAATTTATTCCAATTGTATCAATCAATTAGTTGAATATTTTTTTAGTCGATCGTGAGATTTATTCCCATTATCTGTGGGGTGATAAACATGTAATTTGGTCGTTACCAATCCCGTAAATATAACACTGTAACATGCACCCTACCTTTCATGACCTTACCTTTATAAAAGAAACTCCATACAATCACACAGACACAATAACGATGGGAGAATGCAGAAATTCATCTTAGATCAACCCAGTGAGGATAGTCAAACGAAAAATGATAGATAACGATCAAATTTCAAAGTATATCGAGTTTGGTCTGTCAGATACTTAGATAGGTGAATTTGAACGCAGACCAACCACTGAAAAGGGCAAAATGTTGAAACGTCTGTCAGATGGTGAGAATAGACAGACCAGAATGATCAAAAATGATTAAATTACATGTCCTTCAGCTCTTAGATCACAAGAGGAAATTTCACAATCTTTTCTCCTGTTAAAGTTTTTTTTGTATAGTTCTTAAAATATTTAATTTTGCAAAAACTCAAATAACAGCAGTTAAGGTCTGAAAAAAATTCGCTGGTAAAACTTTATGTGTTTTCAACCATCCTGCACTGATTGTACATCAGTGCGGTGAGATCAAATGATGCAATAGCAACAAACCTAAGGAAATAAGTAAAAAAAAAAGAACAAACAAAAGTACAAATATGTATGACGAGTACAATAAGAACATACTTCTAACATGGAGAAAATACTGGGAACTTCTACCAAATAACAGCTTTAAGGAAAATCATACTTAATAAAAGCAGAGAAAAATCTTTTTATTTAAATAACTAAATTCCTTTAGATTAAACCACTGAGGAAAGTGAAGAAACAAACTGATGAGATATTATTTCATCTCTGAATGTTCTAAAGATCAATATGAGTAAAAGTTTGTGATTTGTCTTTACCAATTCTTTTGGGTTGCCTAACCTCAATGTGCAGGTATGTCAGAAGCCTTTCAGCTTTTTGCAGTTGCAGGTCCAGCATTAAACATGGCAAAAACCTGTCTGACAGACCAAACCAGCGAGGATTGGCAGACCAGAATGGTCAGAAATTACCAAATTATGGGAAATCTTACAAAATTCAATGTAATTTGGTTTTTAGTGATCTTTTGGTCTGCCTATCCTCACTGTGTTGGCATGTCAAAGTCTTTCAGCTTTTTGCAATTGCAGGTCCAGCACTGAACATGGCAAAAGGCTGACATGTATGTGACAGATCAAACCAGCGAGGATTGGCAGACCAGAATGGTCAGAAATTACCAAATTATGGGGTTTCATCACCCAGCACATCCCATGAAGAAATCTTACAAAATTCAATGTAATTTGGTTTTTAGTGATCTTTTTGGTCTGCCTATTCGCACTGCATTGGTATGCCATGAGGCTTTTTGCAGTTGCAGATCCTGCACTGAACTTGGCAAAAGGCTGACATATATCTGACTGATCAAACCAGAGAGGATTAGGAGACCAAAATGATCAGTATCGACCAAATTATGGGTTCATCACCCAGCATATCTGCGAAGAAATCTTACAAAATTCAATGTAATTTGGCCTTTACCGATCTTTTTGGTCTGACTATCCTCACTGTGTTGGCATGTCAAATGCTTTTCAGTTTTTTATAGTTGCAGATCCAACACTGAAAATGGCAAAAGCCTGTCTGACAGACCAAACCAGCGAGGATTGGCTGACAAGAATTATTTGTATTGACCAAATTACATATTCCCCACTCTGCAGACTACTCAAATCTCACAATGAGCAAAAATAATTATAGAAACGTCTGGACCTATAAACTGCTTTTCATATTTCACAAGTTTTCATATAAGTATAGCTCGTTAATATGACAATTTCACTTACCGCTTGTGCAAACCTATTCGGAATGATTGGTTTGATTTCTGGTAATGAGACGACGACTGGATGAGGCAAGGTTTGAACATTGTCATTACAAGGAATGAGCAGCATATCTTTTCCTTTCGCTGTCTTTGGGGTGCATTCTACGCCCTTCCTATATGATGCGCAATCTTTTGGTATACACAATGCACCGACCATTCTTAATCAAGACGAGGCCAGCAGTGGACAAAAAATAATATTAGTACTAAAGAAATCTAAATTGAATCTAATCATTTAATCAACTAGTCATTCAAAATAAAAAAAGTGGATTCAATTTCATAATATATCTATACAAAATCATTAAAACATGTGTATGTTTTCAAAACTTTTTCTAAAATAGACCAGACGTCAATATGAAAGATATAGATTTGTACTGTTTGGATCTATTGAGGAAAAATTCTGAAATGACTTGGAAGATGACAAATTAGCCTTTTTTTAATTTTTAATAAAGGATAGTAAGAAAATTAAACATTATTCAATACCTTAAAGCAAGAGTCTTTAAATAACAGCTTTTTATTTTCGTGAAATGATATCAGTGCCAAATAACACCTTTTTTTTGGAAGTCAAATAGAATTATTTAAGGTAAAAACAATATTTTTAAAACAGCATTTATTTGTATCAAGTCACAAAATCCATCTCGCATACTTGTGTCTTCGAGTTTCTCTTATTGCTAGATTTTTTGTGCAATTCTTGAGTAAGTATATTGTTCCGGTGTACAAGTTTTTTCACCATGCAATCGGATTCTTTCAGTTTAAGGGTTAAGATGGCACATTTTTCTTCATAGTTTTGATTTTCACTTTTTGTTTCCATCTTTTAAAATTACAATTTTTTTTTTAATATAACATTATAACATAAACAAGACAAAAACTACCTGGTGTTGAACAAACTGAGAAAGAACCTGATTATCCCGTTTTAATTTTGATACTTTCGATTGTTCATGCTGGAGTTCGGTGTTAAGCCTGATATTTTCCTTGGATAGCTTTTTGATCTCGCAGGTTGATTTGTTCAAAAGGAGATCTTTCTTCTTCAAAACTCTCACAAGATCACTGCTATGTCCAGAATTGTCGTCGAAAGTAACGTTCTTCACACTTTTAACACTAGCAACAGTGACATTTGCTATTTCTGTTGAAATATAAACTGTCAAATTTAGATAAGGTCTAATTAAGCAATTAAGAATTACGTTTTAGTTTGGAAATTTTGTATTTCTCCTTGTCAAGGTCCAAAGAGAGTTTGTGTTTATCGATCAACAGTTGAATCTCGTTTTGAAACATTTTTTGTTCAAGATTCGTAGAAATTTTAACACTATTTTCAAGTTTTTGAATTGTTCTTGACATACTGTTAATAGTCATTTGCATGCCTGCCTGCTTCAAAATTCCTTTCTGAAAATAGAAATTAAACTTCTGTATTAAAATATTCTGATAAATGAACACATCTTTTACGATAAAATATGGTAAAAATTTGGCTTAATTATTCAAATCACTTGCGATATTTGCGGTATGTAGCATTCAGCGTAATGTCGGTTTTATTTATTTCAAAATACAAAAAGAAAATAGAAAAAATATAAAATAATATGACAATAAAATTATTAGCAGTTTTGTTAGTTTTAAACACAAACACCTTACCTTTTCTCTGTCAGTCATGCTAAAGAAAACAAATGATATCATTCATATGATTATTTTAATATTTGGAGAGAAATTGGTTTTAGGATGGATGAAATAAACAGACTCGTTCATTTTTTCAATGTATTTTTCTTAACCAATTACATCACATTAGAAATTTATTTTTACAAAATGAAAAGAAATTTTTTTTTAAATTCCTGTTTGTTCTTAAATAGCTCTTTCCCGAATATTTTTTTTTCTCTCAATACCAATATACGCATTATAAATTCATTTTCTATATTTATAAATAATATAAATTGCACATTTATTATAATTTTTCCCAACAACTATACACAAATGGCTTTATATGTACAGCATTGAAAAAATTCCATCACAGTTACTTTTGCTGGAAATATTATCTAGTCGTATAAACTACATAAGAAATACATCCATTTCATTTACTTGTTTTAATTTTTTTTTTTAAATTTTAATGTTACGAAAGGTAATAATAAAATGAAGCAAAATATAATACAATTTATTTAAAATCGACGTCAAAGGAATCAACGTAAAAATATGCCAAAATAATTTCAACAACTACCTTAGAAATTATTTAAATGTAAAAAAGAAAACAACAAAGAACATATTTAATTTTTCCTTAATATAACATACAAATTGAAGTAGAAACTTCATAATGTTATTACTAAAGTACGAAGGAAAATAGTAAACTGTCTTGTCCTTAGAAGCTACTATTTAGCTAAGGTTCATTGAACATTGCACTAATGAGGTATTCTAATAAAAATAAAATTGCAGCTAGGTTTTTCTTTTTTAATAATAATTCTTAATTAATCCCATATGCAACACTTACACTATATACAAAAAATATAGATATATATAACATTGAGGGGAAGCACAACTTTTATTTGGATCAAGGAGGGATTTCGTGGAGACTAAAATATTATTTGAGTGTTCACACATAGAAAGCACCACTAGGTTTTTTTTTTAGTTTTCTTTTTTTATGAATAAAGATTTATATTTATATATATTTTTTTTTTGTAAAAATTATTTACAACAAAAACTAGAGGACTCTTTAGGCCTCACTACTAGGCTAAAAACCACCAAAGGCTAGTTGTTTTTCTAGTAATAAAATTGCTATTTCAATTTATTAAAAAAAAATTCCAGTTTGATTCCAGCTTTATATATGTAATATTTCGTTGCCCAATCATTTCTAAATAGGTATTTCTACATAAA
The DNA here is from genome assembly GCF_000648675.2 of Cimex lectularius. NCBI lineage: Eukaryota > Metazoa > Arthropoda > Insecta > Hemiptera > Cimicidae > Cimex > Cimex lectularius. The sequence continues at coordinate 236,085 of NW_019392664.1, forward strand.
ATGTAACATAATATTTAACAAATAAATAAAGAACAGAAAAAAATTAACAAGAGCAATAAATAAATAAATAATTGATTTAAAAAGTAACTGTGGGTTAAATTTTTTAAAATAACACTGTACTGGACCAAACATGAAATTTAGCCTTGCTTACGTTTAAGCCTACTAGTCTTGGTTTCAGTAAATAAATCCAAGTATCATGGTCACCTTGGTACAACTGATATCTCAACACCGAGAAGGAACTTAACCGTATCAGTATATTTAACAAGTGTGACCCTGGGCAATTTAGGGCCGGGCCCAGTCACTGAAGCTTTAATGGTGCGGCAATGTGCTTTGGCGAAAAATTCGGACAGTTTCAAATCCCGCAGGACCTGCCCGGACGATTGGCCAAGCTGTTTCAAAAGGGCCTCTTTTGTTTTCACTTTAAGGAGAGGAGCGAGCTCATGGAAAAGGACCCAAGACTCAGATCGGGACTCGTTGGCCAGCCTGTACAGATTTGGGAGAAGCACTTCGGATTCTTCTACTTCAAAGCCGTCGATTCCATCTCGTGAAGAGTCTGCATCTAGTTGTACTTTCTCACTCACCTGACTTCCGCTCGGTGAGCAATCTTCTAACAAAACAAGAGAAAAAATAGTCAAATTATTTCCAATTTCATAGATTTTAGCAAATAATAGTTCTTGACTTACCTGATTTAATTTGTACTGATGGCGGTGGAGTATTACAATTCGCTATGTGTAGTTCCATCAGCTGTCTCGCTTCTTCATCAGTAGCGAGAGATAAAGCAGTATTGCCCGAGTATGTTGCCAATAGAGGGTCAGCACCATGGTCTAACAGTAGTTTAACTACTTTTGTACAATTATTTTCAGCAGCTTCATGGAGGGGTCTATAAAAAAAATTATAATTTTTTAAAAAAGAAAAATTTAAAACAATAAGAAGAAAAAAAATTACCAACCTTACTCCTCCCAAAGCACTGTCGCTAACATCAGCCCCATAAGTAAGCAGTAAATTGACAATCTGAAGGTGACCTCTTGAACAGGCTTCATGAAGTGGTGTGTACCCTGCGTTGTCACGAGGAGCTGGGTTGTGATTAAGTTTATCGAGGCAGTAACGGACTGTTTCCTATACAGAAAAATTAATCAAACAATTATTGGTTTTTAACATTGGGATTTGTGGAGTCTATAAATTAAAACATACCACGTTGCCAAGTCTGGAAGCTCTGTGCAGAAGAGTTTCGCCGAGTCCTTTATTGAGAACCCAGCCTTTAATTTCTGATTGAATTTCTTGTTCTGTCATTGGTGGGTTTTTCTAAAATAAAATGATAACATTAAAAAAATAAATAAATAAATCACAGTGTTTATTTTTTAACAACTGACCTTCTTCCGCTCACGAGGAGGATGTTCCCCTTCTTTCTTAGGTACAGTGGCTTTTTTCTTTTTTCTGATGTAATCAAAACCCGAGCTTTTCAATTTCCTCCTAAACATTTTGACTTTGTGTTTTATCTTTTTGCCATCGGCGGATTTTGCACCAGGTACTGCCTTAAATTGTTCAGACTTGTGCTTTGGCAGCATCTTTTTCCTTTTGTCAGGATGAGCTTTCCTTCTTATTCTTATTAACAAAAAAAAAAAAACAAAAAAAAATTAATGCAGGATTGGAAAATTTGTTTTATTTTTGCAGGTGCTTGTCATGTAAACAAAGCTAAATCCTCAAATTTAATTTATGGTTTATAATAAATAAATTGAGCTGTTATATTTTATACAAAACAGTTTAGATTATACTGACTTTTATAATAATGAGGATCTGCGAAAATGACCTAACTCAATTTTTGTACAAATCAATTAATTAAGGTTTTTAGTTGAGATGAAAAAAAGTCAATGGCACGAGCGGGATTCGAACCCACGATCTTCGGCTAGATACACCGCTGCTCTACCACTTGAGTTATCGTGACCTCGATCCACTTGGACATCAATTTCCTATCTCAACCCCACCTTATGAGTTTTCCCTCCTTTTTGCCATTTTTCAAATGTCGTGTAATCGGATTGGATTCTCAACGACAAATGAAATGGCCACGGAGAGCTTTTAGTGTAAGTGTACTTCATTTTAATTCATTAAATTCACTAATTTTGTGGTCTGCTTGACCAATTAATACATTACAATTAATTAAGGTTTTTAGTTGAGATGGAAAAAAGTCAATGGCATGAAGTTCATGTCCGAGTGGATCGAGGTCACGATAGCTCAAGTGGTAGAGCAGCGGCGTATCTAGCTGAAGATCGTGGGTTCGAATCCCGCTCGTGCCATTGACTTTTTTTCATCTCAACTAAAAACCTTAATTAATTGTAATGTATTAATTGGTCAAGCAGACCACGAAATGTACAAATTTAAACTCGGGTGAAGTGCAGCCCAAACCATGTATAACAACAATACAGTTTAGGGAGGGAAGCATGAGCGAGTGCATGGTGCAGTAATGGTTTCAGAGGTTTTGATGAAGACAGGGAAGGTCGCAGTAGGCCTTCTGTTATGGACGACGACCAGCTCAAATGTTCACTGAAGAAAATTCAATAAAAACAACAGGGGAAATTGCGGAAGAGCTTAGTGTTGACCGCTCAACCGTTGTTCCCCATCTGGTGCATATTGGTAAAGTAAAAAAGCTCGAAAAGTGGGTACCACACGAACTGAACAAAGCCCAAAGAAATCGACGCTTTGAAATTTGCACATCTCTTCTCTTGCACCACCAAAATGACCCATTTCTCAATCAAATCATCACGTGCGATGAGAAATGGATTCCGTGTGATAACAGGAGGCGAATAGGTCAGTGGACAAGGATTATGCACCAAAACACTTTCCGAAACCAAATTGGCACCCAAAAAAGATTATGGTAACTGCCTGGTAGTGTACTGCTGAGGTTGTTCACTATAATTTCCTGAATGATGTTGAAATATCACAGCAGAGAAATATGGTCAAAAAATTAACAAAATGCGTGGGACGCAATGCAACGTCATTGTCCAGCATTGGTAAACCGTAAGGGGCCGGTTCTTCTTCCCGATAACACCAGAACACACATGTCGCAATGGCAAACCTGCGGAAACTTAAGGACTTAGAATATGAACCTTTACCGCACCCTCCATCTTCACCCGACCTGTCATTTACAGACTTCCACTTTTTAGGCATGTTTATAACTTCTGGAGGGATAAATTTTTTAAAGAATGCAGTGATGCCAAAAACGCCCTCCAAGACATTATTGTGAGTCCAAAAAAGTTTTTTATGAAAGAGAAATAAAAGTACTTATTAAACACTGGCAAAGATTGTGATGAAAAATATTTCAAATAAATTTTCTTTATCTTATAAAAATAAATAAATAGTTTTAATTGCCTTTATTTAGCCTTTAATAACCTGAATTATTTTTACACCAACACAATAGTAGTTATATATAAATTTGTTATGATTGTTATTTACCTTTGCCTTCGCCTGAGGTCTTCTCTTGTAACACCTGGAGGTGGAGCAGAAGCGGGTCTCTCGGCGCCAAACACCTCCTTTACAGTGAGACTCCGTCTGTACTCTTTGCTCTCCGTTCTAGTCCTAGATTCAAGAACAATAGGAGGAATGTCGACTTCAGCCCGATATTCTCCAGTTTTGAGAAATTCTGCTCTGTATTCAGCCAAAGTTTCTTTCCTGAAGCCAAGATAAGCTCCAGCAACGCCGGCCGGATTGTTCTCCAGGCCTGGTGTAGGAAGGAGTTCAGTTTCGACTTTTTCTTTAACATCGTTCACCTTGTTCACGAGTTTCTTTAGAGGCCTCGCTCTTCGAGCACAATACCTGAAATGAATAAAGATGTTATTTTAATTGAATTGTTTTTTTAATTGAATCAATTTTTTACCTCTGCATAAGGCGATCGAGAAAAGACTTCTCTTCTCCAAGGGTTTTCGCAATAGCTTTTTTATCATCTTTAATATCTTTTTCATTTGAAGGTTCGACTTTTTGAGTCGATTTATTTGGAAAAGTATCTAAAGAGTCAGTATTCGGTGAATCTGGGAACATCTCGAGGTCTGGTAGACTGAGAGATCCCTTGGGCCAGCCAGGCGGTCTCGTAATAGATATAAGACAAGAAGGTATCCTTAAGGATTTCTTAAATCTATAAAGTTCTTCCTCCCAACCGGGAGCGAAATCGGAGCCATCGCCAAACACCGGCTTCTTGGTCTTCTTCTTAGCCATTGTATTTACCTTCTTTGGTGAACCTTTAATCTTCTTGGTAACCGGTTTAGAGTGCTCAGATATATGTTGGCCCTCACATTCAGGACCAGCTTGACCGTTTGTCTCGTCTTCTCTCGCTTCTTTTTTTACCCTGTTCTCATTTATTTCATTTTCCTGTTTTAAAGGTTCTACTTCAGAAAGAGATTGTTCTGTACCAGGCTCTTTCTTAATATCACAGACAAATGGGATATTATCCCTAAGTTTCTTTTTGTGCCTTCTTCTAAACGCTTTACCCATGTTTAGTTGAAGCACTAGTTCGTCACATCGTGACAGCCAAATTTTGTATTCTTCCTCCTCGTCGACCTGAAGATTTATTTATTTATTAATCATTTTTGTACAATAATTATAAACGATTAGGATTTAAATAGAGTAAATAAGCTACCTGATCTCCTTCTTTCTTCCTCCTCATTTCATTAAGAGTTTGCCTTTCTAAAACAGGCATATCACTTTCAGAATCTGAGTCCCGAAAATCAAAAACTGAAGCCTCCGAACTACTCCTGAGCCCGCTCTCCCTGGATGGGATATGAAATCCTGGAGGGTGTATAACTGAGGCATTTTCTAACGCTTGAATACCACTCTGGTCTTCCTCAGTTTTAAATACTCTACACATACACATTAAGAAATATTTTTAAAAATCCAATAATAAAATCACAATAAAATAATAATTCAATAACAAAAACCAGTACATTCAATTAATTAAGGTTTTTAAGTTGAGATAAAAAGTCAGTGTCACGAGCGGGATTCGAACACACGACCTTCGGCTTGTCACGATAGCTCAAGTGGTAGAGTAGCGGCGTATCAAGCCGAAGGTCGTGTGTTCGAATCCCACTCGTGACACTTGACTTTTTATCTCAACTTAAAAACCTTAATTAATTGAATGTTATTAACTGGTCAAGTGGACCACAAAAAATAGTGAATGAAAAACCAGTACCTTTTTCTAGGAAGATTGGCGATAAGTGCTTGTTCCTTGGATAATTTTTGAGAATTAAAGGTCCACTGAGACTTGGCAGTATTACTTAACAGATCTGCCATACTACTACTTCTGACTAGATCTAAAATAAATTTCAAAAATTAATACCAATATAATTTGATTAGTGAATACTGATTGTTGATATAATCAGTACCCTTTTGAGTAGGGGATTGGAAACCTGGAATGCTCCTGTGAGGTGATGTTCGGCCAGAAGAACTCGAACCTGGTGTGATAGGTCTATCAGTACCGTTTGGGCCAGTTACTTGCTAAAAATTCAAAATAAAAATATTAACAATCGAATATAAATTTTCCCAATAAAGTTCAATTCATTGATATCGAACCTGTTTGAGTTCTGCTTTTGTCCTTATCCTTGCAGCAAGGAATGCGGCTAAACCATCATATTCTCCTTTGATATTGGTACCTAGATGATGTCCACTTTGTTGTAAAGCTTCTTCATCTTCTCCCGTTATGTCAACGACATCTTGGTTTGTCGGGATTTTCTGAGATTGGCCGTACAAAGATTTACTACTAGATGCTGCATTGTAACCAGGAGGCATGGAAGGAAAGTGATGAATGTATGGAGAAGTCTGAGGAGAAGTCGATGACCTATCAGTAGTAATAGCGCAAAAAGGTGGCAGATTGTGTCTTCCTTGATAACCAGGATGTAGTACGCTGTTACTCCTATTTTCTCCGTATTTTGCTTTCTGTTGTTGCATTTGCTGCTGATGTTGAAATTGCTGGTGATGGAGCTGTTGTTGCTGCAGCTGCAGGTTCCTGGCCTCTTTGGTTTCAAGAGAATTTCTTAATATGCTTAACACTCTTTTATCTGCAGCACCTGGAAAAGAGAAAAAATACATAAAAACAATGAATGATGAGTTTTTAAAATATGCTTAAAATGTTGAGACCAACCTCCGCCGTTAGAATGCTTCTGATCGGGATAGTATGCACCTTGATTTTGTGGTCCCATAAAGGTTCCTTTTTTGGCATCGCCGTTGACTGCTTTGGAGGACAAATAGGAACTGAAACGTTTTTCAATTTGTTGATCTATGCTTTCCCTCCAAGTATCAACTCTTGCTTGCTTTGCCACTGGCACAGAGCTCTGCTGAGAACCCGAGGAACTGCTTGGAACTTTTATATCTTCGTGTGGAGGCCTTTTTAAATAATTGTGGGGTTGAAATTGCCTCGAGGAATTAGGTGGTTGATCTGGCGGTGTAGGCTGGTAAGAATGCCTTGACTGCTGAGGTGGTTGTTGGACTGGATTCTGCGGTGCCATAGGATAATAATGTTTAGCGAAACTGCCCATTGATGGAAGAGCCTGATAATAGCGCATATCTTGCTGGTGCTGTTCCTTTCTTCTCTTTGGATCAGCTAATTGTTGAGAGGGATGCTGGGGCTGTTGAGGCTGCTGGGAGGGGTGTTGATTATGATGTAACTGTGCTAATGAATGTTGTTTCTAAAAAAAAAAAATAATTATGACAAAAATTTAAGTATGCTAATATAGAAATTGATAGTATATTAAGAAATTACCTGGGGAGGATAAGAGTTGTGGTAATCTACTTTAGTTTGGGCAGGGGGTAACTGTTGATGGTACTGCGCTTGAGAAGTCTGATGTTGATTTTGATGAGGGTGCTGTTGCTGAGAATGGTTATAACCTGGTGTTGGCGGGTAGGAAGAAAGGGATTTACTCCTCATGTACTCTTGCTGCTGTGAATGGTAATAATAATTCATTTGTTCAGAATCAGATGCTGTAGAGTCTGCACTCTGTCGAACAGTTTTTACTGATAAATCAAGTGGAGACTCTCTTTTGAGAACTGTTCCAGTTTGCAGCCTTGGCTGATGTTGAGTTTGTGCAGTGGGCGGTATCGGTGTTGATGAATGACCAGGATAAAAGCCCTACACAGAAATTGTTATAATTAAAATCTATGCATTTGCATTTGGTATATTTATGTTATTTTACCTGAGGTGTAGAAAGATCCCTTGAAGGTTCCTGTTGTTCAGTCTGATTCAGCTGTGGATTCGGAGTACTAGATTGTGGATGGGATTGGTGGTGGTTGTTATAATTATTATAACCTATATAATTAACAGGTGTACTATTTGCACTTCTGGCAACACCTGGTGAAGCATTTCCATTCAATTGGTGCTGAGGATGTTTCATTTGTTGATGCTGCAAATTGGGTGTTGGGGTCCTTTGTTGAGGCAAGCTTTGAACATTAGTGGGTGGCTGAAGTTGATGTTGGGAAGGTGGCCTTGGTATCTCTTGATGTTGAGAACCTCGTGGAGGGTGAGCAGTTAGTTGTGGCAGTTGTTGTTGTTGCTGCTGCTGCTGCTGCTGTCGCTGCTGTTCTTGCAACTGCTGATGTTGCCTCTGTTGTTCTTGATTGTGCCTCTGCAATTCTAGATGAAGCCTCTGTTGCTCCTCATGTTGTTGTCGAAGCTGTTGCTCTTGATTGTGCCTTTGTAGTTCTTGATGATGACGCTGTTGTTCCTCTTGCTGTCGCTGCTGCTCTTGTTGGTGTTTCTGTTGATCTTGATGCTGCCTCTGTTGATCCTGAATTTGCCTCTGCTCATGATGACGGGAGTGTTCTTGTTGACGTTGCTGCTCCTGCATATGTCTTTGTTGTTCATGTTGCTGTTGAGAAATGAGTGTTTGCTGTTGCTGGTGAGGATGCGGAGGATTCTGCTGCTGATGGTGTTGACCCGGATGCATTAACATCTGTTGTGCAGGTTGATGTGGGTGGTGGTGAATAGCCTGCTGCTGCTGCTGCTGCTGCTGTGTTTGCGAAGGTGTCCTTAAGAGATGATATTGACCAGGGTAGTCCATCAGAGAAGGCTGATGTTGTCGTTGAGGTGGAGGACTTGTATTAGGCATAGCAGGACCCGGAACACTGTTCGAATTTCGATAATTCAACGAAGAAAACGGAGCCAAGCTCGGTACCCTAGTAATAATGTGTAAATAATGTACCAGTTAAATATATAAGATATCAGGTTTTTAACAAAATACCTAAGTGGTTCTTGGTGTTGGTAACCTTGGTGCTTCGTCGAAGAAGACTGCTGCTGCGAGGGTTGGTAGGAATGATGAGCACCTTGCTGTTGGTAGTAGGCTGCAGCTGCGGCCGACGACGCAGGCGGCCCCGCGCCGCCCGCGATACCGACCAGCGAATTGTACTGCCCCCCTGTATTTCCGGTACCCACTGCCGCCGGCGGGACCCCTTGGAAGTACTGCCTGGTGCTTTCAAGCACATTGTTAAATGAAACATCCATACCTGAAAAGCAATCCGGAACCATTATTAAGATTGAAAGCCGGTTTTAATCAAAACATGGCAATCGGTTTAAGTGAAACCCAGGAGACATTTTCAGACGGCCTCACGCCCGATTCCCAAGAGTCCTTCTTGTAATCAACCCTACGGGCTCTCAGGGAGATTAAATAATCGACTATACTAATAACGCAGTATGCTGTATTATAAACGAAAATCCATTGAGAAGGCAACAGATGAGAATGGACGACGTTAAACAGATGGATATTGAATAAAACAACCCTTGAAGATAAATGAAAATGTAACGAGGTTTTCAGAAAACTGGGGCGAACAGGGTGAAAAAACACACCTGATGATAATGATTGTCATTTATTTCAGTTGCAAGGCAAAGGCAGAATCGAATTTTGTGCAGCCTTGCAAACAAACTTCTTTTTGCACAAACTGTGCCGTTTCTGGAGGTAATAACAACCTGGAAACACATCCAATAGTAAAAACCCTTAAGGGTGAAAACTCTTAAGGGGAACAGATTATTCCTCGTCAAGAAACCCTTTATTGGAATATCGCGCATTCTCACAAAAATATTTCCTCCGTTTTAAGAGGGATGCCGATGTCAATGGCGCATGAGAAGGCAGAACTTTTTTGATTAGCTTAAACCCTTTGGCAAACAGATTGGTAATCCGATCGGGCGTAAGACCCCTCCTATTAAAGAAGGGCGGAGGCGAATTGCAAGACATCAACACCTCACTTAAGTCCCAGCGGGGTTCGCATTTCGTTCTTGTCTTTTCTTCGTCGGCAGATTCGTGCCGATTAATTAACAATATTGAACCAAACGTGCTAAAACTATACATTCTTGTGATTTATTGCCTGGGAAAATTATTTCAGTGTTGGAACACAACAAAATATGAACCGCAAAGTTAGTAGTGGCATAATTTATACTGAAATTTTTCAGACCGACAACCAAGCTGTAATTGAAACTATTTGTTTTAGTTCATCTTAAGTTGTAACAAAACAAATTACAAAAAAATCAATTACAGATGTTTTCCCTGAACATAGTAGAATGGAATGATGAACCAGCGAGATTAAGCGGATACGCGTTGATCGATCGCTCTGCAAGATAAATAATGAAAATAAAAATTTCGCACTTCTATTACAAAGTTATAAAAGGTACAAAAAATTTAATCGAGATTTGTTCTTGGAATTTGATTTTGTGTTTCGTTAAACAATCAATTACATTACATACCAAGTAGATGTGCCCACTTATTTATTAAAACAGAATACCAAGGAAATGTTTGCCAATGATTTATATAATGATTATAAAATCGGAGTGTTTGTTTCCTTTATTTTCGACATTGCAATTATTAAATAAAATTAATTAAATAGTAATTTAATTACATACTATTTTACGTACACAGATGCAACCATTTATACCTTTATTTGGTGATCGTGAGGTGCGGTCTGGTGTGACGTAGGTTTTAGAAAAACATTTTATCAGGCCAACGTTTCGATCTTTATTGAGATCATCTTCAGGGCTTTTTTCAAGGCTCAAAGTGTTTCCGTGTAGATGTGTCATTCTTGTGTGTCGTGTTGAGAGTGCTAGTGAGATATTCACAAGAATCTACACGGAAAACAAACAATTTGAGCCTTGAAGATGATCTCAATAAAGAACGAAACGTTGGCATGATAAAGAAAATGTTTTTCTAAAACCAACGTCACACACACCAGACCGCACCTCACGATTTGCAAATAATCATTGTCTAACGGTCACTAAACACAACACATTTATACTTTTATTGCATGCATTCAGAGAAGACGAGTTATTAACGATTTTATTACAAAATTTGAGCGATTTTACTGTTTTTAAAGCAAGAAGAAGGAAACTTGCAGGCAATAAAATGTTCCAAGAAATCATAAGTTATAATTTTTAAAACACTGGAATGCTGTAAAAAAAAAAAAAAAAACTGCAGAACTATCCCTCTTGAATCAGGTAGATCAAAAAAGCAAACTTCTGAAAAATTCTCCATCGATTTTCTTTTCTTAGATAACGTTTAGTTAACACAGAAAGTGGTTCTGTTCTGACAGGTTTTCCAAAGCAAATTCTCTATTCCTGTTTCAAGGTAGTAAAAGTTTGCTAAAAAGGATCATACCAGTTTGTATGAATTTCAAATTCACTTTTAGCTGACTCATGGTTAAGTGAGAGAGCTCCATTGACCTCAACTGAAAAGGATACAAAGCTTTACCATTCGAAAAACCCAGCTTTGCTTAATCTACAATGTGAAAACACAACGTACACATTTATTTCTATCAGCATCGCACCAAGTGTAAAGCCTTGCTTCGAACTACCCAAGGCTCACATCACAGAGCCGAAGCTGCCTGATTAAAGTTTTTCGTCTTACAAGCCTCATCATCATCAGACTATCAGTATACATTACGACCACGAACATCACCCCTTCAGACTCACTTTCCACACCGAGGCTCATATTTTACTAGACCAAAGGCTCAAAGACTGGGCGTTTCATGCGACTCACTCGGAGCAGCTAGAACATGCGACTTGTCAGTTTTAACATGGATATGTTTGTGGGCCGGATACACAAAATTTTCTGGGCCATTCCTTATTACCAGGGAGTCTGCCATGGTGAGATAAGGTGAGGAATGGTTAAGGTAGATAAGGCAAGGGTTAGAGTTAAGGTTAGGCTAGGGGGAGGTTAGATTAGATAGGGTTAGGTAAAGTCCGGGTATGGGTTGAGATTAGGTTAGGTCAGGTTAGATTAGGTGTGGTAGAATTCTAATTCGTTAAGCTAGGCTAGAGAGAGTTGGATAAGGTTAGGTAGAGTGACGGTAGTAAGGGACGGGTTAGGTTAGGTTAAGTAGGGTTAAAGTTAAGGATTAAGGGGTGGTTAGGGTTAAATTAGGTATGGATTAAGGTGATTAAAGTAAGTTTAAGTAAAGTCAGGGTTAGGGCCGGATTACGGGTTAGAATTAGAATAGGGTTAGAATTCGGGGCGGGTTTCACATCACAATGTAATGTTTTTCCGCGAGGCGGAGAAAATATGCTGGTGTGGAATATGAGAAAAATGTTTTACAGTTTTTCTTTCTCTAGCCAACTTAATTCGAATTTCAAAAATCCGGGAGAAAACATTTCCGTACAAGTGCATGTTTTTTCTTTCAATGATCAAAGGCAAGCAAAATCTTTATGTTTGAGATTTTTTCATTGGGTCTGAGGAGTAACGAATCTCTAATTTGGTCGTTTCCGATCATTTTTGGTCTGCCTATACTGACCACTGAAAATGGCTAAATGCCGAAACGCGTCTGAAATACAAAACCAGCGAGGCCAGAAGGACCAAAAATGATCGAAAAAGACTAAATTACAAATAGTATTTACACGTTTCTCTGAATAGAGAAAACGTTAAACTTAAAACGGTAAGTTGTATAGGGAAATTTCCGAGTAGTTTGATATGATAAATAAACATATGTTTTAAGCACTCTGAGTACGTCGTGGTGTCAAATTTAGCATGCACAGTCGGTAGTCAATGTTCAAATAAAGCCCAGCTTCGGCTTTTTAAACTTGTCTAACTTTTATCAAATGACTCGGTTTGTTAATTACAATATCGAGGAAATGAGAGTAAACGGGTATTCAGGCTAACTAGGCCTCGCCACCTCAGTTCACATCAAAGAAAAAAAAATCTGAAAGTGCTTTCAGTGAAGATTACTCAGTTCTATTCAATTAGTACTTTCCCCAATCGGCCTCTCTGAGAGGGGTTTCTCTCTTTTCGGAGGGTGCGAGCTGTACCGGGGTGAGTCATAATAGGAGAGGGTGATAAAATTAAACGATAATAAAAAAAAGCCGTTCAAGGGGTTTCATTTTTAATTAGACATCGTTTCATTGTCAAAACCCGTTTTGGAAAGTTGGCCCACTAAAGCGGAAAAGGTTTCGCGTTCCTTTTCAACTGTATTTTAAACATTTTCGATAAATATTAAATGGGTTAATAAAAATCTAAGGTCGTGTTTGTAAGATTAATTATAACTATTATACATTTTTTACAAGCCTAAGACTTATTATGACTTTCAGCCTTACAAATTAGTAAATAATATATCTTCTCATGGTCTAAAAAAAGGAGTTTTCTCTTAGAAAACGAGAGTTGCCTAGTTTGCTATCAAGAAGTATAATTATAACAATTTATTTTTTATCGGGTAAAATTCATAATGAATTGATTAATCGGCTTTTTCGTGTAAATATTGATTGAAACGTGATATTAATGTTTGAATGGCTTTATGGTTTTACATACTAACTAGAATGAAAAAAGTCGGAAGGTGAGGACAGGATCAGAAATTCCGTGGGCGACGGTGGGAATCGAACCCATGACCGCAGGGTCCACGAGCCGAAAGTCATGGTGCGAAAAACAGACACCACGACTACTCAGAGTGCTTTGGACATATGTTTATTTATCTTATCAAACTACTCGGAAATTGTCCTAAAAAATTGATATTTAACAACTTAACGTTTTCGCTATTCAGAGACGTATGTGCATAAATACAATTTGTAATTTGGTCGTTGCCGATCATTTTTGGTCTTGTCCTCGCTGGTTTTGTATTTCAGACGCGTTTTGGCATTTCGCCACGATCAGTGGTGAGTATAGGCAGACCAAAAATGATCGGAAACGACCAAATTAGAGGTTCTTCACCCCGCAGACCAAATGAAAAAATCTAAAACTCGATTTTTTCTTGGCTTTGATATCATGAAAGAAAATAACATGGAAATTTTCTTCTTCTGGATTTCTGGAATTCGAATTAACTTGGCTAGAGAAAGAAAAACTGACAAATAGTTTTGTATCGTGGACATGAAACCCGACCTAACCCTAATCTTACCTTTAATCCTATATAGCCTAACCTAATCCGTCCTTAACCCTGACCTACCTAAACTAACCCTCAATCGTAACTCTGCATAACCTACCCTAACCCTAACTTAAACCGTCCCTAAATTTAATCCTACCAAACAACTCTAATCTTAACTTTAACCCTACTTAACCAAACCCGCCCATTACCCTCACCTTACCTAACCTTATCTAATATGGACTTGTAAGAGTAAAACGTAAAGCATTACTTGATGTACATGTCTACTTATAGTTTATCGTGATTAGACGATCTTAAGGTTGTACGGTATACTTAGCCTAAGCAGTGTGTTTGAGGGTTTTTAATGGTGCAGTTGACACTCCTAAGGTACTCTGATATTAAAATGGCTACGATATTTACTTCAAAAATGGCATAAAACTAGTGTGCGGAAATGCGAAACAGACCGTAAAGGTTTTATCCAAAAAGAAATAGCGAATCCGGGAGGACGGCGCCAAGCCATTGAGATTCTTAGTCATTCTTATGTTCATTTTTATTATTTATTAATTATTATTAAATTCATTGGATTTCGTGGTCCGATTGACCAAATAACATCTTTCAATTAATTAATCTTTATGTAAGGTATTGGTTGAGATAAAAAAGTTTAAAGCTGACTTCCCATCTCAACCAATCACCAAGTTAGTGTCCAAGTCGAAGTCACGTTAGATCAAGTGGTAGAGCAGCGGCGTATTTAGCCGAAGGTCGCGGGTTCGAATCTCGCTCGTGACACGAACTTTTTTATCTCAACCAATACCTTACATAAAGATTAATTAATTATTATATTCAAAGGTAGAATTGAAATTTACATGAACTAGTTGATACCTTTAATTTGTCCATTTGTCTTTAAGTCATTTTTTTTTGCTATGCTATATCATCAAAAAGTTCATCTAAAGTCATATACGAAATGTAATAAAATGGTCAAATTTATTTAAGCGCAGAGGATGAAATATGCCGGCAGGAAAACTTTGGCTTTAAACGTCAGGCGTTTAAGCCGTTCTTTTTTTATCTCTCGCATCTTAATATTAAACGATTTTGAACAACGTAAATTTTATTTGCGTTTACCTGAGTCTCGAAGAAAGAAAAATTTCATCAGCGAGCAGCGAGATTTGCCGCCCCTGGTGATCTGGGATAAATATGTATGGATTAAAAGCTTTCGGATTTTCAAGTTCAACCACTCGTAAACTTCAACGTAAATGCAGTTGCCTACCCGCCTATTCAAATGGGAAAAGTTGGACCACTGCCTAACTTTTTTTATCGCATTAAAATTTAAAATTTATTTCAAAGAGGGAAAAAACTGGCTTAATTCTTATGATTGATTAAACTGAAAAATGTACATGATAACTTGTTACTACTCAAAATTGATTAATAAAACAAATAAAAAATTGGATTTACCTTTCAATTGCCAGGGGGGATCAGGGAAGTGTTTCGGAAGACAGGGGAAGGGGTAGCGTCATTGTGAACCTTGCGGACGGCCGCCTCTCCATCAATCTGCAACAAATAAAGATACATTTTTTATAAATTCTTTCCAATACGTTTCCTTCAGAACCTTAAGCAGCAGCAAAGGCACTAGAAGTCTGATGACACTTTTTTTCATAGTGAAAGAAAGGCCAGCGACAACAGTAGGAATTGAACCCACGACCTCGGGGTCTACGAGCCGAGAGTCTATCACGCCGACCAGTCGACTACCGCGGTCCAAAATTCTTATTTATATATTATAAACTCTACACAGGATTCATTCCGCTTAGAAAACAGCTGTGAAAAACGGATCAGCGATATCTGTTGAGTCTTTGAGAAGACGAGGAATATACGCGGAAGACCCCAACTGGAGTCCTATGAAAAAGACACAAAACAGTTTAAATTCCGATTCAGGACAATCAAATAAGGATGACCTTAGGAGCAACAACTACCCATTAATAAAACCCAAATATACTCTGCTTAGGCTGTGTACCGTACATCCTTAAAATCTGCTCCAAACGGCTTATAACCAGGAAAACCTGGCGGAAGACTCGACGAAAAGGCACAGTAAACGTTTTGATATCCTTACCGTTCATTTTGGTTTAACATCCTCACTGAGTTGGCCTGTCAAGATGAGGTACACGCTGAAGATGGCGAAATGCGGATACGCGTGACACACCCAGCGAGGGTGTGATAGATGATCGGTAAGGATTACAGGTTCAACACCCCGCATAAAAAAAAGACATGTCACTAACTTGATGATAGCCAGATTTTAAAAACCAACTGCTGAATTGCCTTTCTTGCACTCTTTCTTGTCTTATCCACATCAGAATCGTTGACAGAAAACCAAAAAACACCAACACACACCAAACGGCCTCAAGCCAGAGACCTTGATTAACCACGGAGTTTGATTGCGAAAGGAAACCAACATTCCTTGTAGGCATTTTTCAGTCATCTCGAGAAATCGCAGTTGGAATTGAAAATATCCCGAAGATCACCTTGGCGATTTCCTCAATAACATATCCATCGATATAATAGTGAATGTTAGCAATACTGGAACCATGATCTAGCATGGAGTAGAAGATAGTGCTTGTAATAATAAGGCCTCAAATATAGTCAAAACTGAAGAAGTCCAGTGTCACCACCTTTCTATAGCTTTAAATCATCACCAAGCTGACTTAGTTTTGATAATCATTGTGACATCCTTAAAAAAACATCAAAAATAACAATTAATTAAGGTTTTTAGTTGAGATAAAAAAGTAAATAGCACGAGCGGGATTTGAACCCACGATCTTCGTCTAGATACGCCGCTGCTCTACCACTTGAGCTATCGTGACCTCGATCCACTCGGACACCAACTTCCCATCTCAACCCCACCTTTTGAATTTTCCCTCCTTTTTGCCATTTTTCATCCATTTTTATCTCAACTAAAAACCTTAATTAATTGTAATATATTAATTGGTCAAGCGGACCACGAAAGTAGTGAATTAATGATTTAAAAATGAAGTACACTTCACTAAAGCTCTCCGTCGCCATTTCAATTGTCGTCGAGAATCCAAACCGATTACACGACATTTGAAAAATAGCAAAAATTAGGGAAAATTCGAAAGGTTGTAGGTTGAGATGGGAAGTTGGTGTACGAGTGGATCGAGGTCACGATAGCTCAAGTGGGAGAGCAGCGGCGTATCAAGCCGACGATCGTGGGTTCGAATCCCGCTCGTGCCATTGACTTTTTTATCTCGTCTAAAAATCTTAATTAATTGTAATATATTAATTGGTCAAGAGGACCACGAAATTAGTGAAATCAAAAATAACATTGGTCTGGGTCCCTGAGGAACACACAAATCAATAACGACATTAGAGAGAACACCCTTATAAGAAACAGCAAATGATCTATTAGACAAAAATGACTCAAACCAGTCCTGCAAGGGATGCCCAATGCCAATGTATAAACGGTTAGTTAAAGAAAAAAGCAATAAATAATGAGTTAAATTTAACACATTAGGTCTACTGCAGGAGAAGAAAAACTACACGTAAAACCTAAGCATTTGACGACCACATGTTGGCTAAAGAAGAAAGTTACAAACTTTCATTAGTAATATGATCATTTCTGACCTCTTTGTCAAACGATCGAACCAAACACCTTCTTCATTCTTCAAATTCCAATTCCAGAGCGACCGTAGTAGATTGCGACGTTTATGGTATTATGTCAGCAATTTCACTGGACCGGTTTAGTTTCTACTCGACGTCAAGGGGAAGTCCTTATGTCAAAAGTATATTAATTAATCCATTATCGACACGGTAACAATTTCAAAGTCATAGATCATATGTAAATAATTTATTGATCCTGATCGTTTCGTCTGATGTTGCGCGAAAGTGTATTACGGACTGGAGCTCATTTGCATACTACTGACCTTCATACTCAGCAAACACGTGGGAGACGAGGAGGAGCCCCAAGGCCGTTTGTTACACTCCGGAGCTCGTCTAACTTTTAATCTCTACATGATTTCATGATTTCCGTATGGCAAAAGGTCGGTGTAGATTTCGTTTCGGAGAAAGCGTGAATTACGTTAATCCCGTGAATCCTCGTGTTTGCTCCGACTCCCTACCTTCAAAGTTTCGCGCTTCTTCTGCTACTCGCTTTAATTCAATTCTGAACGGCTTAATTCCCAAACAGTTGTTCTATGGATTAAAATTTACGCGTAGGCGTGTTTAAAGTTACTCTTGTCCATTGTTCCATCAAAGCTGCCAAGAAAAAAGTTGTGTTTTTCTTCACACTTTCGATACGAAAATGTATCAACTACTTCACTACTTTCGTGGTCCGCTTGACCAATACATGACAATTAATTATGGTTTTTAGTTGAGATGAAAAAAAGTTAATGGCACGAGAGGGATTCGAACCCAAGACCTTCGGCTAGATACGCCGAAGGTCGTGGGTTCGAATCCCTCTCGTGCCATTAACTTTTTTCATCTTAACTAAAAACCTTAATTAATTGTATCAACTACCTTCAATTATATTTCAATGTTCTATTCATCATGAAGAAGAATACTGAAGTGGTCGTGTCCTCGCGGTCGGATCCTGATCTGTGAAGACCACAAGTTCATAACCTCGCAATTTTGTAGGTCATCTTTTATCATCATGGTCTATTCTCTTTGAGCAGGTTTCTGCGTTCAACCATACAATAATTGCTTTGTGATACGAAATAAACCCTGCCTAGTAATGAAGATGGCGAGAATGCGAAAAGCGTCTGACTTAGGTTTCTACATGTTTTTTTTACGTAATGGATCTAGAACGAGATTCAATTACCTAAATTGTGAGATTTCTTTTGAAAATAGGTTGTTGAACCTGTAGTTCGTCGTTCCGATCATTTAGGTCTATATTCTCAATAGTAGACCAGGTTGTCCAAAATACAGGTCCGTCACCATGTAAACGTCATCAAAGTTGAATTTTAATAAATTGTCAATGTTTCTTTCATTTATTAACGTTGTAACCTTGGACATTGATTGTGAAATATGCTTAAAGAGGATGTCACCTATCGGGCATATGAACCATCTCTTTTAAGAAAATACCCCGACCTCTAAGAAGGCACAATCACATAAAATTCACCATCGTATCGTCCAAAGTTTAGAAATCGTTTCTTTATGTCGGTAAACAATAATAAATAAAGCAATAAGAAGATCTTAGCATGCATATCTTCACAGATGTGCCAGAACTATTGGCAAGATAGGCACACTAGATCGTAAACGACCATACCAAAACTTTATCATCCCGCAAACTCACGAGAAGAATTGTTAAAATAGCTTTTTTATTTATTCGGAACCTTAAGAAAGAAACAGTTTGCATTTTTTAAACAAACCTGCCGAAGTGTGTCTGGACAGGTCAGAGGGTGATGATGCTGGTGTCCGTTATTCACCTCTCGCTGCTTTTCCTTGTTTCTCCTTATTCCCAATTCATAAGATGAAATCCATTCTTTCAGCATTCTGAAGCATTCTAAACGGACTTCTATGAAGCCTGCAAAATGGGATCGACGCTTATACAAACAAGGAGACTGGGAGAATGGTTGAGAAGACTGGAAATACCTCCCACCAATTAAACTCAAAAAATTGCTTTTACAGTACTAGATATAGAATTTTTAATGCTACTTAAAAAAAAATCAACATGGCAAACAGCTTATAATTTTTATCATCGCTTATGGCACAATGATAGTCTTCTAAAGCGTCAATTTCTACACAGTCGTGGGAACTACTGATTATTATTGTTTACCATACCCTCTGGTCCGTTTAGTACGGCCGTGCGATTCGGGATGTGGCCGATAAAGGACGGATTGACCGCAGGTCGTTAAATCTCGGTCTTTGAACCTGGTAACGGTAAGCCGGTACACTATTGCCCGCCCATTCCAAGCCAATTTCCCGTTCAGAAACCTACAAAGCCGGAGAAACCAACAACAACAACGGAGAATATTGTGTCTGTTGTACGTTTGTTTGATTGTGTATGATCTCACTATCTATCTCATTTCTTCTCAGTTCAACGAAGTTAAGAAACCCATTTTTTCAACATACCGACAATTTTTCTTATCTTGTTTTGTCTGTTGCAGAAGTGGCTCAGGGCAAAAACAGCCCGGGATGATACGACCCTTGTTGAAAATCTTGTTGTATAACTTTTTTTTTCTCTACGTAAAATTTTAATGTGTGGTGTTTAGTGACCGTTACTTCATGATTATTTGGAGGTCATGAGATGCGGTTTGGTGTGACGTAGGTTTTAGAAAAACATTTTCTTCATCGTACCAACGTTTCGATCTTTATTGAGATCATCTTCAGAGCCTGGGATTTATAAACAATCTTTAAATGTTACAAATACATATAGGATGTGAAAAAAAATTATACAATGCTAGAAAATTTTAGATTAAAAAAATGAATGTATGCAATGCTAGAACTTTAAATTTTAAAAAATTTAGATTCTAAATGCTAAGATTTTAGATTCAATCTACACGGAAAACAAACATTTTGAGTGAGTACAAACACTTTGATTGAATCTAAAATTTTCTAGCATTGTGTAAATTCTTTTTTTTAATCCAAAATTTTCTATCATTGTATACATTCATAATTTTTTTAATCTAAAATTTTCTACCTTTGTATAAATTCATAATTTTTTTAATCGAAAATTTTCCACCATTGTATAAACTCGTAATTTTTTCACATCCTACATGTATTTGTAATATTTCAACAATATTTATAAATCCCGGCCCTGAAGATGATCTCAATAAAGATCGAAACGTTGGCACGATAAAGAAATTTTTTTCTAAAACCTACGTCACGTCAGACCGCATCTCACGACCTCCAAATAATCACTAAAATTTTAAGCCTTTACTCTTTTCCCGAAATTGAAATAAACATTTATTCGTGTAAGAGTTTCTTGTAGAACGCAATCTTCTGATGAGCGAGCATACGAGTTAAGAAAACGATAAATTATTGATGAGTGCTTTTTTTTCAGTGGTTCAAATGGGCCTGTGTATAGTCAGCATTGGAACATGTAATCTGGTCCGAAGTAATTCACACGGATTTTATCCCTCGACTCTTCTCTGTCTCCTTAAAGATAACCGTTGAAAAACAAACCGTAATCCTACTTTATTTAGAAACGCAAAGCTGGTTGTTCGTCGAAGGCTCCGTTTTGAGGGATGTTTTCTTGATGAATGGGCCGGAGATTTTTCTCCCATTTTCCGTAGATCTAAATCGATTTACAACTCGTGGGGGTCGAGGCCATCCCTAATAAAATGGGTCTGTGCGAGGAAATTCAAATCCCACAGGCGGATAATACCCAGTATTTTGTAAGGAAAGCAACTTGTAATTTGGTGTAATTGTCCATATGATAAGGTAGGAAAGGCAAAGTAAAGAAGAACATAGATTATTATACCTTTTCAGTATTTCAAATGTTCATTTCTTTTGCTTGCGACGTATATTTGCACCAGGGTGAAATTTGCGAGTGCAATAGATAACCTCAGTGACCAAAAGATTAAAAACCAATTTGTGTAAAAGCCAATTGATCGTTTCAGATAAAAGAGCTATATGTTAAGTTATGGCGCCATTTTTTACTGATTAATCTTTATTTATTAGGCGTAATTAACCCACTTTTAACTGGAATACAATGAACGTGTTGCTAAGCTCGCTGTGGGGATGACCTGGTTATTACTTCCGTGTTATGCAATTACATCCGTTTCTAAATAAAGCATATAAAAAAGAAGAAGGGACATTCTATTTTCAAAAATGCAAGCCATAGTCTTGTTCGTTTATGCTGGAATATCTCGAACATTCCGAAATCTCAAATGTTGCCAAAGCATCGCCTAGAATAGATCAGTTTGTTCGCACAACAATGAAACAATGCAGAACACATATAAAGCCCATATAGATTTAAACAGTGATAAACGTTGACGTTTACGTGGAGATGGACCGTAGTTTGGTCGCTATTAGCCGGTATACGATTGAGGATATGCAAACCAGGATGATCGGGACGAACAAACTCATCATCAACCTAACCTCAAGAAGAAATCTCACAAATTAAGTAGCCGAATGCCTGCCATTCTTGTAGATCCTCCACACAAAATAATTTATATTATAGTCTATAGATAAGAATTTGTTTGACAACAAACGAAAGAAATTTATATCTTGTATAAAAACATTATAAGCGCAAAAATATCAGAAAGGTAGGAGTTTGTGAGCTTAAATGGCGAGCATAAGTGGACCATGTTTGAAGATGATTTTGTTTTTTTACAGTCTTATTGCTTTTTACCTCGTAAAGAGGCCTCACGAGTGTAAAACATTGGACTGTAAGATGCTGGATTTTATGTGATTGTGCCTTCTGGGTGGTCAGGCGTTTATGTTACAACTTACAATCTACTCAGAAATGGAAGAAAAGTGGAAGATTAATTGAAGATAAACTTTGTTGTCAATATAGTAAAGGGCTAAATTAAAATAATTTAATTTAGTCCGTAGATAGAATTTGCTGAAGAAACGAACAGATATTTTGTACATTATAAACGCAAACGTACCAAAAAGATAGGGTATTGTGAGCTTTTAAGAAGAATCATGCTGAACATTCAATGAACGCTAGGATGCTGAATTTTGTGTGATTGTGCTTTGTGTGGAAGGTGGTAAAGGGTATGTGGTAATGGCCCTATATTGAGGTCATTTCCATCATTCTAGTCAGCCTATCTTGCCTTTGGTATTGGCTAAACTATCGAAGATATGATGTCCCAGATGATCGGCCAAATTACAGGTTTATCAACCTGACCTCAACCAGGAATATCACAATTTAATTACTTGAAGAGCCTCTTTTCCTGAAAGCCACATGAATTCAAGGAAAAACAGAAGTTTTGAATAATGGCAAAAGTATCAAAAAGGAAGGAGGGTTGTTTGGACTATTTATGGGCCATCGTGTAAGATAATTTTATTTTTTACTCTCTTGTTATCTTATAAAGAAGCCTCACGATTTCAGAACAATAGATATAGGATGTTAAATTTTGTCATTGTGCCGTTTTGTGGGCTTGTGGGTGCATTTGGCTAAAAAAGGAAGGCTTGTATGTAAATGACATCCTCTCGTACACATTTTTCAACTTACAAACTCATCATAATAGTTAGATGAATCTTGAAAGATTTATTTTAAGATAGACTTTGTTGATATCTATGTGGTTCAGTTATGTTGGTATGTGGTTCGGTCGTTTCCGATAGTTCCAGTTTTCCTATTTTGACGATGGTTTTGGCAAACTGGTATACCATTGAGCGTATGCAGACGAGGAAGACCGGAAGACCAAACTACAAATCCATCACCAGACTTCAGCAAAATTCTTCTGCAATATATCTTCCACGTTTCTAAAAGTGTAGTGAGGGGGAATTGTTTAAAAAGGAAGGTTTGTACACCCCCGATATATGACATCCCCCCCAGAACATATTTCTCTGACAACTTACCAACTCATCATAATAAAATGGAAGAAACATGGAATTTTTATCGAACAGTGTGCCATGATATATCGTCAAAAAATGATTACAATCGATTCTGGGGGATCTGCCAGTAAGGCCTAAATGCGTGTTTTGTGAGGGGGTCTTCCAAACAAACATCTATAAAAACCACAGGTTATAAAATATAGGAAAATACGAAACAACTCGTTGCCGATTTCTCAGCAGATTTTGTAACGGCCAAGACAGCCCCTTTTCCCAAGAAAAGCCAAAAAAATCACCTGGCTACAATAAACTCTACTCCGGTCGAACAGGTACCTGCTTCAAAAATAAAGCAGCTGGTAAGGGGAGGTGCATGACAAAAAGTTCACCTGCCTCCCCGGTCCCCTCTGAAGTCTTCTGCGGGGCGACAAACCGAATGACAAGTGTACTTTTCCAATCGGCACGCAATTCGCCGACAGTTATGACATTTCATTACACCTTACAATGTAAATATTATTTGTGTCATGTTATAAGATTAAATCAAAGTTTTTGGATATCGGATAGCTAATTAGATTCTATAGCCTAGGATCTTATTTTACCTGAACCAGCAACTTATTCGTTACTGACAAGGAGTTTACGAAACTGAGTGCTTAAGGGGCTTGAGTACTTATCTCCCTCGAAGGACATCATTCCAATTAATTTCATACACATTTAGGCTAAGGCCACACAAGATGACTTCTCATTACAGGACTAGCATTTGTCTTCTCGGTTTGCCATTTTTTTCAAATGATAATTTACTGGGCAATGCTCTGATGTTTTTGTGACTTTGAGTTACATATTTAGTTTGGGGAGAGGTAGGTTTTAAATTTTGGGAATGAAGTACAATATGAATTGTTAAAAACAAACGTAGAGAAGAAAGTCTTATGCAGTTTCAAATAAAAGACTTTCTCTATTGATGGAATAAAAGTATATCAAATACGATCTGAATATAATGTGTGGTGTTTAGTGACGGTTAATTAATGATTACTTGGAGATCGTGAGATGCGGTCTGGTGTGACGTAGGTTTTAGAAAAACATTTTCTTTATAGTGCTAACGTTTCGATCTTTACTGAGATATCTTCAGAGCCTGGGATTTATAAACGTTGTTTAAATTTAACAAATACATGTAGGATGCGAAAAAATGAAATTCTAGCATTGTACAAATTCATTTTTTCACATCCTACAATGTATTTGTATAATGTAAACAATGTTTATAAATCCCAGGCCCTGAAGATGATCTCAATAAAGATCGAAACGTTGGCACGATGAAGAAAATGTTTTTCTAAACCTAAGTCACACCAGACCGCATCTCACGATCTCCAAATAATATGAAAATATTTTATAATCCTTATACTGAGATCTTGATTTGACAACAAGCTTAATTAAATAAAGGAGGCATTTTATCATTATTATCTCAGTAGGCAATAATTTTTCAAAAAAAATTTTCTTCTCTAAAATTGGGATTTATTTACGTTTGGTATTTGAAATTTGAAGCTGGATCTATTTTGTATCGTAGAAAAAAAGTCTGGCATAAAAAGGTCGTTAACTTTTTATGATCCTCATAAACCGTTCTTCGCGAGTTGCTAGCTTGGTAGGCAAATTCATCAAATATGACGGAAGGAATTTCACGTCGGACCGACCGACTTGAGAAATAAAAGCAGCCTCTTTAACCAGAGACTTTATTACACCCTGGCGATACCTTGAGCTTAGAAATTACTTTTCCTTCGTCCAGGGGCTAATAAAGAAAGTTCGACGTTGTAGTACAAAACAAATGGTTTTAACTGAACATGATAGGGGAAATAGCTATGTTTAACCGACGGATAGCAAAGGGACGGGTGCGATGAACTATCGATGTATCGACGTTCGGCTTAGGCGCTCTTCTTCTCCAAACAGTTTTTAAGCCCAACGGGCTTAAAGTGCTTCTTTTAATTTTAATTTACCCTCTTCAGATATACGACCAGGGTGGATACAGCGCTTCTAATTGTGAATTTTCTATGAATGCACTAAAGTTAAAGTTTGATCGTCTAGGCTCATCCTGGACAGTAAAATATTTGGCCAATCCGCCATTAAAAGAAGCACGCCACGACATGGTGTATGGCGTCTAACAGTCGAAGTCAACGAAAATAGGCAGACCAGGATGATTAGAGACGACCAAACTAGGTCTATCACCACGTAGACGTTAATGAATTTTACCTTAAATAGTGAGATTTTGTTGTGTGGTGGATTTGACATGTCAAGAAGGCCAC
Organism: Cimex lectularius; assembly: GCF_000648675.2. NCBI lineage: Eukaryota > Metazoa > Arthropoda > Insecta > Hemiptera > Cimicidae > Cimex > Cimex lectularius. The sequence goes on from NW_019392664.1 coordinate 261,104, forward strand.
GATGATAACAGGAGAACAAACTGCAGAACTTCATATGGTCGAATCGAAAAGATGAGTAGAAAGAGTAATATAGTCTTTTACCATCATCATCATGGTTACCCACTCTGCTTTACACTTGTAAAGACCCAAGAGCATAAGTTACGTTATTTTGACTTTCAATAAATTACGATGATCGGAAACGACCGCAACTCATATCCATTACCTCTCGGTGTGAGATATTTTGTTGGATTGGTGTTACCAATTTCCTACTAATTAGGTCGAACGCGTTTGGGCATTTCGTCGTTTTTTTTTATGCTCTAATCGAACCGAATTTGGCACTAGGAAAGGTGACGGAAAGGCGACTGCCAAAACAAGCGAAAATGGGTAGACCAAATGAACCTGTAGTTTGATCTTCTTTCATCATCATAGTCTATATGTCTTCGTCGGTCTTGGTATTGTTTATACGTTACATCTAGTGTTCTATTCGCAGAAGAAGTTACGACATACTTAATTTAAATAATTGTGATTAAACCACAGCGCGTATGAATACTGAAACGCGTTTGAGAGAACTAACCAGCGGGGATGGGAGGGAATAGGCAGACCAGGATGACGATAGAAGGCTGAACTAAATATAACTCAATGTTGTATCGATCTCTTATTGAGATCTGCGAGGTGATAAACCTGCAGCTTGGTCGTCTCAGATCATCAAGGTACAACACTCACTGGTTTGACCTGTCGAATGTTTATTTACTAGCACAAAATAAACATAGGCCACCCACTAAGGAAGGCTAAATCTGCCCAACGCATCTGGCATACAAAACCAGAGATAATGGGACGAAAAGTATGGTAGTCCATAAAACTACATGACTGTATTTTTTGATGTGTGCGTCGGTGATGTGACTTTGCAGTGTGGTCGTCTAAGAACGGTCCTACTATGCTCGCCGGTCTGGCAGATAGACGGATTAGGCCTTTTGGTTTTTTCAGAGGTGGGTTGCGTTTATTTACTAACACAAAGTAACATACAGGCTAATCGCTAGGGATGACTAAATGCCGAAACGATTCTGGCGTACACAAGCAGAGACAAAGGAAAGAAACGTTTAGTAGATGACCAAACTACATGACCCCATCTGTTGTTAATGTGCGGTTAGGTGATGGGACCTGTAATTTAGTTGTTTACGAATCTGAGGACAAAGTGATTACTAAGTAAATTGTCAGATTTCCTGTCGATGGCTGATCGGGTCATGAACCTCTTAGGTAGGCCGTCCACTGGAGCCGTTTTCGGCCGAACTTGCTCGGCCGTTGGACGGCCGAATAGGGCCGGATGATCCAAAAGCGAAGAAACAAATGAGCACGCGTCCATTAGAACCAATTCGTTCGGTCGTGTTGGGCCGTGTACGGCCGAAGCACTTTCCGATCCAAATAAAATTAATTTTCCAGTCCTATTTGGCCGAATGGTTACTTCGACTTCAACTGTCAACCACGTGACATCAAACGCTCACCATTGTTTAATGCCGTTCTTTGCTTTTTGCTTACCTTTTCGTTTCGTTTTCATTCCGATGGATTGCGAAAAATTGATAAGTGCGGTTGAGGAGCAGGCTCTTGGGATATGCGTGATCCACTCTACCATCGGAGAGATGTCCAGCGTAAGCTGTGGTCAAGGATAGCTTTAGAAATGGAACTTCCAATATTTTTGTTTATTTCTTTCATTCCATTTGTATGTAAACTAAGAATTTTCGAGCAGCAACAAATCTTCTACATCCATTTGGGCTGTGTCGTGAACTGACGAAAATCGGCTACAGTGGACGACGGCGTTGGGCAATCTTGCCGGTCGTCCGTTTGGTCAAATAGTTCGGCTGTTGAACGGCCGTCGTAGTTCGGTTCCAATGGACGAGCAGCCTTATCCGATCATCATAATTTATCTTCGCTGTTTTAGTCTGTCAAATGGGTTTTGGCATTAATAAACGCTTATTTTATACTAACGAATGAACCGCTGAAGATGGAGAAATGCAAACAAAAGCCAAATATTGACAAACTAAACTGTATGTTGGTGATGACATATGCATTTTAATTGGTTGGTTGGAAAAGGAACAATTATCATTTGACAGTCAATCCTGCTGTAAGACGCAATTAAACGAACGAAAAAAAGGTGATTTATCATAATGTACGTCAGGAAGATGAATTAGCTTCAACATCCTTGGAATTGAACTATTTGAAAAACAACTACCAGAACGTGATTAACATGCAATATAGGACCAAATTTTCCTACGGAAAACTCTTGTCCCCCCGGGGTAAAATCCAGCACCTGTTGCGTTGACGCATTACTTTACAGGACGAAAGTGTCTTTGATGACCGGGTGAGGGCCTTGTTTGGAAGGGGTTCTCGGGAGAGAGTGAATCGTTAACCCTGCCCCCTCTCGTTTTCAGGAAAAACCGTTCCGCCGCCTTGACGTACTTAACGGAGTCATAAGCGGATCGAAACAGTTTGCGATACGTGGCATAAATCCAAAGCGGATCGAAACAGTTTGCGATACGTGGCATAAATCCAAGAGTTTTTCTTTAGGTAAGGCAACGATCTTTTTTGTCCCTCTTTACGCGGAACTGGGTGAAAAGTCGATAGGACTCGAGTAACGCGCCTGACGCAAGGCGGAACCGGGCGGACCATTCGTCTCAAGTTCGGATAATCTCGGAGTGACTGTGACGGTTCAAACCTTCGGAAGTTCCTCAAATATTCATTTGCATAATCTAGTTTATAATAGAAAGATCTTGTACGCTTATAAAATCTGCTGTAACAGACTCTCTCCAAAGACGTGCGTGCGTCGACTATCTTTGTAACCGAATAACAGAAACAATAAACAATTAATTAATCTTTATGTAAGGTATTAGTTGACATAAAAAAGCTAGTGTCACGGGTGGGATTCGAACCCACGACCTTCGGCTAAATACACCGCTGCTCTACCACTTGAGTTATCGTGACTTCGAATCCCGCCCGTGACACTAGCTTTTTTATTTCAACCAATACCATACATAAAAATTAATTAATTGAAAGATGTTATTTGGTCAATCGGACCACGAAATATAATGTACAATAAACGATGTTTTTGAACTCTTCATGAATTTTGGCAGACCACAAAAAATATTTAATACTTAAAAACTCACTTTAAAACTCAAAAGATAGGGAATTGCTTAATGAGTCTGACCACAAAACAGTGATGGTACAAGGATAATCTAAACCGATCAAACCACACAAACGTAAAAGCATAAAATTTCAATCGAATTCATTCATAATCATAAATTTATTAGGTTTCGTGGTCCGCTTGACCAAATATATTCTTTTCAATTAATAAAGCTTTTGGTTGAGATAAAAAAGTCAGTGTCACAAGCGGGATTCGAACCCACGACCTTCGGCTGAATACGCCGTTGCTGTACCACTTGATCTATCGTGGCTTCGATCCACTTGGACACTAACTTCCCAATTCCCGTCTCAACCCAACTTTTTGAAATTCCCCCCTTTTTGCCATTTTTCGAACTCACAATATAAATAAATAAAAAAATTAAAAAATGGCCAACTTTGGAATTGCATATTTTCTAGCCTTGTAAGTCACAGACTTAGGTCTCTGTAGACAATTTTACTATGAACAAGATGGCTTTTTTAAATGTTTCGAGCGACGCCTTGCGCAATCGATAGGAAATTTGAATAAGCTTTCAATTGGTCACCTTCCACTTTAATAACATCAAAACGGTTGAGAAATTTGGAAAAGTGGAAGGAACCCAATTGAAAATCTTATAAAAATTTCCTATCGAATGCTAAAGGGTGCCGCTCCAGGACGATTTCCTGGCCCTACTGCTCGATTATTCTTTTACTTTTTTAATAGTTTTCAAAGTAGAACTGGGAACAAAAGTTCAATAATTCTGACAAATTTCATTCATTAATCTAAACGAGTTCGCGAGATAGTGTCAAGAAAGTATAATTGAAAGGATTTTCAAAAACACGCCTCAGGCGATCGTTTTTCACTTCCCGTTTCAATAAAATTTTGCTACTGCATAAAAGCTTTCTAGAACCAGAACGTTTGGCTAGATGATTTTTAACGATTAGCGATAAATTATTTAAAAATAAATAAGATGTAAAAACAGAAGGTAAAATTTGCAAATCGAGACACGGTGCTCCGAGAGGGAATCCATTTTTTTCTATTTTGATAAATTTTCATAAAGGTTCCATAATTTTGGCCAGTTGCATCCAATGATTTTAAGTTTTTCAGTACAGATTTAAATCGAAGTAATTTATTAATAAAAAGTTCAAATTTTCAATAATAATGATATAGACAAATACATTTAAATTTAAGGAATTGTCGACGAACTTTTCGAGATGTCTAAAATAGAACATAGTGTTTAAAAGAAAATTTGTTCCTCCTCGACATAAGCAATTGTACACAGTCTATCCTATATAAAGACTTACTAAAATATGTACTTATTTCATTTTGCCAAATTTGAATTATCCAGTTTTGCCCCGAGGGTGCATCATCGAAGGGCAAAAAAACGCAACACAAAAGGGTTTTGATGGTATATGAAAAAAATATTTCAATAAATCGCAAGTTTCACCAACCAAATTTTTATGATAAATGGGAGATATATAAAAAATTATATATTTTAGTGAGAGCGTACGGTAATTTATTTGATATATCTTTAAAATAAATAAATAAATAAAATTCCTCTTCTGATGCGGTTTCTTATTTATGGAAATAGGTTCGACAAAATGTAGTTTGTTTATTTGCAAGAAAACCAAAGAACGGAGTTAAGTGTTTTGGAATTGAAATAACCTATAAACGGGGCAAAAGTTAACGCTAAGGAAAATTTGTGATTTTTTTGAAATGTCAACGTTAACAACGGTTGTGGGCACCGACGTCCCCGGTCCGCCTATTCTCGCTGTATTTTGTTCACTATTCTTCTCTTGAAATACGCATCAAGACGATCAGGAAAAGATCAAACTACCGACAAACTCCCAAACGACTTTGCAAAAGGTTTCACAAATGGCAAATTGGTTCTTCGCATGTGTCCAACGGTCGGAATGACTCTTATTAGATTGTTGATTATATATAACTAACGGACCTGTACGCCGTCTCGTCTCGCTGTTTTCACCTTGCCTTCGATGATGTTGATACGTCATGTGAAAACATGAACAGCCGACGTTTTTAAAATTGACGAACGTTCTTCGATTTTAAATTCGATTTGCGGAGTTTCTGTGGATTGGGGCGGGGGAATTGTTTTCACCAGAGTAATCCGACATTCATTAAGTTTATGATTCATGAAAATTTAAAACTTCCCGACCATGTTCATCAACGTACTTGTAGGCTAGAGTTGATGTTTTTAGACGTGGAAAGTTTAATCATTCTCGCTTTCTGCAGAAAAATAGCATTCATGATATACGGTAAGAAACTAACGATTTTTAGATGACTTAGCATGACTCGTTAAATTTTCACTTAAAATTAAATACTTTCTTCTTATGGTTTCCTTTTTTACCAAATATTAAAGCATTACAGCCGTTTGTAAATTAAATTTATTTTTCCGGCCATCATTTAGACTTAATTATACGGTTTTTATTAAAAACAACGTACATTATGAATTAGATAAATCTGACAAAAAAAGAATCCAGATAGAATATGCATCCGTGAATTGTTGCCGGTGATAAATTCAATTATGCAAATCAGATACGTGGTGCAATGGCTCGGCTGCCTCCCGCCGAGAAAAAGCACAAGTGTCCACGGCCGTAGAACGCATTTTATCCAGATGTGTTAAAATTTTAAATCCGAAAAATGTTTCTGTTTCTTACAAGGGGAAGTTAGCGGAACTGTCCGTGTTTTCAATGAAGGAGAAATCTGTTTATTTTTTAAATAACTGTTTTTTATAACCGTTCATATAAATGTATTAAACACAGCTTTTGATCAATGAGAGATCGAAACCGGATAGAATGGATAAATGAGCTAGGGCGAGAACAAAGTAGATGAAGACGTGTGTGGGCATACAGGCACGTTGTCAGATAATCACGGTTTATTTTTAGTCAACGTCCAATAATTTTACCCATTAAAGTGGAAGAAGTTCGTATTGGTAATCTAACTGTTCAAACGATGACCACCGAGAATAGGCGGATCAGAGATCATAAATTTCGTCCGAATTATTGTTTATGTTCTAACTGCACATGCCCCGGTGTGCTCTGGCTCACAGCGAGAACAGGCGGGCCAAATATTGCAAATGTAGTTTAATCTCCTGTTCGCTAGTTCGAGCGAAGCAGTTTTGACAAACGAGCATAAAAAATTAGGAAATGGTTTATATTTATATTTAGAAGACGAATGAAAAGTAGGGACTTATTTTGGGCACCAAGCCCTGAAGCAACTGAGCGACGTACCAGAGATGACAAATGTAGTTTAAAGTACTGTTCATACAATTAATTATTCTTTTTATGTAAGGTTTGGGTGAGATGAAAAAGCTAGTGTCACGAGCGGTATCGAACCCATGACCTTCGGCTCAATACGCCGCTGCTCTAATCACTTGGCTATCGTGACCTCGATCCACTCAGACACCAACTCCACTTCTCAACCTACAACCTTTCGAATTTTCCCTCTTTTTTGCCATTTTTCATTTTTTGGGGGTACCGTTCATATTTTAACCACAAGTCAGGATGCTTCTGGCACACAGCGAGGACAGACAGGTAGGCCAAATACAAAAAATGCAATTCCCTCTAGTCTTCACTGTATTAGGAAAAATTTGAATTTGGCAAATAACTGTAAAAACAAAAAAGAAAAAGAATAATTTATATTTATAACTAGCAGCATAAAAATTGAATTAAAAGTGTACATTCTATACACGTGTCTGATCGCAACCGATGTACAGCGAGACTAGACGGACCAGATGTTACTCATATCGTTCAAACTATTGAAAGCGAGTTATACATTAGCACATTACATGTCTGTCGGCACTATCAACACAACAGACAAGAATAACACATCTACACGGAAAACAAACACTTTGAGCCCTGAAGATGACCTCAAGAAAGATCGAAACGTTGGCTCGATAAAGAAAATGTTTTTCTAAAACCTACGTCACAATAGACCGCATCTCACGATCTCCAAATATCACTTATTATTAGTTTCAAAGACAATATGGATGAGGTGAGAGTTGCTAAATATTGGGTGGAACAATATCTGACAACTGCCTGGAACTTTTGAAGAAAAGTCGCTAATTTTTATCAAAGATGTTTTCTCAGACCTAAGGACTCAGAATTCAGCTTGGTTCCAGCAGGCTGTCGAAAATTTAAGTTTTCTCTGCTAGATGATTGAAGTAGACAATATGAAAGAAGATGACAATTTATATAAATATTGGGCCGAACAATATCCGGCTAACAGCGAGAAAACGTGCAACATCTGTAGGGAAAACATGACTAGCAAAATCAGTACAAATTCAGGAATGATTATTTCACGTACATTCATAGACAAATCTAGGGAGATGGAAATGTCGTATGCCTACCTTTCAAAGATCAAAAATGGCCAACAGCGATCAATTAAAATTTCGGTCCGAAAAATTGTCAAATTTCAATGATTATAAATTTAATTTGCACCGAGCTTTCAAGCACATGAAACTTTTGTTTGGATAACGGAAACAAATTTTATTGGATCTTACAAACTTGGGGAAAATTTGCCAATTCAGCTTATTTTTTACCAAAATGTTTATTCAGGCCCAAGGACTCTCCAGATAATGGAATTCCGCTAGGTTCCAGCAGGCTGTCGAAAGGTTGTTAAAGTGATCAATGCTAAAGAATCGAGTTCGCCACGGTGCCGGTCATTGGTGTCCTTACAGTCTGTTGGATCACATAAGAGATAGGCGACTTTGAAGGTTTACGACGGATCTCAATTGCCAAATAGAGAACCGTTAAGAACAAATTGCTCTTTCTTCATTAAAAAAAAATTGACAATAACATTTGATAAAACTGATACATGAAACTACATTTTGCCGAAATTTTTAATAAATGTATTACAGTTAACCAAACAAAATGAGAAAACACTGTTTAATTAAAAGAAATCAACACTAATTTTTTTGTAAATTATTTAATTTATGACGTGATGACTGGTTATTTTAAAAATTTAATCTATTAATTTGATATACGATTAATACTATTTATTTTATTTCATTTCCATTAGACAAATAGACTTTCAATAAACAGTTAAATCTTCAAATAGCTTTGAAATTGTTGCAATTTGTTTCTTTCTAAATATGCTTTTTGCTTTTAAATAGTTGTTGATGTACGTAACGACTAAATTTATTTCGTTCGAAGGACGCCAGTATTAAATCCGAAGTATTTCCATACTGGGAACAAAATTTATTTTACATAAATTTAAAACTTGATTAAATAAAATTATTCTTTCAGTTGCCCTATTGGTAAACCCAATTATTTTTGTACTAATCCGTGTCGAAGGTAGAAGTTTAAACAAAACGTATAATTTCCATTTTGATTTGACTTCAAATGGACCGAAAATTTGTCAAATAAAAATGTTTATAATTGTTTAATTTGCATTTCGATTTCTAGCACACTAAATTTTGTTTTGTTAACGAAAATGATTTTTTTTGAGGATCTTACAAACTGGGAAAAATTCGCTGATTGAGCTTATTTTTATAAAGATGTTTTCTCAGGTCTAAGTACTCTCCAGAGGCTGGAATTCCATTAAGCTCCAGAAGATTGTCGAAAAGTGGAAGTTAATAAATAATTCCTCCAATTAATTATTCTTTTTAAATAAGGCTTTTGTTTGAGATGAAAAATTAGTGTCACGAGCGGGATTCGAACCCACGACCTTCGAAGCCGAAGGTCGTGGGTTCTCATCATCCCGTTCGTGAAGCTAATTTTACATCTCAACGAAAAACCATAGATAAAAATAATATCTAACTGTAAAAATTAATATGGTCTCTTATGACCACTAAGCAAATGAGGATAAATTTAATAATTAAAAGAAGTAATTACTTGACTAACAGCTCCCCCTGGCCACTTCGTAACTCACTGAGAATAGAATCCTATTACACAATATTTCAAAATATGGCAAAAAAGTGAAAATTCGAACGGTTGTAGGTTGAGATGAGTTGGTGTCCAAGGGGATCGAAGTTACGATAACTTAAGTGGTAGAGCAGCGGCGTATTTAGCCGAAGGTCGTGGGTTCGAATCCCGCTCTGACACTAATTTTCATTTCAACCAATTTCCTTACATAAAGATTAATTAATTTAAATACGTTATTTGGTCAATCAGACCATGAAATATATAGCAGGGGCGTATTTGTAACCTTACATAAAAAGAATAATTAATTGAAAAAATTGATATGGTAAATTGTAACTACTGAGCAAATATGGATTAATTAATAAATAAATGCATAATTTTTGGCCTAACTTCCATTCTGACTTGCGTTGCTTAACTCCCCCACAGAATACTTATTAAATACAAATAAACGTCTGGGTGAGAGCGATTAACTTCCGGTAAACGTGCTGTTATCAGTGTATTAATTTATTTCTTTATCACCCGAGAAATTCTAACTGAAAACATTAGAAATGTAGAAATTGGAACTTTTAAATAGGTTAGCAAAGACGACCGTCTTGAAGGTTACACAACCGAATCGGCATTTTCGGCCATGACTCGCTTTCGAAACCCATGAAGGATAAAGTGGGTTTTTTCCAACTCGATTTTTCTGCGTCGGCAAAATATAAGGATTACGGCAAACGCTGGATTGTTAGTTTTACGAGAAAACCGAAGAAAAATTATCCTAAGAGAACAACGTGAATTTTTCAAGACTTCAAAACCAGCGCTAAAGAAACAAGGAAAACGCGCTAATATATCATTTTTCCATCACAGGAACGTTTATAATATCAAATATTCGCCTTGTTAAATTGGAATAAAATCGATGAGACCAGGAGTGCCCGAGAAATCCTAAATTTCCATCAACATGCCTGAGACTCCCCACGCGGCCAATCCTTTCCACTCTAATTAGAGGCCAAGGATTATTAATACGTACTATTACCTTTGATAGAAGGTAAACATTCATTTTCCAAATTATAATTATTTTAAATCCGTTTGGCGGTTGGACCAATGGGAAATTTCGCGGATATCGGATGTTATCAATCGCAGTTTTTACGAACATTCCAAATCACTAGAAACAATTTTTCAAACTGACAAACCGCGATACTTATTGGGTCTAATTTCAAAGTGAGTAACACAATCCCTTTTATTTTCGAGTATATACTAATGTACGTATTGTTTGTTTGCTGATTAAAATAAAAAATAATTATTTCTCTAAGCATGAAGAACTGTTATGTATCTTTAAAAATAAACTCATGTTGTAGTTGTGTAAACAACTGTGACATTCACATCTTCCTCACTCTCACTCTCACTTTCTCTACCTCTTTCGCTCTCTCTCTGTTTATTTGATTGAAAACTCTACTACTGTTTTGTTTCCTTTCTTTTTCTCTTTCTCACATAAATCTTTCTACACTCTTGCTCAGAAGAATCTTTCTATTCCATTGCTCACTCACTCTCTCTCCCTGTCTCTACTCTACTCCTTTCTTTCTTCCTAAGTCACACTTTTTCTTATATCCTTACTATATCCTATATAGTATACTATATCCTATCTTACTATATATCCTCACTCTCACTTTCTCTCCATCTTTCGCCCTCTCTTGGTCTATTTGACTGAATACTCTACTACTGTTTTGTTTCCTTTCTTTTGCTATTTCTCACATAAATCTTTCCACATTCTTGCCCAGAAGAATCTTTCAATTCCATTAATATAACCTGCCATTTCTCATTCTCTCTCATTTGTTTGTCTGTCTGTCTCTCTCCCTGTCTACTCTACTCCTTTCTTTCCTTTTTATCTTTTACCAATTCCGTTCCATACTCTTCCTAGGTCACAATTTTTCTTATGTGCTTACTATATATATGCTACTTCTATATACTTCTATGTTTAGCTTGCAAGCTCCTTCATAGCTCCTGTTTCTTTTTTTTCCAGACAATCCAATCTTATTTAGATCTTCGTTTTACATACTCGCAGATAAAAGCACACACATCTATAAATGGGATTGTATTACTTTTCATCCTTTCCGGTTTTTCATTGATGAAAATCGATTTTCCTGGGCACTTTCTGCCTTCCCACTTCAATTCTATAATATTGGTTTGATGCAAAATAAACGCAGGTTTTGAAAATGTTTTATTTTTGCTGGTGCTTGTCATGTAAACAAAGCGAAATCCTCAAATCTACTTTATATGGATTATAATAAATACTTTGAACTGCTATATTTTATAGAAATTTTTTTGGTTTATATTGAATTTTATAAGAGTGAGGACCAGCGAAATTAAATATGTTACTAAGTAGATTTTCTTCAAATTTAAGCTTGCGGGAAGTGAGAAGGGAAGCATTATCGAATGCACGGTGCAGCGATGGTTTCAAACATTTCTTCTTGGAGATTTCCGTTGTGGACGACGACCAACATAAAACTTTGATTGAAGGAGATTCACGTAAAACAACGCATGAAAAGTTTGGTGCGGAAAAGCTTAGTGTTGACCACTCAACCGTTGTTCGCCATCTGGAGCAAATTGGTAAAGTAAACAAACACGAAAAGGGAGTACCGCACGAACGGACCGAAGCCCAAAGAAGTCGACGCTTTGATATTTGCACATATCTTCTGTTGTGCCACCAAAACGATCCATTTCTCGATCGAATCATCACGTGCGATGAGAAATGGTTTCTGTACGATAACAGGAGACGTACAGGTCACTGGTTGGACAAGTTAGACGCCAAACACTTCTCGAAACCAAATCTGCACACAAAAAAGATTTGGAGGTGTACTGCTGGGGTTGTTCACTATAATTTCCTGAATTCCGGTAAAACAGCTCAGCAGAGAAATATTACCAAGAAATTGGCAAAATGCACGGGAAACTGCAACGCCTTTGATCATCAGTGGTAAACCGTAAGGGGCCGATTCTTCTTCACAATAACGCCAGGCCACATGTCGCAATGCCAACCCTCGGAAACTTAAGCACTTAGGACATGAACTTCACAGCACCCTCCATCTTCACCCCGACCTCTATCCTACAGACTTCTATATTTTTAGCCATTTTGATCACATCTTGAGGGATACAATTTTTAGGGAACACGGTGCAGCCTAAAACGCCTCCCAAGACTTTATTGTGAGTAATAAACATTTTTATGACAGCGGAATAAAAGCACTTGTTACACGTTGGCAAAGAAGTTTAGATTGTGATGGAAAATATTCGGAATATATATTTTTTTAAATACAAATTAACAACAGTTTTGATTGCATTTTAAAAACCTGCATTATTTTTGCATCAGCTCAATATTATCCTTATCACCTCAAAAATCATCCGTTGTAAAAAATAAAAGATTTATGTTTATAAATTTTTAAATAGATGTTTACATCCGCCCGGCACGAAGATGATCAATTAGTGAAGAATAACGGGACGCGTTACCCCTTTATTGAACATGTAAAGATAGTTCTTTGGGCGAGAAATTGCTCTTCGGGATGTCGAGGGATTTTTACGAAGAAAATCGTGAAGGAAAACCGGATTCGGCAAAGGATCTCCAGGTCGTAAAAGGACTGAAACGATACCTCTGGCGGTGCAAGGCCTTTCTTCTGATGAAATCGCCCCGAACGACGCGATAGTGCTAAACTTATACGAGCTATATGATCTTCTACAAGAGAAATTTAACGAAGTCGTGGGACACCACCAAAAACAAAGTTCAGAAGTGACAAGATAAATTTAACTGTTTGCAAGCGGCCTTTTTAAATTAATTAATTCTTTTTTTCAAGATCGAGGTTTGAAAAGATCCCAAATGAGTAAATAAGGAAGAAATGGAGGGAAAGAGGAAATTGAGGAAAGGATTTTGTGGTGTACGGATTTACTCCTACTGGAATGAAGACAAACTGGAAGATGAAAAAGAAGACTGGGAAAACTCAGAGACGGAATTTACAGCTATGCCTTGTATGAAGATGTCTGAGAAGACAGAAATCCTTTGCTAGATAAGATTCTCGGAAGGTAGCAGTATAGGAACTAGGTAGAAAAGAAAATAGGTCATCTTCTTCTCATCCTCTTTGCTCTCTGGCAGACAAATACTTCCGTTTTCTTTAACATTTTTGAAAGTATTGGGAATCGATCGTGCCGATCGTGATTTCAGCATTTGTCATAGGTTGTTGAAAAACGAGAGGAGAAAAATTGAAAAGCCTTCCTTAGGACAGTGAATAATGGAAAAAATACTAACATTATAAATAAACCAATTTTAAATTTCAAATATAACGATTTTTGAAGAATGGACATAGGGATGAAAAAGCCAAGTTTTTAATGCTGAAACTTTCCTAAGCTGTTTAAATGTGTTGGGAAGTCCAGTGATGAAATAATGACGAAAACATTTTAACGCAGGCCTGTTTGGCAATCAATCTTCGGTCGCCAATCGAACTTCGCGGATTTCTTTTTTGCAAGACGTTATAACAATGCCAACGCAGCAAATTTCCAGGTTTGCCACTCGATCCGCGAGATGGTGCGTACTGGGATGTGAGAAAGCTATGTTACATAACGGGTATTGTTCGTTTCAGACCTTGGTGGGGGTCGGTTAACTCGGTATGGCTGACCTTCGTCTGCGGAACGCGTAGACGTCAATTCGGAGCGAAGGAGCCGCACGGCTGCCTCTCCGATAAGATTTCGAAAACGTGCTAATAGATTAAATGCTCTTTTGGAACTTCGCCCTGGCTCCAAAAGAGGCTGGATTAATTTGATGACCGTGGCGTATCTCAGAAGGTCAAAAGCCTTGAAGATCGTCAGTCCCAAAAATACGTCGAATGACCTCAATCGCGTTCATCCAAATAATAGTGCAAAAATAAAGCAAAGCTGGGTAAATTTAAAAAGTAACCTCTATATAAAGCATCTTAAAGCTTACTAGGCAATAACTTTTCTGTATCCATCCTCGCTGGTTTTGTCCAGAATCGTTTCATGTCATCTAGCATGTCAGAAGGTCAAAATCCTAGTCTGTTTCAAAAATACATCGAAATGGCGCATTCGTGTTAACCCAAATTAGAACACTAAAAATCGATCTTTAAACCAGTGCAAATTGTACAATTGTTAAATTTCTCCGAGTGGTCTGCGGAGTGATGAACCTTAAGTTTGGGTGATTCTGATCATTATGGTCTACCTATATTCTTTGTTTTGGTCTAAACACACTGAAGATGACGTAAAGTCAAAGAAGATCCTAAAGTTCTTCTGTAGTTAGTTCATTTCAGATTTGGGTTTTCTTTTCCTCTCCGTTTTGTCATCAGATGGGTTTCGCCTTTTCGCCATCCTTATTGGTTTACAGACCAAAATAGCGAAAATAGGCAGACCAAATGAACGGCAACGGCCAAATTAGAAATCTAGTTCGCCTATGTAAGATCCTAAAGCATCCTAGACTAAACTTGTCTGTTAGTTTGTTTCAGTTTTGGTCTATCAGAGACAAGTTACACCTTCTCGTCATCTTCAGTGTGTTTACTGTTCTGCTTGTAACCTAGGTAGCTGTAATGATCCGATCCGACCGAACTTCATGATCATCACCACGCAGACCCCCAAGAGGAAACATCATAATATAATTTTCCTCATCATTTATGGTCATATTTATGATTCAAACTGTGTAAGTTATTGCTGTTATTAAAAACCAAAACCAATTTACGTTCATTATACAAAATTTGGAGATACATAATTTAAAAACTAATTGACCTCTTTGAAGTATCTTAATAATAACACTACTCCAACCCTTTTATATTTTTATTACATAAATTTGTAATTGGGAAACAGTTAAAAAAAACCTAAAATAAACAAAGTCGGAATTTTATAAAAGTTTTAAATGTAAGTTACGTTCGTAATTGCAATTAAAGAACGAATTGTATTTAGGGCGATAAATAATTACGAATCTTTGTACTGCACGAATTTTCATACAAAACCATCTCAATAATTTCCTCGAATTAAATATGCCATTAACACCAACAGGAATGACTGTTTTGTAACGCTTTAACAGTCAGCTAATGTGGGTCCGTATATTTTCGCTGCTTCAAAATTATTTGAAACTGTAAAATCAATAAGTGGCGCAAGAAATATAAGTTTCTTGATAAATTGGGAATTGCAGTACGTTCAGATGTATTTTTCATTAGGTTTGTAAGTTACAAGAAAAAAAGGATGAAATAATTTAAAAAAATATAAAATATTTGCTACTTTGCGCGATTACAAAACTTAGTACTTTTTTCCTGCCGGCTAGCTACCAGAGATATTACCTGCACATCTTGTTTTTTTCTCCCCTAGGAAGGCTAGCGATCTTTCTGATGGGAGTTCTGGGACTTGATTTCGACTCGTATTTACCTCTCAAAACTTGGTGAAAAGGCTCTCTCTACAACTGATACATACCTAAACATTCATACTTAGACTAGCCTTAGCTTGATGGGTTTCAAGGTACTCGATATTCCGCTGAAGATCCACCCTCATTCAAGCTAATAAATACACTCATACTGATTACAATCTTTCATGCCATATGCAGCTAAAAACTGAGGAACCATTGCGGTATTAGCATTTCACCCGTGTCTTCCCCCTTTCACTCTAAAAACACCTAACCTAAAGCTGACCTAGTTTTGTGGGTCTGTGGGGTACTCGATATCCCGCCGCGACCCACCCACCTTTGAACTTCGTCTGTGATTGTTGTGTATTGCTGTTCCATAATCTCTCTGCCTTTGAAATAAATATTTCAACCGACACTAACTGAATTAATTATTCCGTTACGCTTTGACAAATACGGGCCGCATAATATGGGTCCGTCTATTTTCAAGGTTTAAAACGGCTGGCTTAAACATACTATTAATCCATATATTAATTTAGTCATAGTTGACTATTTCTTCATCATATAGTTTTATGTATAATGTGCAAAGATTTATAAAACAATTAGCTGCAAATGCCCCTTAAAATACCCTGAATAGTTTCCTCTCATTTACTCTCCAATCCAAAAAAACATAACTGCAAAATAATCTCTGTTGTCTAATTTCGATGATTTTCATCAAATACAACCCGATTATCCTTCCTTTACACAGCTACGTAAGTACGTTTTTTATATAAAAATATTTTAAGATTGAAATGAAATTTAAACTTAATTAATTTGCACCTGATAAAAGAGACCATTATTGTTTTTCAACCAAAACCTAACAACAAAAATTATTTTAAAAAGTATAGTTTATTGGCAATTTTTTATCACCTAGTTTTATGTGTAAATGTACAAAATATTGAGACCACAATTTGCTAAAAATCCACCATAAAATATTTTGAACTTTACAAATGTACATATTGTTCCATTGTTTACCAATTATAATTATACAGAATACATTTTTTACGTAAAAATACTTTAAGAAATGAAGAAATTTAAACTTAATTAATTTGAACAAGATAAAAGATACCAATCTTGTTTTTCTTCCAAAACCTAACAAGGAAAATTATTTTAATCAAGTTTATGAATAGATTGATGGTTATTTCTTTATCATTCAATGTACAAAAATACTGAACTCACAATTTGTTAAAAATACCCCATAAAATACATTAAACGTTAATTTTTTTCATTAACAAGAAATCTATTAAAAGAAAGTTTAGACATTTTATTTATTTACTAAATAAGATAAATGATTACCCAAATCGTCAAACTTTAATTAATAAAGACCAAGACGAAATTAATTAAAGATTATAACCGTAAAAGCATAGCGAGTCTAAATTTACAACCGTTTTACAAAATTGAGTGAGCAACATTGTAAATAATAACTAAAGAACTTGTAGGACCGGAGGAGAATGAAGTATTTCGTACTTAACGATTGTGAAACTTTACGCTTCGACTGCGACTGTTCTGTCCTGCCTTTCGAAGTACATTTCATCCTTTCCCGGCCTTGTTTGTAACATTTCTTAAATATAAACGAATTCGCAAGGCCTAGAGATTTAATTTTCCTATTATGAATTAACATAGATTAGCTTGTCTATTTATTTTCTTTTAAAGGTTCTTAAAGTAAAGTAAGTTGCTTTTTATACTTGGCGATTTTATTATGTGATACAACTGTTGAATTGAAAGTTGGAAACAGGTTTTATTCTTATTGAGAATCTTCAATCACTCGATCGTTTTATTAAATTCTTTCAATTAATTAATCTTTATGTAAGGTATTGGTTGATATAAAAAGCTAGTGTCACGAGCGGGATTCGAACCCACGATCTTCGGCTTGATACGCCGCTGCTCTACCACTTGAGCTATCGTGACTTCGATCCACTGGGACACTAACTTCCCATCTCAACCACACCTTTTGAATTTTCCCTCCTTTTTGCCACTTTTCAAATGTCGTGTAATCAAGATTCGATTCTAGGCGACAAATGAAATGGCCACGGAGAGCTTTAGTGAAGATATATTTCGTTTTACTTATTAAATCCATTATAGTTCGTGGTCCGATTGACCAAATAACTTCTTTCAATTAATTAATATTTATGTACGGCATTGGTTGAAATAAAAAAGCTAGTGGCACGAGCGGGATTGGAAAGGTAGGTTGAGATGGGAAGTTGGGGTCCGAGAGAGAGGATCGAAGTCACGATAGCTCAAGTGGTAGAGGAGTCGGCGTATTTAGCCGAAAGTGGTGGGTTCGAATCCTGCTCGTGATACTAGCGACAAATACCTTACATAAAGATTAATTAATTGAAAGAAGCTATTTGGTCAATTGGACCACGAAATCTAATGGTTTTATTAATTGGTCGTGAAACAATTATCAGATATGCGCGCGGCCCCGGATCTGTGTATTTTCGCCGTTTGCCGTTCGAGAGACGGGTTTCGATTTAACACCACATGGACGTCTGTCAGGCGACTAATTGATGTCAAACTTGGACAATACACAGAACTTCACACTTCGATCGATTATGGTTGAGAGACGGTTTAATGTAGCAAAGCAGGACGAAACAATTGTTATAAATAGCTAAACAATTGTGACAATCTTCGAGCATTTTTTTTTTTTTTAATTTGTTTAAGTTTAATATGACTTCCAGCTCTTTCAAAAGGTAGTTTCCGTTTGATAAAGGAAAAATCGTGAATTTAGGAATACGAAAAAAAGACTAGTCGAGCTTAAAAGCCTATGAATAGCAAGCTTAGCGTTGAATGGAAGGCCGAGAATGAATGAGATATGGAGGACGAACGGCCACGTGGTTGTAAAAATAGCTTCGGGGGTCAGGCAGAGCCGCCTTGTTTCCAAGTTGCCGTCCGAACTTGAGGCATTTCTAGGCGCTAAGCAGGAATGTGATGGCCAATTATGTCCTGTCCGACCATTTATTGAAGGGGCACTTTAAAACGAGACAAAACGACAAAACGTGCGAGATATAAACTGGGGATATCTGAGGAACGAATGAGAACTGTATTCGGAAAGTAAATTGTAGAGTATGAACCTGACTTACGGTTGGCTCAAGTAGTCCTGGTCTACGTATGATGGTTGACTCGCTGGCAACAGTTCTTTGTTTCTTGTTGTTTACAGATTAAACAAGAGGGAAATATCAAATGCGTCGTCTATTTATAGCATAATGTAAATTCATTCCGATCATCCTGGCGTGCCAATTTTTTATGGCTTAGTCTTTCAGATACGTTGGCCGTTATGTTTAAGATAGATCCCATAAATTAGTAGAATAATTTATAAAAATCATTTCGTGAGTAAATTGGCGCTACTAAATAAACCAAACCCTCAAAAAGGTGGTGACGGAAACGCGTCTGATAGACCTAATCAGCGAGAAAGGTAAATCAGGATGATAAACCACCAAACTCCAGAAGGTTAATGGCCTTAAGCGTATTTTTCAGGTCTTGGCTATTCCTCTCCCATGAAAAGGAATCTCAGCTTGCATATGCCTGTTGTTCCACTGTTTCTTCTTTTTCCTGACTTGTTTCTGCTACTCCGCGTTTATCCATATGCGGAGTCTGCAGTGCTCAGTCAGCACTCCTACTATCCTCCTAGTCCTACAACACGTACTAGGTTTAGAAGTTTTCACCGTTAGTTTTTGTGATGAACATGTTATTTGCGTTTTCCTATTTTCAGAGGTAAGTTTGCTTTATTCACTAGCACAAAATAACACACAGGGTTATAATTGAAGATGGCTAAATTCCAAAAATGCTACTGACATAGCAAACCGTAGGCATGGCAAGAAACGGATGGTGATAAGCAACCAAATTACTTGAACCATTGGTTCTATGCATTACGAATTATAGTAAGCTGAGATTTTCTGTACGAACGAGAAAAATCTTTATCTTGAATCTTAAAAGACTAATTCCCATATGTGACTATGATTTTTGAATTTTATTCCTAACAATCAATTTGGGTTCCGTCCTCTCCATTCCAGTGCTTCAGAGTAGCCGACACGGTATCTTCGGTTCTAGAAAACAAACAATACTGCTCAGCCGTATTTCTGGACGTTACGGAAGCATTTGACCGAGCGTGGCACCCCCCGACCTTCTTTATAAGCTAAAACGTATTCTCCCCTCTCATACCTACTATCTTATCCTTAAGTCCCGGATCGATGGTTTGAAGATGGCGTTCAGGAAGGAAATAACCTAGGCCTAATCCTCTACACCATCTACACTGCTGATAAACCCACATATCCAAACACCTACGCTGACGACATCGCAATCTTATCAACACACTCCTAACCTATCCTAGAAGCAATTCAACAACATCTGAACACCGTCTGGTGCAATCAGTGGCTGCTCAGGTTGACCGAGCAAAAAATCCAACAAGCTACGCTCAAACGTTATACCTGTCAACCAGTGTACATTAACAACATAACAATACCATCGAACCAAGTCCGCTTGGGCTTTACTTAGATAGCAGACATACACATGACTCACATACAAGATTAAAACGACAAGAACTTAATAAATGATATAGACTACTCAAACACCTACTGGTACCGAACCTATTTGGACTTAAGGAGTTAACTTTGGAAATCGGCCAAATCATCCAATATACAACGAATTCAATTTTTTCAATATGCAGATATCCGCCGTACCTTCAATGTTCCCTTCTACGTCACCAATCGAACGATCAATAAAGATCATAAAATCCCTTTCGTGAAAGATCTTATCCGAACACGCTTCCTCAATTTCCACTCTAAACTATCCCTCCACCCTAACCTACAAGCCCTAACTCTTTCCGCAACGTCTCACCCTTACAATCCTGCACGCCGTTTAAAAAGAAGATGGCCTAGTGAC
This sequence comes from Cimex lectularius, assembly GCF_000648675.2. NCBI lineage: Eukaryota > Metazoa > Arthropoda > Insecta > Hemiptera > Cimicidae > Cimex > Cimex lectularius. The sequence continues at coordinate 281,382 of NW_019392664.1, forward strand.
CTTCTATCTTAACTTAATTAAAAAGAGAGTTCGAGCATTGGTTGGCTTCTCTCCCCACTGCCTCCTGTTCTCCCAAATCTGTCAGATTTGTATGCATCTTTACAATTCGCTCAATATATATTTTGTACAAATATCAATAAATAACATAAATTTTTTTTTTAAATCGTGTCTGATTGAAAATTTTCATTTTAAAAGATTCATTGTCGTACAAGTTTACTATGATTTTATTTTTTATGAGGAATGAATTTTTCTTTTAAAAACAGTATAATTTATTTGTAAATAATATAGAATTTTTTGTACGCCTGATATATTACAGAACAATTGAAGAATCATACCCATCGTTAATGTCAGATCTAAAATTGACGACTGTTCCGTACAGAAGGAATTTCTTTGATTGTATATTATTCTATCAATTATTACATTCCTTAACTGATTGCCCATTACTGCTTAACCGAATTAACTTTCATATTCCATCTAATAATTCCAGAAGTCAAATAACAGAACAAATTACGCCAAATTCAGTTTTATATCAAGAACAATAAATTTGTTAAACTCGTTCGAAAATATAGATATATTTAACGTCAGTTTAAGCAAATTTTATTATGAGAAAATTAAATATTGTATCATTAATATAATTAATATTGAATTTGATTATAATTAATAAATGATAGTTATATAATTTTAATACATATTTAAAATTGTTTCAATACATTCTAAATTGTTTCTTTGTTTTATAAATTGTGATATTGTATAAATTTATGTGCATATAAATATTAATTGTTATTAATCCATTTATTTCAGTAGTCTAAACGACATTACTTATTCTTTATATGTAAGGTCTTGGTTGAGATGAAAAAGTTAGTGAAACGAGGGGGATTCGAACCCACGAATGCCGAAGGTCGTGGGTTAAAATCCTGCAAATAATTAATTGTTATAATTATCAATTTTCGCCTTGCTACCTGGTTAAACTGGTGAATTTATAACGCCTTGTAAAACTTTCACGTTGCTAAAGAGCTAAAACGGATCTGGGGGTTAGTTGACGAATTTGGCAAAGACACCGATCATATTAGCGAAAGGGTTTTCAAAAGGTTAATTTAAAATATATCGCTTTTAAAAGACCATTGAATGTTAACAAATCATCGCTTCGGTTTTGCATGCAAATCATTATAAGTCGGTATTTGAACTTGGGGGATTAGCGTGCGCGGTCGCGGTTCGACGGGCCAAATTCCCTCGTGAGTCACCGGTGAATCACCGAATGCCTCCGGTTTCCAGGTCTTCCTGAATAACCGTTTTCTCTTTTGAGGATTATTTGTCATTTAAGAGGATTCTGGGATGCGGTTGTAAGTTACGACGAGGCTGCCTTTAAAGCGAAGCTTCGGTTCAATCAGTTTACCAGAAGGATAAATTAGTTTTTTTCCTTTTTAAAAAGATAGTTCCTACTCACAGTAATTTTTACTGAGAGTAGGAACTATCTTTTTAAAAAGGTTTGAACGCTCATTCCACCATCCATCATTTCTATGGATAAATTAGTGCCTGCAGGCTATTTGGTTTTTGTACTGTTGGCCGTACTGATTGATCGCCGACCAAAATAACGAATATAACCTAATTTATATGAATTTATCGCCGTAATAAGCTGGTTGTTAAGACACATTTGGGTATCATGACACCCAATGAGGGTATCAGAATTTGGGAAATGGCACACACCGTCCTTCTGGATAAAAAACAATTCATGCCATAGTAATTTAAAGAATACAATTAAAAAACCTATTCCGCACATCTGAACATATACAAAACATTTCTGTGATTGACTAACAGACAACACACAGACCAAACCTCTTGATCTAAAGGGCTGAAATTTCGATTGTATTCCTAGAATGACATCGATAAGTTTTAAGAAAGCATTTTTTGAAATTCCATCCATAAAAGGAACATATTTTTTCCAATTTATAGACCGAGATGAACTGAAGAAGAGAAGTATTTCAGAAACGAGACATTTTATTAGAAAGCCATGACTAGCACTCGGCATCGCATTAGAAAGGTACATTAAAACAAAGTCCGGACGAAGTAGCGAGTAAAAGCTATTAATAAAACATTAAAATAAAATAAACTAATTTTTTTAAAATTTTACGAGGGTTCGCAACAGCAGAGGTCATATAAACCCTCGGGGTGCCGTTGTTTTTGAAAAAAAAGCCCATTTGTAAGTATATCGGGTTCGAATGCAGGGCCGCTGGATTCGAACCCGGGACCTTTACCTTACAGAGATGAGCGCCGTGTCCACGCCTAAACCGTTGCGGCCACCGACGCCCCCAAATAAACTAATTTTAATTAAACTATTTCACGGGTAAAATTAACCTCGCCTTACGAATTAAGTGGAAGCCAATAATTTCATTCCATATCAGGAATGCCTTTTTTTTTTAATTATTAAAAGAAAATGATTGAAATGCTGTCGTGCTGGATACCATGCTGCTGCCGTTGTTTGCCGCCTAAATGCACAACCTTTATTACCTAGACCCCTATTGAATTTTCAGTGACCTTTAAATGTTTAGTGATATACTGAAATTAGCAAAGCACATTTTCAGGCGTGTTGAATTGAGAAATCGGTGCTAGATGAAGCACCAAGAAATGTGGCGATGTTTGGTGGCACACTGAATCCACCAATACGCATCTGATAAGTGCATTATGGAAAATTTAGCTTTTGATGTCTTCCTGAATTCAGCTGTACGAAAGCTCTACGAAACTTTCCCACATTTTTGCTTATATAGGCCCATATAGAATTTTCGCCAATGTGTCAATGTTTCTTGCCTTGCTGAATGCAGCAATACTATTTTTCTGACGTGCTGGCTACGTTATTGCAGCTATCATTTTTTCTGATCTAAGTTCTCACAGATTGTATTTAAATAGGCCCATACAGAATTTTCACTTATGTATCATCCTCAGAATGGCAAGCCTTCGATCGAGTGTAGCACCGGAGCTTTGGAAACGCATGATAATCATACATATTATCTCATAAACTCATAACCTACCTTTTCCACCCATCCATATGGCGAAGTGGGTGTTCCCAAGGCAGCTTCCTTGGTTCCATTCTTTGTTCAGTATACACTGCAGACTATCAATTTATATACAGTATTCCTCTCAAATGCAGACGATTTCGCCATCCTTTCAGCAGATCCAGACCCAGTGGCCTTCCAGGACCATCTCTCCAGATGGGAAAACGGTTCAAAAATGGATTATCAGATTAAACGAAACCTAATTCCAACAAATTACCTTAACCCTCGATCTTGCCTCATCTCCAATTTACTACAAAACTATTCCCCTCCCAGCAACCAATTTTGTCCACTACATCGACAAAAAACTTACTTGGAACCCCACACTCAACTCAGAATAATATAATTGAACAGACGATAAAGTAAACCACGCAAAAGACTTCTTGAAACCGGATTAAAACTACGCTTCGTTACTACAACCAATCTGGACGGAATGGAACTGTGGAGTTCAACCAAGCGTTCCAACCTACGACATAATACATCCAACATAACTTATCTACAAAACCTTCAATTCCCACTTTTCTTCAGCGAGAAGTTTGCACTGAACCGTGGACTCTATCCAACCCTCTAGTCCAACATCTTGGTCCCAAATCCTTCTCAACTAAGACGCATAAAGCAGCAATGAAAAAAATATTTTGTAAGTTGTGGTATGTATGGATACTCATTAAAACAAACATACGCACACGCGCGCACACACGCACATACCACAAACCTTCAATAAATTGAGGAAATCTCTAGGATCCAGATAACAGCAGTAAAAGGGGAGATAATCCATCTCGGTAATTTGCGAAAACCCTACGACTTGCTGGCTTATCACAAGCACGTAGTCGATATTGTTTCAAGTTTTGGCAATTTAGCCTTTTGCGTATCGGTGAAATGCAATAATTTGGCAAAACTTTCGAATTGGTTTCAAAATTGCCATTCTAAGGGTGGGTCCAAAAATGGTGGGATCATTTCTGCCCATGGGCCAGTTGGAATCTTTACGATTATTGTTGTTTTTTATTAGATAAAATTTCACATCCTACCAATTATCAAAATCTACAAGGAATTGATGAAAATATAATTATACTACAGTTCAATGATCAAGTTCTTTCAAAGGTTGTTACACGTAGGCTGTTCCAATTTATTGCCACTCATATGAGTTGCCTAATTGAGAAACTTTCTCACTTGTTTGACGTCAGTCTTTTTTCTCAGTTTTTTCTTCATTAGTAAGGTCAGACGATGAAACTTACACACACATTCATGAAGTGCCGAATCCCTAGTGGCAATTCTGCAGTTTACTTAGAAACTTTCTTTTAATTAAACTTTGAGAAGGGTAACAAATTTAAAGAGGAAAGAGAATGCAAGAAAATTTATAAAGCTCCTAAGACAAAACAGTCCTCCGATGCCATATTTTACGGTGTAACACCCAAATTAACTCCTGAGTGTTTCCTGATTCATTTTTTAAAGAAATATTAGGAACAAATTAATTTAAAATACTTTACAAGAATATAGAATAGATTATGAGATAAACTCAACGGTTTTAAAAAACAATTACTCATGCAAATTATGAATAATAGAATTTTTATTATTTGTAATATCAGGAAGTGACATTTGAGAGGGTATTTGTTCTGTGTCTCAGTCTCGGTGGGATGCAGTTAAAAAGGGAATCGGCGGAAGCCGATTACAGAGATCCGACCTCGAGATAAATACTAGCGTCCAACAGAATTCCGTCTCAACTCGACTACCGTAAAAACAACTTTTCATCATCCTCTCACGTTTTTCACAGAAGGATTTCATAAATGGTTCACCGGGATCAATTAAGCAAAGAGGCCCGATGGCGAGAAAGCAAATTAATTAATGAGTGAATTTTACACGCCTATTCAAAAATAACCGCTCATTCGATTAAATATTTTTGCTTAAATGACACACGCCCTGATAGCTGATGTGCATTAAAAACAAACCTGGGTGGGAAAGATGTAAAATATTTATTGTTTGATAGTAACCTATCATCCCGGTCCGCCTATCCTCGCTGATTTTTTTTTTTAAATTAACGACAACAAAAATCAGCTAGGATAGGCAGACCAGAATGACAGAAAACTATCAAGCAGTAGGTTTATTTCCCTGCAGACAGGAGGAAACCTCTTAATTTTAAATTACTCCTTTTGCAGCTTTTCCACAGGTGTAAATTAACCGGGTACTTTATTTTAAACTTGTTTAAAACATGATTATTAAATATAAGCAGTAACTACTTTTATATTTTTTAACTATAAAAACTAGAAAAGAATGTATGGCGAATTAGCACCTGGTAAAACCCTCGACTTTAATAAGCTTTTAATGGTAAATCCCTTGTTTTGTGCTTATTTTAAATTTAAATAATAAAAAATAAATACAGAAATAATTTAAACAGAAAGCTAAAAATATTTCATATCTGTCGTTTAGACGTTTCCGATCACCATGGGCTGCATATTTTTTCAGGGTTTGGTCACTTCGCGTTTCGACATTTCGCTATATCTTTATGTAAGGTATTGGTTGAAATGAAAAAGTTAGTGTCACGAACGGGATTCGAACCCACGACCTTCGGTTAATACGCCGCTGCACTACCACTTGAGCTATCGTGACTTCGATCCGCTCGGACACCAACTTCCCATCTCAACCTACCTTTCGAATTTTCACCATATTTTGAAATATTGTGGATTCTATTCTCAGTGACTTACGAAGTGGCCAGGAGGAGCTGTTAGTCAAATAATTACTTCTTTTAATTATTAAATGTATCCTTATTTGCTTAGTGGTAATAAGTGACCATATTAATTTTTACAATTATATATTATTTTTTATCTAAGGTTTTTCGTTGAGATGTAAAATTTGCGTCACGAACGGAATGATGAGAACCCACGATCTTCGAAAGCCGAAGGTCGTGGGTTCGAATCCCTCTCGTTTTTTATTACACTAATTTTTCATCTCAACCAAAAGCCTTAGTTAAAAAGAATAATTAATTGGAGAATTTATTTATTAACTTCCACCTTTCGACAGCCTGCTGGAGCTTAGCGGAATTCCAGCCTCTGGAGAGTACTTGGATCTGAGAAAACATCTTTATAAAAATAAGCACAGTTAGCGAATTTTTTCCATTTTGTTAGACAATATTAATTTTTACAATGAGATATTATTTTATCTAAGGTTTTTCGTTGAGATGTAAAATTAGCGTCACGAGCGCGATTCGAACCCACGACCTTCGACTAAATACGCCACTGCTTGAGCTATCGTGACTTCGATCCGCTCGGACACCAACTTACCATCTCAACCTACCTTTCGAATTTTATATCTTTTTACCATTTTTTCAAATGTCGTGTAATCAGAATTCGATTCTCGGCGACAAATGAAATGGCCACAGAGAGCTTTAATAAAGATATACTTAGTATTATTTATTAAACATATTTCGTGTGCGATTGACCAAATAACTTCTTTCAATCTTTATGTAAGGTATTAGTTGAAATGAAAAAGTTAGTGCCATCCCGCTCGTGAAACTAACTTTTTCATTTCAACCATGTGTTCCATTTCAACCTTACATAAAGGTTATTTAATTGAAAGAAGTTATTTGGTCAATCGGACCACGAAATATAATGATTTTCGCTATAATTTTCCGAAATAAACCAAATTTTTAGGGTACGTATCTGTTCTTTTAATTCATCCAGTAAATTCCTGGTTGGTGTCTGGCGGAATTCCACCTGCACGGGAAGGGAATCTATCGAACAGGGATGCCATCCGAAACCCACAGGCTTTTCTCGTTAGTTTGCCCACCGAACTTCTAGTATACATTCATGATCCAGAGAGCACAAAGTATCCAGGTGGATGTTCCACAACGAACGCCTCCGCGCGATCCCACACTTTGCCAACATTATGTCATATTTGGTTGAAGTACTCTCGAATTTGCCTATACCTCCTCTACATTGCAAGACTGCATGAACTCTTGATATTAAACGGGCATTTCAGGCACTTTTTGGAATCAGGATCATAAATATTTTCGACCTCCAACATTGATTTTGTCGAAGTACTACTTGCATAACCGGCAGTTTGCACTTAATATACTGTTTTGACCCTCTTGACATCAGGTTCAAAACCTTTCAGACCTCTTTTTCGCTGGTTTTGTCTAGCAGATACTTTTCAATCTGTATATGTTTCGCACTACTAAATATACCCACTGAAGATGACGAAACGGAACTGACAGAACAAACTAATAAGGGTTACCCAAGGACCGTAGGGCACTTCCGAACTTCCTCAAGGTTCATCAACTCGGAGATGTTAACAAAAAATCTCACGCGTTCTTTCAAAGTTTAGGCCCTCTCCTATGATGATAGTGCAACTAGTTAAGTCATATCAGATAATTTTGGTCTGTCTATCCTCTCTGTAGAGAGAAGCCCGAATACGTCTGGCAGGCCGTAACGAAAAGATAGAAAGGACAAATTCTGAACAAAACTATAGATGTATCAGATATATAGTCTAGGGAGCTTTATGGTTGGTAGTTACCGATTATCTTTATAAGTTTGTTCTCCTAAACTTTTCTGATAAAACAAACCTGTCTGGATAGGCAAACCATAATGTTAACTGCGGGTTCATAACCTTAGAGACCTCGTTCGCTTATTTCGTCAGTCAGGTATGTTTCGGTATCCACATTCCATGGTTAGTTATGTTTTAGCAAACTAAATAAACCAAGCCACCCAATGAAGATGGGGAGACAATAGACACAATGGAGATGCACAATAGAGCAATGCTCATCGCGGTGCGCAGGTCGAAACGTGGTCGACTCCTTTCTATTCTAATCTAATTTACCGGTAACCTTTCAGACTTCATTTCTGAACATTTCTCCTCAATTGGTAGTTGTTTACAACTGCTAAATAAACCTAGTGAAGACGGCGAAATTCAACATAGACCAAGCAAGCAAGGATGGGGGCTTGCTTCAGTTCATCAGTTGCTTCAGTTATAGGTTCATCACCTCGGACATATAAAAAAAAGTGTGTAATAATAAAGTAGTAAAATAGAAGTAAAATCATTTCTGTCGCGGACGAGAGGTCAAATCAATTTCCAATATTTTCTCCATGTTATTGATAATTAAAAATCCATGGGCTTTGCCGGCTACGCCCTCACCTACTCGGCCACCGCGATCTCACAATTATAATTATTATGTGTAATACTATTCTCGCTCTTTTGACGATTTTGTCTTTTCGCCATGAATAATTATTTTCTCCCAGGATGTATAACCGTCTGCCCATATTAACGCAAGCTGAATTTACCAACCGTCGTTAGAAAAGATTTTAAAGATTTACACCACAATGTGTTTTCATGTGACGTTTATGAGTTTCTGCCCCGTTGGTGCCGCAAATGCGAAACGAAAGTTCTAACTTGGAAATTTGTTTCCCTTTGACTTTTAAAAAAAAGTTTTACATTTTAATCGGACGCTATCTATTCAACTGGCTTACACGGTTTTTGTTTTTTAATAACTCGCAAACAATTAAAATGCAAGAAGTGGCGTCCTAACTCAACATTACTGCAGAATCAAATTAAAAACAGTTTCAAGTTTCCCTTTAATTATCCAATTGAATAGCAATGAGTCTACAGATGAACGAACCTCCATCATTAAATACCACGGTATTAAATCCGTCTAGTGATTTATCATGTTTGAACACCCTAAACGACTCAACGTAAAATTAGTGATACAAATGACGAGTATGTTGGGCCAATCGAATTATGTAACTTTATCCTATAACATATAAATAGAGTATCTTATTGTTTGAATCTTTTTCCCTCTAGCCACCTATTAACCTTTGAGTATTTACAGTAGATTGGGTAGGGCTTACTTATAACTATATGGATCTCATTTTGTATAATAGTTGTCTTAACCATCTTATGTTTTATAGCAGCTTATGTAATTTTATCTTATGTAATTTTTTCAGTTTTTCGTTAAGTCTTCTTTCATTTTGTCTGCGTTTAAAGATTTGACTGTAGTTGGTTACTATCTTGTAATAGGGTCCAAATTAGATGATCCCTTGTATTAAAACGTGGTTATTTAAGTTTATATTTTCTAAACCTTTTTTTATGCTTCTAGTAACGCTCGTTTCATTTTGCTTGTTTAATCTATCATCATTTAAGGTAATAACAAATTCGTGCCCGGAAATAAACAAGGGTAAATAAAGTTGAGCTGTTTTCACAATACGACCTCCATATTACTCCGAGCGTAAACGGCCCGAATATAAAGTTCGACGTAGCTTGCAAAAGTGAAATTAGAACGTTTTCCCAGGAAAATTTAAAACGGCTTTTCACAAATAAATACACCCCTCTTGCTTGTTTTGCTAGTTAGACAAAGGTTAATCATGTTGGACGGCCCGGTTGACTCGGTTATTTACAGCTCGTGTCAAGGCTGTTTTCGTTCTATCTGTACGAGACAATTTGCAGGATTGTGAGCAAAAGTTTTGGAAATTTGACAATATTTCCACGGCTTAATTCCATCTTTACAGTTATTTGATATGTGCCTTCGATACTGAACTTGATACGTCTTTTAACCAGAAAACAAATCAAAATGGACTCACGCATTAACTTTTGCTAAAGAATTTTTTTTAGTATTTATATATTAATTTCTAACCTACACAGATTTGTATACGTACATTACAAATGTGCTCACTGTACGTCTTTCTTATCATACTACCGCAGTAAAACTAATGTCAGCGTTGCACCCGGAGAACACATGCTATGAGAAGCTAGCCAGCCAATGGCACTCAGTGTGGGGGATTAAAGGGAGCTCTCGAGGCCATCGTCGATTACGACGACGTAGCGGGTTCTTGGGATGGCAATGTTTAGAGTACCCTAGGGCTTAAGCAGTAGGGTTAGGATGGATCGAGAGGTTGGTGTGAAACTTTTGGAATCGAGTACGGATCCACCTAGGAGAGCATAGCCCACTAAATGTGGAACTACAGTGACAATGGGGGGTAGAGTGTGGCCAAGGCGGGGTGCAAACTTAAAGGTGAGCCTCGTGTCCTTGGTCACTTCCCTTTCTCAATCCAGGTCCTTCGGCATACTTCCTTGAGACCTCTCCCAACCCTTGGATGCAAGGGGGGTATACAGGAACAACGTAATGGTGCAGCCTTGGGAGCGTGGCAACCTTCCTAAAGCACAAGCTGGATTCGTGTCTGCCTCCGTGTCGGCAGCGGACGGCGGGTGCTTTATCAGAGGTACACGAAGGTTAGGGTACCAGATCCTGTCTGCAAAGACGGGGTAGGGTTCATAACCATCTGAACTACGGGGTAGCAGAAAATGTTCCAAGTCCAACTCTGCTACATGGGAATGGACTCGTAGTGACTTAGTGGCGATGCTCCTGGCGAGAACTTAGTGTGAACGTGTTGCTCGGGGGTACCGTTCGCGTTTTCCTTCCGAGGGCAGTGTTCCTCTAGGTGGTGGTTAGAAATTCCACCTTAAACAAAACCACGGCCGGAGCGGATCCGGAAGTTTTTACGCTGAATGAGCTCCAAAACTCTGGGAGATAGAGTCGCCTTCTCTATCTAGGGAGCCGGTGGGGCAACCCAGGTTTATGCATTTCAGCCATCTGAGGCCGGGGCGGCTTCTACATCAACGTTTGCAGTTGAACCACCCATCCAGTTGCGAGTGGAAGAGGATCTCTCATCTTGAGGATCAAAACGTCCGGTAGGGCCGAAAGGCTACGTAGGGACGTTAAAGATCCTTATGTCCTTTTAAGGGTTCAGAGTAAATGTAGAGGTCGTTGTAGATAGTGAGGTTAGTGATGTAGTAAGGAGATTGGACGATCTATCTGAGGACTTTTGATTAAAGAAATTCTAACGCAAGAGAAGTCAAGAATGTGATAATAATCAATAATTATTTATTTTATACTACTGAATACATTCACAATACTGTGATCTTTTCCAAAATATTTTACAATGTCGTTTGGTCGTATATTGTGACATCCTAGTCTGCCAATTCTAGGAGGTTTTGTCTGCCAGACAAGAATTACTAAGATCGTCGATAACTGTCGTAAATGTTGTTGAATTTTCCGTTTAAATGAATACTGGAAATAGCGTGATACGGCTATTTTTGTCAAAGTTGCTGATTGAATGTTTTATAATCTTCGTCAACAGAGACCGAGCACGTAACTTCAAGTGACAATGACAAATACTCCCCGTGGAAGTCAAAGCAAATATTTTCTTGTTAATGATAATAAGTGTGGGACGGTACAAATTAGGCGGCGAGCATAGACGATCCAAAAGGACGGATCATCTTTCAAAATCCGTTCCGACTTGAAATCAAAGGAGAACCGATTCGCGGAACAAATCCCGGATAATAATCCCGATCGGCTATTGTTCGACATGTTAATCAGACCGGGCCGGCGTCCAGTGACAGCTGTGCCTGGCCGAAACCCCGGGCATGGGACGCATTAGCATCCCCAGCTGGGAAACCTGCATCCAATCTGGACCAAAAAGCAAAATACGATCAATGATGAAGGAAGCAGGAAGAAGCAAAGTGATAAAAGATGAAAAAATGAAACAATCATATGATATACTGTACAAATTCCATTAACCAACAAAGTGTTATATATGTTATTACTATTTTCAAATGTTTATGTTAAACAAATTTATTAATTGATTTTCTTAACAGACAATGCATATTTCAAAGCGACCTCGTTAGATAATCACAGGTAATGATCTAGAAAGGGGATAAACAAAAATAGACCTTTCAAATAAAGATTTTTGGCATAGTTATTTTTATTCTGCTTCGGCCTGTTTAGCCACCATGTGGCACAAGGACTTTGATGAACTGATGTCAGCAATATTAAAAGCTGAAGCTTGAAAGCACTTATGTCATCACTCGGCTGTATTAAATTGCAAAAGAATTTAAACTGAGTTGAAAAATGCCGGGACTGGTTTGATTTCGGACCTACCTGGTATCTTCTAGGGCGGAAGGTCAAGATGGTTAACCCTTGAGCTGTCGACCTTTCCTTACTTCGTGTAGGTATGCCACGTAATACGAATAATTCTTGTCAGGCTGTTTTGCCGTAATTTTAACAATTCTGGCCATTTTGTGGATTTTTTTTTCGTAGAAAATCAATTTTTAGTGGTGAATGGTAAGATTGATACCATATGATAATTCAAAAGGGGCCGGACAAACCGACGGCTATTACAAGCAGGTAGTTTAGTCTAGAGCCATTAAAATGGAGCGGGAAGTACCCGGGATTAAGTTAATTCCCCCAAATGGGCCCCGTTAAGGAAAAGATCCAGCTGCCTGGTATGCTACATTGGGAAAAAAAGTATATGTATATTACTGCCCCGATAGGATTTCAAGCCGTGACCGTATATCTGACCTCTAACAAAGAGACAAGACCGGTCCATGAATAGGATCAACCTTAATAAATAGCTTGTGCATTTTAAAGTCCCCATATACAAAACTCGCACAAGGTAATGACTATTGGGATTTTCACATTCGATAATTCAACATGACATTTAAAGGGAAATCAAATTTTACTAACTCATACACATATAGAAGAATGAAACAGTTTTTATTCCTTAAAAAACCTCCATAAATTATCCTTTTATTATACACGTAGTATTTTATTGGACACTTATAAATACTAACCAATTGTCACAAAGTTATACTACCCTTTGGTCTAACTTAAATACGTAATAATCCACACAAATTATACTTTTTTCCTACATTACATCCAAAATAGTGTGAACGCATCCAAAACCTCCAAATCTTTAAAAGCATTGCAATATCTTGGGTATCAGAGCACAAATGAATTTTGGACAATGGACAAGCTGACCAACTAACTATAGGCCCAGAATGTTTAATCGGGATAACGAGATCAAATGAAGAGGTAACTTCTCCATTTCAGTTTAGGTTCACCCAAAAACAAATGGGCGAACTCTAAGAGGTTTCAGACATAGCAAACTCTTGATGAGGGAACTACCACAAAAACTGGCAAACACATTGTTGCAGTGTCACTCAACAACAAGAGTATATTCCTTAATAACCTCATTTTTAGGTTATGCAATAAGGAGGAAGGAACTGTTACCCATATAATCTTCGAAGGCGAAGTATCAGATCAATGGATACATGGACTAGGGTACCAAGGAGATCCGGGGAAAAGAATTGTTGCAATGCGTAAAGACCAAACATTCTAAAGAAAAATCCCATTTCACCAATTTAAATAAACAAAATTGTCAGAGGCGCATTCCAATCGCTCCCATGATCCAACGGGTTCCCTATCGATAGGGCGTTGCAAGAAAATAAAAACAAAAGGGCATTCCGAGTTTGGAGCTCCATGAAAGTACTTCGTACCAACCGGGGAGTCAATTCCCTTTTTTCTGTGAAAAGAAATAATTTCCTTTTCCATCTTCTGGGAGTGCGCCTGCTCCTTTCATTAAAAAAATAGTTAAATTTTTGTTTGCTAAAATTATTAAAACAGGTTTTAAAAAAGCTTTATATATTTTATTTATGCTAAGAGAAGCAATTATGTTCATTTTCCCTGTGGTTTCATTCTTTTCATTTTAGTTAAGAGCAATTTCTTATTTTATTTTATTTTTTATAATAAAGGTAATTTTTTTATGTTCCAAATTTTTTATTTATTTCTTTTCCTCATTAAATTTTAATTTGTGGGCATAGTTGAAGCACAAGTCATTTTAGAACTTTCAAAATTACTTTATATATGATAGTCAATGCCTCCAACTTAAACAAAAAGGATCAACTCAATTGAACTAAACTAAAAAACTAGGGAAAAGTACAATAAACCAGAAAGCTGCATGCCCTTTTAATGTATAGATTCAACAAACTTGACAGATTTTTTCTTCTAAAGATCTTTCTGTGCAAATCCAAAATTCAAAACAATCGCTAATAAATCCTGTGCCACCGAAAATTTTAAACGAATTTAAACTGACAAAAAATCCTATACGATCAGACTGCAAAGAAGCGCTAAGAGAATTAGCAAGTATGACACATCCGAAGTAGTTGGTGAATGGTTTCTAAAACCTACACATCCTCGAAAAGGTTAAAACCTGGCAATGTTACCGGCATTACCGGCGATGCGAATTTTGTGTTATGAACAAGAAGAAAAACTGACCGAAGAGGATGTGCAAGGCGCAGAACATATAATCGGGTTAACGAGATCATACATAAGCTCTTCCATCTCAAAATAGGTTCACACGAAACAAAAGGAGAAATGGACGAATTCCAGAAGTGCCTGACACAGTAAACACAAAATTAAAGAACTATCACCAAAACTGGCAAACATATTGCTATAGTAAGACAGGGTAAAGCAGAGTAGTGAAGGGAGACCACTGGCATCTGAGAAAGGCACCTATAAAAAGTTGGTATATTACTGATTACCCTATTTGTAGGTTATGCAATGAGGAGGAAGGGACTGCTACTCATATCTTATATACAAACGTGAAGCGAGGCATAACCTAGAATACCAAAAAGACCATGGAAAACGAATTGCAACTGACATTCTTAAAATATGGATACTGAACGAAACCAAGGAATTAGGAAAAGTACAATAATGCTTAGAGAATAATCCTCATCCGTCACATCATCATCACCTATTTGAAATCATTAAAATGAAGGGACGATCAACTACAAAATCTATCAAAAGCGTTCGACAAGGTGGATAAACATATTATTTGGGTAAGTTGCGAATTTCTGCCAGTGGGCATCCCTTGTTGGGCTCGTTTGAGTCATTTTTGTCTGATAGATCATTTGCTGTATTTTATGAGGATGTCCTTTCTACAGTCCGAATTGATTTGAGTGTTCCTCAGGGTTGGCATACCGGACCAATCTTATTTTTGGTTTTTTAATCATGTCACAAGGGGTAGCACAAATAGTCATATAACGCTGCCTGCAGATGATTTAAAGTTTTGCTATGTGAGTGATTGTGGACTTTACAAACAGGACATTTGTGGGTGCAGATTACATTGGTTAGTTAGTAATGGTAATAAATATAAATTTAACTTCTCCAAACTTTTAGCAGCGAGTTATAATAATGAGATCCTACCGTTGAAGGTGTTATTGAGGAAAACCCTAATATTTCCTTCCTGATTTTGGATTGTGGATGGCGATTTGCGGGATCACTTGGATGCTTTCACGGAAAAAGCCTATATTTCATTTTAACTTGGGTTTCCAATAATTCCTTCGCATTCAAAAATCCTTTATCAGTTCTGGGTTAGAGGTTGGCATACCGGAATTGGGTTTTTTTCTTGGGATTTCAGTAATTCCTTCGCATTCAAAACTCCTTTATCAGTTTATCAGTTCTCGATTGGTATGCTAGGATTGTTTGGTTTTATCTTGAGATTTCAATAATTCCTTCGTTTTCAAAACTTTTTTATCAGTTCTGGGCTAGAAGTATGCTAGGGTTATTTGGTTTTATCTTGAGATTTCAATGATTCCTTCGCATTCAAAACTTCTTTATCAGTTCTGGGCTCGAGGTACAAGTACGCTAGGGTTATTTGGTTTTATCTTGGGATTTCAATAATTCCTTCGCATTCAAAACTCCTTTATCAGTTCTGGGCTCGAGGTAAGCTAGGGTTATTTGGTTTTATCTTGGGATTTCAATAATTCCTTCGCATTCAAAACTCCTTTATCAGTTCTGGGCTCGAGGTAAGCTAGGGTTATTTGGTTTTATCTTGGGATTTCAATAATTCCTTCGCATTCAAAACACCTTTACCAGTTCTGGGCTACAAGTACGCTAGGGTTATTTGGTTTTATCTTGGGATTTCAATAATTCCTTCGCATTCAAAACTCCTTTATCAGTTTATCAGTTCTCGATTGGACGTATGCTAGGGTTATTTGATTTTACCTTGAGATTTCAATAATTCCTTCGCATTCAAAACTCCTTTATCCGTTCTGGGCTAGAGGTATGCTAGGGTTGTTTGGTTTTATCTTGAGATTTAAATAATTCCTTCGTTTTCAAAACTTTTTTTATCAGTTCTGGGCTAGAAGTATGCTAGGGTTATTTGGTTTTATCTTGGGATTTCAAGAATTCCTTCGTATTCAAACTTTATCAGTTCTGGGCTAGAGATGCTAGGGTTATTTGATTTCATGCCAATAATAGTGATGTGGATAGACTTGAAAGAGTTCAACGGAATCAACGGAATGCAGCGTTAGACTTGATATTTATGTCTAATATTTGGATGTTCTAGTCTGGCTATCATCAAGAGTAATATTAACAAAGTTTCATGTGCCTTGTTATAGATTTTGGTCTTCTCCATCTCTGGTTAGAGGCCACTTGAAGTAGGCCAGTGTTGTTTGGCTTCCTGTCAATGAGTGTAAGGTGGATGGGATTTGAAAGAGTAAAAAGAAAGGTACCTACTAGACGTTCAAGTCAGACTACCATCAAGTTAGTGACTTCTATTATCAAGATAAACATAAGACTGTGGGACTACATTAAACCACAGATTATTTGTGTGTTTTAATAGTGACGTTAATGCTCTATGATCTCCTTTTATTTGAATGTACCGAATCGGATCTTAGGAACTTTAAAAAGTTTCATGCCTCTCATAGGACAGGTTATGGGTCTTCCGAACATATTCCTCCATTAGTCCGTTTATATCGTTGATCCTTTCTTTCAGTAACGGAGTATTATATGAATTTATAATTGGCTTATTAATTCAGTAGGAAAGTTTTACTAATGGTAATTCTATATTTGCAATTAAGTTATTTTAATTATTATTTTATTTCTATCATTATTACCAGGAATCCGCTTAATCTCCCATGCCAAAAACGAAGTATAAATGTTTATTATATAAAAAACTATTATAACTTACTATGGTAAGATCATTTTTTCGGACTGTCATCCTGTCCAATTTAATCGGACAATTTAATCAAATCCCATCCACCCGGTATCAATTACGGTGTCGTGTAAAAGCAATCAACTTTCATTTTAACAATGCGTTTATCTATTTAAACAGTTCAATGAATTCCACGTTTTCTCGATTGAATTGGAAATCAATCTGAGTAGGTGTTTAGAAGTCTGGTTTGTATTGTCGAGTAAACAAATCGTGTTTAATGTAATTTGGTACGGTTTGACTTTTGCGTTCGGGTCGAATCAAATGTAGCTCGATCATTGGGGGGGGGGTAATTTTTATGCCGAAACACGGCATCCACGCATCCGGCATATGAAATGCGTATTAAATTATAAAAATCAGGAGGAAATCTCTTGAAGGAAAATCAGACTGGGCTCGATCTTTCCTGCACGTCCACGTAACTGGGGCTATTTTCGGAGAAACTACGCTTTTAGACTCATACACTTTCCAAGGTAACTTTCTATAGAGTAGATCGACTTTAAAAGTCGTACTTGCGCGTAATTATGTGCTTTTAATAGATTTGAGGTCCTTTTTATTTGAAAAGCTGTTAACATAATTACAGAAGAAACGATATAAAGGCTTTTCTGTTAAATAAAAGTTTTCAAAGAGGAGTAAATATTCGACGGTAATTCTGCAAGATATCCGGCTTGGTGTTCTTTGAAGAAAAGAAATACAGTTACGCCGGTGTTAATTAACAGTAAAACTTACTTCGCATTCTACATTATCCAAAATCAACTGTGATGACAAGCTCGATTCGTCGAAATTCACAAAACCACTGGCGAAAACACATCCGCACTGCACAGGACACTCGCGGGCCGTACGAAGGGCGAGGAAGGCCGTCAACGACTGGAGTTAAGAACCGGTGAAATGAGCCGGACAGGAGATAGGAAGGGATCTAACGGTACTGAGTGGGAACGTTTTACTTTCTACGGGGCGAGAGGCAGGCCTGTTACGGTAGCCGGACGTTTTCGTGTCAACGCCGACCTATATCCATGAGGACACGCGGACGGACAATCGGCCACGTAAAAGCCGTGGAAAAAGTGAAGAAGGCGTTACAAAGGTTCGATCGGGGTGACAATGAACGAGAAGAAACCGATCGCGAAGTGAGACCTTAAGGAAAAATTAAAACAGAAAATCAAAGTTTGCAAATATCCTGGACTCACCCCAAATTCCAAGAGATGAGGGTGAATATATCTAAATCTTAGCTAATTTGTTTATTTCGAAAAATATATAAGATGGATATTCCGTTTACATTTTCGATATCGAGAATCAACGTTTTTCTGATTGACGCTCACTGGTATCGAAAAAGGAACGTTTTTCTTAAGTTTTTAATTACTTCTTTTGATTTTGCTGTTGACGTTAATCAGAATAGAAACACGATGTGATATTCGATAATATTTTCCTACTTACGTTCATTAACATATGTTTCTATGATAAACTGTCGATATTCACTAGTACAGAAATATCTATGATTTTTTAAATTAATGTTCAAGGCTATCGAAATATCGAACGCTTTGGTATACCTCCTAATGATTATTTGGAAGTTGTGAGATGCGGTCGAGATGTGACGTAGGTTTTGAAAAACATTTTCTTTATCATGCCACGTTTCAATCTTTATTGAGATCATCTTCAGGGCTCAAAGTGTTTGTTTTCTGCTTCAGGACCTGGGATTTATAAACATTGTTTAAATTTTACAAATACATGTAGAATGTGAAAAAATAATGAATTTATACCATGCTTGAAAAAGTAAAAAAAATGAATTTATACAATGCTAGGAAATTTTAGATTTAAAAAATGAAGTTATACAATGCTAGAAAATTTTAGATTAAAAAAATGAATTTAAACCAGTCTAGAAAAAAAATTTCTAAAATTTTCCAGCGTTGTATAAATTCATTTTTTTTAATCTAAATTTTTCTAGCATTGTATAGTCCTTTTTCAATCTAAAATTTTCTATCATTGTATTAATTCATTTTTTAATCTAAAATTTTCTAGCATTGTATAAATTCATTTTTTTTAATCCAAAATTTTCTAACATTTATAATTCATTTTTTTATCGAAACTTCTGGCATTGTACAAATCATTTCTTTAATCTAAAATTTTCTGGCACTGTATAAATTCATTTTTTTATCGAAAATTTTCGAACATTGTATAAATTCATTTTTTTTATCGAAAATTTTCTAAGATTGTATAAATTCATTTTTTTAATCTAAAATTTTCTAGCATTGTAAAAATTCATTATTTTTTTCACATCGTACATGTATTTGTTAAATTTAAACAATGTTTATAAATTCCAGGCCCTGAAGATGATCTCAATGAAGATCGAAACGTTGGCACGATAAAGAAAATGTTTTTCTAAAACCTACGTCACACCAGACTGCATCTCAAAATCTCCGAATAATTATTGACTAATGGTCACTAACTACCACACATCCTAGTATAGAACTACTTTGGATTTAATACTGACGTCCTTCGAACGAAATAAATTGTCGTTAAGTACGTCAACAACTATTTAAAAGCAAAAAAGCATATTTGGAAAGAAACAAATTGAAAAAATCTCAAAGTTATTTGAAGATTTAATTGTTTATTGAAAGTCAATTTTCCTAATGGAAATGAAATAACATAAATAGCATTAATCATAAATCGAATTAATAGATCAAATTTATAAAATAACCAATCATGTGATAAATTAAATAATTTTCAAGAAATTTAAGTGTTGATTTCTTTTAATTAAACAATGTTTTCTCATTTTGTATGGTTAGCTGTAATTCATTTATTAAAGATTTCGGGAAAATATAGTTTCATGTATCATTTTTATCAAATATTATTGTCAATTTTTTTTATGAAGAAAGAGCAATTTGTTCTTAACGGTTCTCTTTTTGGCAATTGAGATCCGTTGTAAACCATCAAAGTGGCCTATCTCTTAAGGAAATCCAACAGCTACGAATCCTACGAGCTGTACAGACATTGAATAGTAATTAAAATAATTTTGTTAAATATGGTTTTTGTCTTACATGTGGACGTATATTGGCTGTGGTTACGATTGTATCAGTAGATTTTTTTGTCTTAGTGTTAGAAAAGAATAACACGAAAGTATTAAATGAGATTAGATACACGGTTCCAATTAAGTAGGTCAAAAAGTCCTCTACCCCCAAAAATATAAAAAATAAATTAATTAAAGCAAACTTGACATTTTTGGTCAGATTTAGACCGGGTCAATTTTTTCCCAATATACGGTGTTTTACTTAAAACTTCATAACTCCTCTGGATTTGATCCATTTTCCGCGGTGTTACAACAGTTAAAAAAAGTTTTTATGACCTTGCAAGTGAAAAAAGTTAGGATGCAATCGACAACAAAAGTTTTATTTTATATCTTCCGGTATCCCAATTTATTTGCGGTTGGCGGGTTTGTGCCATTACTTCTAACACTGTACTAAGTTTCCTATTTATCGGTGGTTATTACCAATTTTGTTGTGTTTTTCGAACAAAAATCAATCGATTAGATAAATTAGCAAGAATATTCGTTGACCTCGTAACATCCTCTGTTTAGTACAGAAACAGTATAGCTATTGATTAAATAACGAAATATCGATTTCTGCTGATAATATACGATAATGTGTGCTGTTTAGTGACCGTTAGTCAATGATTATTCGGAGAATGTGAGATGCGGTCTGGTGTGACGTAGGTTTTAGAAAAACATTTTCTTTACCGTGCCAACGTTTCGGTCTTTATTGAGATCATCTTCAGGGCCTGGCATTTACGAACATTATTTAAATTTAACAAATACATGGAGGATGTGGAACAAAATGAATTTATACAATGCAAAAAAAAATTATATTCAATCAAAGTATTTGTTCTCACTTTCACAAACACTTTGAGTGAATACAAATACTTTGATTGAATATAAAAAAAATATATATATTTTTGCATTGTGTAAATATATTTTATTCCACATCCTACATGTATTTGTTAAATTTAAACCATGTTTGTAAATCCCAGGCCCTGAAGATGGTATCAATAAAGATCGAAACGTTGGCACGATAAAGAAAATGTTTTTCTAAAACCTACGTCACACCAGACCGCATCTCACGACCTCCAAATAATCAATATACGATAATAATTAAACATCGACGGGTTAAGAAGAAAAATGTAGGGTGTACCGACAAAAAAACGACAAAGCTTTAACACCTTGAATCGTAATCTCATATATTTAAGGCTGCTTTTTAATTTGGTTTTGCTTTCTAAGCGAGGAGATAACGACCAATTTCTTAAAAGAACAACAGGGGATGGAAAGCGAATACAAAACAATACAGCGTTTATCATCGAAACTTCATTAACCATCTACGAAGTATGGCGTAAAATCCTTCAGGACTGACGCAAGTCAAAGACCACCTAATCTAATTATCAATGAAAATATTTGAATTCTTTCATAACAAACTGTGACGATTATTCTTATCAACATATCATATTGACACAAAAATAAAAATTAAAGGTATAATTTACAATAATTTGATTTTGGTAGTAGTGGTGATCAGTGTTTGCAATTTTAAAAGGTTAGGTTCTAGATGATAAATTTTTACTAAGCTTGAATCGAGATTTTTTAGACAACGTCTCTAGGACCACCCAGCTCCTATATTTGGAAATGAACGGATAAGGTAAAATTGGAAAGTCTTGTCCTCATGTATAATCAGGCCTAATGCAACCCAGAGATTTATTGAAACCACCGACAAATTTATCTTTCCCTGTTGAGATTCTATATAAGAATCTCCCGATGATCCAATAACTCACTCGAAGTTAATGCGGTCATGAACTGATGGCCTGGAGATTAGCGGCCGTTGGGACAAAATGGTCCGTAATCCGATTAACCTACCCCCCGTACCTTGGGCGATTTGAATAGAAAGCAATTTCACGTGTCACGAGTATAATAAGCAAAACTCGCTGCCCCTTGGGAATTGTTCGCCGAGGATTGGCCGGAGGCATAAAGAATCGGACTAGAATGTGCGTTCATCTCAAGCAAATTAAGCGTGTAAAACTGTTGGAACGTTTTTAGGAAACTGACGAAAAATTGTGATGATGGAAACTTTTTGATAATCATTTACAATATGTTGAATTTTGTCTGTTCACAGGTCCGGGAGGTTTTACAAATGGGTCGGAAGTTCTCTTTTGGGAAATTTTCAACCGGGTACCTGCACCCAATGGGGAACAGTTAGTTCACCGCAGGTAACCCGGGACGTTCGTTTTACGACCTCGCTATCAATCAATAAGGTTTCTGAAGTCGCAGTTCCCCTGCCCCTGTCCACATATTTCACATTAACCGAAATACTTTTCTCTATTCTTTACCGTCAGCTGGGAGAAAAAAATGTTATAAGTGTTTTTGACATGGGGGTCGTTAAAGAGACTAAACCATTAAAAATGTTTAGTCAAAAATTACAGATTTTATTTTGTTTTTGCTGTTTATTTAATTGTTTTGTGAACCGATTGACACGAATTCTATGATATTAGGGATAACAAATTTGTTGACCGAAAGAAAAAAATTGTATGGAAATGGGAGATCAAATAAATTGTAACCAATTATTGTACAGTGGCATATAAACATACTATGAAGGTACATTTAGCCTTAAGCATCAATAAATAATAAGCAAGTTAAGTTTTTGTTTATAAACACTCTTGGCAAAATTTGAATCTTGATCCTCGTCTACAGTTCACATTTACGGATGAATCGATAAAAAAAATCTCCTGTATAAAACATGTACGATATTCAGCAACTCCCACGTCTTAAGACCACTTTCTTAAGCTTCTTCCAACCGGAAGGGGGATCCTTTCGTGGAAGTTCTTCATGTAAATTCAATCCTACACTTGCGCAATAGTTGGAAGTTTCTCCACGTGTCTTAACGTACACAAGATAAAGCCTGCTTTGTCCAGATTTTCACCTATTCCGGTGCTTTTAAAAAATCGCTTAAATGGAAGCTCTTTGGATTCGCTGGCTGACTGCCAGAATCACCAGGTGCTCCTTGAAAGAGATTTTGGAGGAATAAGAAAGTTTTTTAACTTTCTTTCAAAATGCAGTGGTAACCTAATCTAAACATGTTTCTGTCCGCGGAAAGAAAAATTATTCAGTTTGCAAAATATATTTTTTGTATTTTCCAGTTAAATTTAAATGATATTAAACGTTACTGTGGCTTTAGCCATTCCAAACTCTATTGCATTTTAACTAAATTGTTAGGCCAGAATGGTGATGAACCTCTAGTTTCCGAACGTTTTGGTATCTTAAGCGTGTTACGGCTTACCGCCATCTTCAGTCAGGGGGTTTAACCAAAATTATTATTAAAACCGAATCTTGCGTGAAATCGAAACGCATTTGAAAGGCGAATTAAGTTAAAAATAAATAAATAAAATACTAAACATACAAATATGTACATATTATTGATGTATAGCACAACACAAGCACTAATGCCAGCACTTCACGGTAGAACACATGCTTTGAGGGTCAGCCATTTCTGGCACTCGGTTATTAGGTGTCAAAGGAGGCCCCGAGGCCACCGTCGGTTGAGACGACGTGGCGGGTTGTCAGGATGAGAAAGAGTGGAGAGGGCTCGAACAGTATGGTTAGGATGGTTCGAAAGGTTGGTGTGGTAGGTTTGGAATCTGGACCGGACGGTTTCGACGACTACACCCAGGGAGATAGTTTTCGTCTCTATCTAGGGAGTGCGTGGGAGACTTGGCCGATGAATTTCGACCACTTTTTGTATATCCGTTTACGCGCGGTACTGGTAAAGTGCACAACGTTAACCCACCCATAGGAAAGGGCAAGCGGGAGAAGTCAACATGTCGGCAGCAAGCTGCGGGATGATGTGGGCGTCTACACCGAACCTCACGGAAGAAGCAGATTTTCCGTGCGCGGGGGTGAGTCGCTCCTGCCTTGAGAATCTAAACGTGTGATAAGGCCTGACGGCTAGGGGCGCACGCTAAAGAACCTCAATGTTAAATGACATTGCGACCACAGTGGGGACGTATGGACCGGATCAATTCGTTAACAAATGGAATGTCTTTGTGGATAATAAGTTTGGTGAGATAATAAGGTGCTTTGAAAATTTGTCTAAGGACTTTCGATTGAAAGGACTGGATGCGCTGGATTTTGGTCCATGTTGGTCTTAGTGAAGTCTTGTACAGGGTTAGCTTTGTCATTTGTCAAAGTCGATTTCCGTCTTAGAAATCTTCCTACTAATCAAAGCATTCTATTAAGTTGCTGCTATTTTAAGTCTTGTGTGGGGATTCCACATCCAAACTGCTGCCTAGATGTAGTCCTAGGTATTTGACTTGACGGAAGTGGGTATCTGTTTGTTGTTGATGTACAATGGAAGGCAAGAATGCTTTTTTTTCCGCGTAAAAATACACTGAGTGCATTTTTCTTATTTTTTTAGTCTTGTCCTCTAATGTTTACAGAAGTCTTCGATAAGCTCAAGATGTTCCTGGTCGTTGGAGATAACTTAGATAGGATTCGAGTTAGAGTTGTAAAAATAACAAATGGATGATGGTCTAATAATGATGATTTATGACTAAAAACATGTTTTATTTATTATTATATAAAAATATTGATATTTAGAAAGTAAGTAAAACGTGAAATTATCAATTTTTGGTAAGGACGATATGGATATGATCACGAGTTACTATTTAAAAATAGATCAGAATTTTATCTAATATGATAGTTTACCGTCAGTTTATTAATCCAAATTAACAAGAGAAATATTTCCTCTTTATAATAAAATTCATAGATTGGAATATCAGCGCTACATTGATTAATTATTATGTTCCGGGTGGCTAATAATAATTAATTTATCACGTTTACAAGGCAAATTATGCCGAGATTGGAGGTGAATTTTTTTTTACCCGTCGAGCAAAATTGAACTAATCTCATTTCTGCCGTCCAGTGATTCATTTCTGCGATTAGATTCTGAATTGTTGAACCATTCAAGGATGGAACTGTGCCGAATTTCGCTTTCTCCCGAGAACAGTGCTCGGGCAGATAAGGGACGTTGGGCGGATTTTGATTAGATCCGCATCTGTCACTCCTGCTAACTTTCAAGTTCACCAGTTCCGCCGTGCGCCTTGAACTTTGTAATTTCCTTACTACACTGGCCGGAATAAAACCCGGTTTTTATCTGCCCCGATCTGCAAACAATACCGGCACAGAAGAACATCAGAGAATCTGTGATAGTTATAAGTTCTTTAACACTCGGAGCAGAATAAGAAATTAATTTCCCACAGGTTCATTGTTTAACTGTTTTTTCATTTTTATTGTAATCACCTTGGCGGATAGAAAATATAGTGAAAAAGTACTCTGCATTGTTCGTATTTCAAGGATGCCCACATTAAAAAAATCAAAATTAAACAAAATTACCACTTACACTTAAAATACATCTTTACGACACCATCTTCACTGACCTGAAACAAAAGAAAAACAATTACTACTTATGCCAAATGTAATTTAAATAAACACAATTGTAATTCATGAAAGATTCATAAAGAGAATATGCGGACCGGCTAAATATAAAGGCATTAAAATATTAACAATTTATTTATATTGAAAACCGGACGCTTGTCAAAATTTCGGAGTCTTACATTTATGCTGCCCGCATAATTATTGGGGTTGATCGTGTCACGGAGTGATTCATGAGGTCGAGAAACTTAACAGGCTGGCCCTTGTAGTATTAATAAACGAGACGAACTGTCGAACCGTACAAAACAGACCTATACTTGGACTGTTTTATCATTTATTAAGCCCCTGATGAATAAAATCTATAAAAAAAACCCTTGGACAGCGCGAAATTAAAATAAAATATCCTGTGCTTTAAGGAACATCAGTAGATTAAGGATCATTTTGTAGGGGCCTTTATAAAAAATGTGTTCGGTTTAGGTCAGTCAGCAAACGTCGGCATGTCAAAAAACGCGTAATGCTGCATTACGCCTGCCATCAAAATGTTGGTTCGTTTTTGGAACACCTGTAAAACTATATGTTAAAAAAAAGTTTGAGAATTTAAGCCAAACATCAGCTGCTGAATTCAGAATGTCTGTACGTAGTTGCTGATTTGTGTATTCAGTGAAAACCTATGTATTAACAAAAAAAGTTTGAGAATTTATGCCAGCAAACATCGCCTGCAGAATTCGGAATGATAGTAGTCGCCGGTTTGCGTTTTCAGCATGTTAATCTGTATGTGTACTGCTGCATTCGGCATGGCATAATAAATAGTTTCGTTTGTAAAAATTATATAAAAACCTATATATATTTTTTTTTGAGAATTTATCCCAGCAAACATCGGCTACTGCATTTAAAAAGTCAGTTGACGCTGATTTGGGCATTCAGGAAGTCAGATAACGTGTACATATCGTTCTATTCGGCATGCCATCAAAGAAATTTGTAAAAATTCTGTAAGAACCTATTTACATAAAAACAATAATTTATGAATAACAATAAATACAAAGAATTTACGAAATAAGGATGAATCGACCGTCAGGATATGACCAGTTAATTATGACCGACCGCAACCCGATCAGGGATGCGGTCATCAAAACAAGTAAGTTTTGTAACTTGTAACTTGTGTAAACGCTTATTTGGGCATTCAGGAAGACAGATAACGTGTACATATCGTTCTATTCGGCATGCCATCAAAGAAATTTGTAAAAATTCTGTAAGAACCTATTTACATAAAAACAATAATTTACGAATAACAATAAATACAAAGAATTTACGAAATAAGGATGACTCGACCATCAGGATATGACCAGTTAATTATGACCGACCGCAATCCGATCAGGGATGCGGTCATCAAAACAAGTAAGTTTTGTAACTTATGCCAAGCTTTCAATCTTTATTGAGGGCTTCATCAGAGCTCTACAAGTAATTACAACGTTTATATTTGATAGTAAGTAAGATAATAATTATCAGACAACAATGAACTATGGTCAGACGAAACAATAAACCTCAGACGAAACCTGGATACGAGGTTGACATAGATCTGATTGTTCTGAGAGCAGTAGGCCAGGAACAACTCTGTCAAGGCATCATCATGAAACCATTAATGAAATAAATTTTGATGATGTGGATGTGGTTGTCAGGGAGAAAATCTTGGACAGAAGATTATTAAAAGAAATGTTACATAATGTATATCTATAATCTTAGCGCCCTCCACAGTTGCCTAATTTAGTCCTTTCTGTCTGTGTTGTGACATTCTGTCTGTAACAAAAATTAGTTTCCTCTCATTTGGCAACTTATGTATGTATTGTTGTTTTTTACCGTTATCAATTTAACAGTTTACAATTAATTAATCTTTATGTGAGGTATTGGTAAGATAAAAAGTCAGTGTCACGAGAGGGATTCGAACCCACGACCTTCGGCTAAATACGCCGCTGCTCTACCACTTGAGCTATCACGACTTCCATCCACTCGGACATTACTTCCTATCTCAACCTCACCTTTCGAATTGTAACTCCTTTAAAAAATGGCAAAAAAGAGAGAAAATTAGAACGGTGGTAGGTTGAGACGGGAAGTCGTGTGCCGATTGACCAAAAAACTTCTTTCAATTAATTAATCTTTATGTAAGGGACTGGTTGAAATGAAAATTAGTGTCAGAGCGGGATTCGAACCCACGAACTTCGGCTAAATACGCCGCTGCTGTACCACTTGAGCTATCGTAACTTCGATCCCCTTGGACACCAACTCATCTCAACCTACAACCGTTCGAATTTTCACTCTTTTTTGCCATATTTTGAAATATTGTGTTTTTACTTACGAAGTGGCCAGGGGGAGCTGTTAGTCAAGTAAGTACTTCTTTTAATTATTAAATTTATCCTCCTTTGCTTAGTGGTCGTAAGAGATCATATTAATTTTTACAATTAGATATTATTTTTATCTAAGGTTTTTCGTTGAGATGTAAAATTAGTGTTAGAAAAAGTTAGTGTCACGATTGGGATGACACTACCTTTTCATTTCAACCAATCCCTTACATAAAGATTAATTAATTGAAAGAAGTTTTTTGGTCAATCGGCACACCAACTTCCCATCTCAACCTACAACCATTCGAATTTTCTCTCTTTTTGCCATTTTTCAATTTTTTTATCTCAACCAATACCTTACATAAAGATTAATTAATTGAAAAAAGTTATTTGGTCAATCGGACCACGAATTCCAATGGATTTAATAGTATTTTACTTTTAATATTGTGAATAAGTAATTTATTGTTATCTGATATTATTGTGATACATATTATTAATTATAAACGTTGTATTTACTTGTAGAGCCCTGATGAAGACCTCAACGAAGGTTGAAAACTTGCAGTAAGTTACAAAACTTACTTGTTTTGATGACCACATACCTGATCTATAACTTACTAATGTGAGAATTTAGGTAAGCAAACACCACCTGCTGCGTTCAGAATATAACTTTATTTAGGCCGAAAAACGTCAAAAACCATTAAGTGTTTTGAGAATATCGTAGTAGTACGTTTCAGCATACAGTACATAAAAAATGTAATTCTGCGCGCGGAATCAAACGTCTATTGCCAGAACATGATGATTTGAGACAACTTTGAAGGGCAGTTTATAAAAATGTGTGATATTATATATAATTTCATAGAAATTTCAATAAAAAGTCAATTTGTGTTTGGTTAGATTAAGTACGCTTACGTAGATTGCTGTATTCAGAACATGAGAAACATTGGGTGATTTGTATTTTGTAGGAGGATTTTATTAAAAAGCTTGAATGGATTTAGTTCCTGCATTCATTATATTTAATGAACATTTAATATAATTAATATAAATTAATAATAAAATTAATATGTTACTCTTATTTATCTATCTAATTTTATGATTACTCTATTTACATATCATGTTGCAATAAACCAACTTTGTATGCCTTAATTGAGCATAACAGTGAATTATAAATAAAGAAATATTCTAGTAATGTGATTGATATATTCATGTGATTGTGCATGTGTGTACAAGTGTATGTGCTTTTGTGTATTCCTGTATTCAGCGTATTCAGAAACGTTGGGTGATATGTGAAACTTTCCAGGAACGGTAATCCAAATGGCGAGTGGTTTTAGGTAAACAAGGGCAAATTCTACATTCAGCACGTTAGAAGCATTTGGTGATATCATTATTCATTCTGTTTACATGATGTACATATCGACACCAGCTATCTCTCTCATTTCCTCTCACTCTCTATCTCTACCTCTCTAAATTCTCCGTTCAATAAATTAAATAAATAATGAATTAATTAATTAAATTTTAAATTTTATGAAAAATCGGTCGGGACGTAAATTCGTGGCCTTTTTACAAATAAAACGATATTCAATCTTTCATTCATTCATTCTCTCTCCTCTCTCTCTCTCTCTCTCTCTCTCTCTCTCTCTCTCTCTCTCGTTTTATCCAATTCTGCCTATCTACGTACCGCTCATTCCTGAGTATAATAAGTTTAAATTTGATCTGAGGCGGATAAACTGCCTTTTGTGTGCACGTTGCATATAGCATTTCCAATTTTTCTTACATTTTCTCTCTTTCTCTCTCTCTCTTTGATGCTTTATCATATATTCCTATCTATCTGTATATCTCACTGATCACTTTCCATAAATATCTCTCTCCCTCCCTTTCTTTCTTTCTCTCTCTCTCTCTCACTCTCACTCTCTCTCTCTCTCTCTCTCTCTCTCTCTCTCTCAATCTATCTTAATCTGTAATTCTCTCTATAAGTCTCTCATCTCTATTTCCATTCCTCCTCTCTCTATTTTTGAATCCATCTTTGATGCTCTATCTATCTGTATATCTCACTTATCACTCTCCCATCTCTCTCTCTTCCTCAATCTATCTTAATCTGTAATCCACTCTATAAGTCTCTCATCTCTATTTCCGTTCCGCCTATCTCAATTTTTGAATCCATCTTTGATGCTCTATCTATTTGTATATCTCACTTATCACTCTCTATAAAATCTCTCTCGCTCACCCCCCCCCTCTCTCTCAATCGATCTTAATCTGTAATCCTCTCTATAAGTCTCTCATCTCTATTTCCATTCCTCCTCTCTATATTTCTGAATCCATCTTTGAGCTCTACCTATATTTACATCTCACTGATCACTGTCCATATAGCATCTTTATTTCACACTCTCCCTCTCACTTTTTTTACTCTCTCTTTTCCTCTCTAATTCATTCGTTCTTCATCATCTCACACCCTCTTTTTTTCTATAATATCTCTCTCCCCTCTCAGCCTATTTGTTTATCCGAAATGCTTTCTATCATCCATCTATCATCTCTACCCCCCGTTCACTTAATTTCTCATTCTCACCCATTATCTATTGGTGTTGTGGGTTCTTGCACATCGAATATTTTCTGGATTTTTAATAGAAAGTTGTGAGGTTAACTCAGTAAATGCCAATTTCTGCTCTGTTTTATTCAATTTATGTTTTGTCTAAAAATTGATCCAATTAAAATTTCTGCGAAGGTGTTTTTTTATTCGATGTAACTATATATACATACATTTAAAAAAAATTGCAGATTTGGATTTTAATTGTAGGTTACAGTTGTTCTGACAATATTTACATAAAAAAGAAAATTTTATTAAAATGTATTGACAGATATAAAAACGAAATTATTCATTAACTTTTGTATCAAGCTCTAATATCAAAGCCACGTTTGTAAGATTTATCTCTTTGAAGGTGTTAAAACGTGCTGGAATTAATTACGTCATTATCCTATACATCAAAGGAATCACTTTAAGATTTTTCCCCTTAACCTTGTGCGACAAAACGAATTGAGCATGAGTGCCGTCTTGGCGATAAACATACAAATGGAAGGCCAAAGTATTTTTTCAAGGTTCCGAGGGTGGTAGTATAACCGAAAATACGTGCCGCGGAAGGGGTGCGGGGGTCCAGGAATCGATATCTGTTCTATTGAAGGGCGGATGAGAGGGTGGCTCCCGATTATCGGCGGATCCGGCATCACGCATTCGAACACAACCTCTTTTGGCGTAGGTAGGAAACTCTAATTCCCAACACGCTACTCCACTTTCACTGCGATTTTGTATCACTTTCCATCCGTGGACCTGACACATCCGACCCGGCCAACCGTGAAGAAATTCCGTCCCGTTTAAATACAAAAACGGGATGAACGGAAAGGGAAACGGGCCACCCTTTTCAAATCTACAACAAAACTCATCATTTGATCAAGCTGATTCTTTTTCCGTCGAGAGTAAAGAACCCCGATGAAAGTGCTTACAGCCGAATAAAAGTGTTGCTGGCCCTAACTAATGACCGACTACTTCAATTGTCCCTGCCTTCTATTGGCCGAGTAGGCCACCCCATCTCAAATTCCATTCTAAAAACACTCCATTATTAATCGATTCAAAACAACCCAGAAATGTATAATTTCGAAGCTTTCACTGTTCAAAATTCTTTCATGACAATAGCGTCAAATCATGTGAGATATCGTTTGAATAACTTATGGAATATCGGAAACGGCTTGAGTACCTCTTACATTATTTATTTCATGACCTTTACTTAAAGAATAGAAATTCAGTGGCTCTTTATTCAGCACAAAATAGATCGAGGCGAATAAAGCGATTGTACAAAGGTAAAAAAAAAAATTATGCGTGAGTCAATTAATTAATACTGCAATATAAAATATTTGACTAAATGCCTGTTTTTGTTTTCTACTGTACGAAAACAGAGTAGAAATAAACATTATAATTAAATAAAACCACAAGGATGCCATAATTAACGGGACTTCTCACTCAAACAGTTCGAGGCAAAACTCGGGTTCAAATTATTTTTAATAACCTACACAGCAGTAAGACCAAAACTTTAAACGTGGTTACACGTGAAAAGAAACGTACATTTTATGTCATGAAAATATGCAGACAAAATTTTCCTGGTTGCCCGTTTTTATAACATAAAACAACTGTTTCAAAGGAAAGAAATGTTAATAAAAACATTATAATTAAATAAAGAAACGAAAATATTTCAGATAAAGGAGTTTCAAGCACCTTACGAAAATGTATTCCTGGCAAAAGACTCGTTAAAATTAATTGAATGACCGTTCGTGCCTCGCAAGATTTCGGATAATTGTCAGCAGTAGTAAAGATAGAGTGAATTCCAAATGTATTTCAAATATTTGGTATAATAAAGAAAAAAACCATTAGAATTATACATATTTGGATATATACAAGTGAAAAAATAGCTGTTTCATAAAGTGAAAATTTAATAACCTTACGCAAATATATACGGAGACAGATAAATTGAGAAACACGTACCATTTGATTTAAATTAACTTAAATTTATAGAAACATTTACAACAAAATGTTCGGCTTAATAATAAAATCACACGATAGCCAAACCAAACGCATATCGCAGTATGGTCAAGAACGTTCGCCTTCGATAGAACCTCATATATAAAATATACGCTATAAATTCTAATTATAATAGCTGTCAAAAAATAAATAATTTTTGTTACTGCTTTGTAGTAAAATTTACGATAACTGTTTGGTAATGACGACCTAATTGAACGCGACTGTGAACATGAATTGTTCCAAAAATCGTGTGGGTGTATGAGTGAGAGTGTGAGAGTGTGAGAGATGGGATTGAGATGAGGGATGTACTTAAAAATAAATTTAGACAGATGAGAGTGAGAAAGAGGGAATGATTGCTCGATTGTTAGCGTTTTATTTAGCCACGCGGAAATAGGTCTCATGGATCTCTCTTACATCCAACATTGGTTATGTGTGGAGTTTACTGACCGTTAGTTAATGATTATTTGGAGATCGTGAGATGCGGTCTTTTAGAAAAACATTTTCTTTATCGTGCCAACGTTTCGATCTTTATTTTTTTTAAAGGCTTTAAGTACTATTATGTAGACCCCGCCGCGGTCGTGGGTTCAATTCCCGCCGTCGCCTCTGGCCTTTTTTTCACGATACCCTTCCCCCCAAAACGAATTCGCATAGCATATTGATTGTCTAGAATTGGCTAATATGCATAGTACGTAAAGCCATTAAAAAAAAAACGATCTTGCTAGAAAATTTTAGATTAAAAAAATGAATTTATACAATGCTAGAAAAATTTTTAGATTAAAAAACACTGAATTTATACAATGCTAGAAAATTTAGATTAAAAAACAAAACAAAAAATATAACTCATCAATATCTCACTGGGACTTCAACACGACAGACAAGAATGACACATCTACACGGAAAACAAACACTTTGAGTGTGTACAAATACTATGACTGAATCTAAAATTTTCTAGCATTTTATAAATTCAGTGTTTTTTAATCAAAAAATTGTCTAGCATTGTATAAATTTATGTTTTTAGTCTAAAAAATTTTCTAGCATTCTATAAATTCATTTTTTTTAATCTAAAATTTTCTAGCATTATATAAATTCATTTTTTTCCACATGCTACATGTATTTGTAAAATTTAAACAATGTTTATAAATCCCAGGAAGATGATCTCAATAAAGATTGAAACGTTGGTACAATAAAGAAAATGTTTTTCTTAAACCTACGTCACACCAGACCACATCTCACGATCTCCGAATAATGGTTATAATCTACATATAAATTTTATAATATAAAAACATAAAATAATAGAGAGAGAGGGAGAGAGAGAGAGGGAGGGAGAGGGAGGGAGAGGGAGAGAGAGAGAGAGAGAGAGAGAGAGAGAGAAAGAGAGAGAGAAAGTGAGTGTGTGAGAAAATGTTAGGAAGATTGAATATGAGTTAGTGAGCCTGTGTGTGTTGTGTGTGAAAGAGAAAGGGAGAGGGAGGGAGGGAGGGAGACCACAGTTAAAAGAGTTTAAAACCACAAACTACATCCCACTTTTAATTATAATTTAAATCAATCGTATTTTATTTTACTATAAAACGTTGAATATTAAATGGAAAAGTATAAATTAAAATTGAAAAAGTATAAATATATTTGAAATAGGTTTAAATACATTTGCAAAAACTAAAGGTTAAAGATTATTATATTTCTTATTACGAAATAGTTCGGAGTTTTAAATAAAAATAATAGACAAGCCACGAAAATACCAAAAATGCCATTAGTAACAAGTCATATATCATTCAATTTGATTGCTGATTGATAATTAAATGAGGACCGTTGAGGAAAAAACGTCCAAACCAAAGGTTTCATATAAGAACCAAAGAAATGTTTAAAATAAAGTTAAACAATCGTTTCAAAGGAAAAATGTTTCCGAAGCAAGTCCTAAAAAACAAATCTTGGCTACCAAGTAACTTAGCCACGCCACACAGACGAGATTGGACAGTTGACAAACCTAGTATGAAACATATATATTTTACTAATTGTATAGATCACTGGACCAGTATTGAACATTGTATGCAATGAGTTGTGGAGAGAGAGTGAGAGAAAGAAAGAAAGAAAGAGAGAGAGAGAGAGAGAGAGAGAGAGAGAGAGAGAGAGAGAGAGAAAGATTAAATATGTGTGCGCATTTCTATGTGTTTTGTGGGTGTGTGAGTGAGAGATCGAGAAAAAGCGAGATTGAGAGAGTGAGAGAGAGAGAAAGTTTGTGCGTGGGTTGAACGTTACGCACTGAGAAAGGTAAAAGCACTTTCTGAGGAAAAAGGAAAGCAAATGCCCCCAGTGACACAGAAATTAAACAGAATTAGTGCCGGTCTTATTTGATCTTTTATCATCCCATAGTTCATCAGGCGATGCATGATCGTCCAAAAGCATAATTTCCGCTGTTTTTGGGCTATTGTCCACAACTATGAAAAGACACACAGCGTGAAACAATTAAAATAGCGCCTATTGATCGATGACGTTTGTGGAACAACCATAAAATACGTCACCGAATAAGGCGAGGTCGTAAACTTTTCCCCCGGGCTCAAACCAAGTTGCAGGCAGTGATAATTGATAGCCTGGGGCTCTCCTCAGCCCTGTCGAGTCAGGCCTGTCACGTAATAAAACCTAATCGTTACATCATCGGGTCAATTCGAAAACTAAATAGAGCAACATACCGCGATGTTTGGCTTATTTAAAGCTTCAGAAACAGTGGGGCTTGTTCGATCGCCCTTTGCTCGGGCGGCGGCAATCGATTATAAACCAAGTCTACGGTCGGCGGGGCGTCCCGTGTATTTTAGATGAGATGACAGTACTTAGGAATCAATTAATTAAGCAATATTAAAAGTGCAGTCTAAAACGTTTAGGCAAGTCAAAAATTTATTTGTTTTTGCAAAAACACTGGCATTCGCTTAAAAATTGAACAAAAACTGACGTTTAAATATACCCGATTCGGTGTAGGTGCAGTTAAATACAATAGCATCTCATTACCAGCAAAAGCAAGAATAGGAAGAACAGAAATGGTTATTTTACAGCACTTTCGTCAGTTCATCGACCGCTAACCAACCCAGTGAGATAGCATAAAACGTACTTTGCATTGGCTCTAAAAACTTCATTTCCGATTCCCCAAGCATGGGGTTAAAGAATATCCGAATCTAAATTCTAACTTCGACGAAACGAAAAGTATAAATCTTTGTGATATACATTTCGGTGGAATGATACTATTTTAACCGTGAAAACCGATGACATTGTTAAATTAAATTAAAGCTTGATTTCCTAATGGAAAGAAACCGGGACCGAACTGCGATGCCAATCTTCCTGAGTAGTGACAATGTAAGAAAATGCAACGCTTCATCCATTCACATATTAAAACCAACTGGAAAAGAAGTATTGAAAGCCGCAACAATGAGAAAGGGCTGTAACACGCCGGAAAGCCGGAAATAGTGCACATTACGTGAGTAACACATCACGAAGCAAGAAATAGGTGATATTTTAAAAATTGTTCTCCCAACCATAAGACTCGAAAAACCTTCCTACAGTCCTAGATTGAAATAACTTTATTAACATAAATTTTTGAATAATTACTTATTATTACGGTGAATACTCCTAAACTACCCTGGTTCGCCAATTCTCGCTGGTTTCGGCTGTCAGACGTGAATAAGTTCTTAGAGCTTCCTCCAAAAAATATACATACTATTTTATTAATTTATTTTATTTATTTGAACTTCTTCTACTCACACCATTAATAATTAGCCTAATTTGTAATTAAAAGTTTAGGTCTCGTTTTCCAAATTAGCGAAGCCAGTACATTAACTCTTTCATGCCCATTGTTGTCCTTGGGTTACACGCACTTTAAATTGACCTGAGGATCTTCCAAATCGGGATATATTTTAAACGAAGTGTTTATCCTGAATAAAAATACTCTGTTTTGGTAGTCTTATCACTTCAGGAAAGCTAAAGTATTTTTCTATGTTGATACTTTAAAATAAAAATCACTTTTTTATGATTACCAAGAATTAAAGTCTTGGAAAATGGCGATCAGGTGAATGTAAAAGTTACTGGGTATGAGCTTTTGAAAACTAGATTGACAGAGGGGTTCACAGGAAAGATTTCAGTTTTCATAATTTTTCAATTAATCTTCCTTTTATTTCTTTTCCTTGTTCTAATTTTCGTACAATAATTTTTAAAGGCACACCATATTACAATATTTATTTAAAAAATCAATTTGTCAGAATTTTTGTACAAGTAGACAATAAATAAGTTCATAACTACTGCAAATAAAACATTATTTATACTTTTATTTTTTAACCAGAAGATTAGAAGGTACCAGTAAATATAATCGACCCTATTGCCTCAGATTTGGCAGATTCGGATGATGATGATGTAGAAAAGAAGAGGCTACTGTCGAGAGAAGACTCTAAATGGAATTTACCAGTTGATAATACCTGGTCGAAAATACATATTTTGTCTGGTTATTTATTAGTTAACTGCTTGGTTATTTTTTGACAAACATCATATAATAAACCCTTGTATAATTATTAACCTTCTTTATCAAATAAAAAAGCAAAAAAATGGTCAAATAATAATAATTCGGGGAAGATAGGGTTAATGTATTTCTTGGTTGGCAGGGGAAGGATCAAAAATTGCAAGGATGACGGGAATTGAACACAAGAACGAGAGTCTAACCACTCAGGCAATAATTCGGTGCTATGTTTTGAATAGTCCAACGAACAAACTGGCATTTTGTTTATTTTTGGTTTTAGACTGTGCATGCTCTAAAATATTTTAGAAAATGTTTAAATTTAACAAATACAAACATGTCCGTTTCGACAGAATATTTGCAAGAGTTCAAGCGATAATTTATAGCTTTTTCAGTCAAATTAAACCTTGTTTTAGAAATTAAGAATAACATAGATGGTATGAAATGTAAAAACGTAAAATAAAATTCCTGCATTTGAAAATGAAATAATGGGTCTCTTAAAAAATTATATGGAAATTAATTACAGTTAAAGTTAAAGAATGAAATAAAATAAAACATAAATATTAACGATTGTTCCATTAATTAAAAAAATTTTAACTAATTTTCATCGAATCTTTTACTTTAAAATTTAATTTTGTATTCATATTCAAGTATTATTTTCAATTGTAATTAATTTTCGTACTAAGTATTTTCTAAGTTTCCTGAATGCTTTTAAGAAACGGTTAATTTGAAATTAAAAAGGGTTAATTTGACGGGTAAACGACCTATAGAGATATAGAATTTTATCCATTCAAAAAAAAAGCAAATACATTTATAAATAAATAGACAGTTCAGCAATTGTTTCCATTGTCAAAATTTGATGTAAATATTACATGAATGCAGCTGATCAATTTGAAACGAATTTTTAGGTCCGGACACCATGATTCAGCACAATATATAAGAACAGACATGCCGGAAATTAATGTTTAAGTTAGACACATTTGTTACACCAGCCTTGGTACATTCAAGCGATTCAATTGTTTACATATTTACGATGGTCTGGACGAATTCTTTTATCCAGAATCTTTTACACAATTTGTCAATCCACTTTAGCTTTATAAAGGGAAATTATTAGTGGAATCCACCTGCCAATCAATATTTAATTAATTATTAATTAAACGCCAGTTGAATGCTGTATGACAAGTGAGAAGTGTTTAATTAGATTTTCGTGGGACGTTTTAAAACTGCGATTGTAGGGGATCGATTTGTCACTCAATGAAATCTTCTATTTTTGCCCCATCCGCCGGGCCATCTCGTTTGCATATGTTGGCATTAAATCGGCCGTTATCAGAAGTTTGTTCCGAATTTTATTGCCGGTGATATAAGGAAAGATAAAATCCGAATGGGGGGCAAAACGTCGGCCGGCAGAGAGTAGCGTACGGTAAATCAATTCCGTGGATTACACCGTAGAAATTAGGAATCGACGAGATTCGTTTGACAGTTCCACCAAGAGTGGTATTACAGTAAAAACGCATAAGGAATAGAGAAAATCGGTTCGTGTGACGAGAATACAAAAATTGCGTCATCATCTATTCAAACCCAACGGCGCAACAATAATCATTCCGACACCCGATGGTATTACATTCTTAACTTCCTTATTAATATTGCGGATGAATGTTTTCATGGTTTATTTGAAGGTAATGTAATTTGCCTAGGCGGACTACAAGCCGATGGCAAGTTGAAGGCATCAATATAATAAGGTAATTTTAAGAAACTTGAGCGCGAATAATTTAACATTTTAGTTTTCAAACTTTACGCTAATATATTAATAGCTTAAAGTTAATAATTTTTATTCAAATTCTCATTGTAGACCCAAATCAATCACGAAGCAAATGCACTTAAAATGTCTGAGATTCTTATCGCTTTGAGTTTCCACTCTTATGATTATTAGAAATACAATATAACCTGCTCAAAAATAAATAGGGACATTTGTAATGTATTCTTATTCTAATAAATTATTAATTAAATTAACCGATATATTCTTGTTAGTTGGATAAAACAAATTAGAAAATACCAATCAACAACAAGAAAATGTTAATCCTCATTTTTAATTAAGGATTTACTTAAGAACAGTAAACGTGAAGATTACTGATTTTGTGAACAAAAACCTTTCCTTCTGGTAGTGGATCTCAGCGCATTCACTGCTGTAATGATTGCTGCAAGATCACTGCTTTCCATAGTGCCCGCCAGATCTTAAATTAAGTACAACATGATTCGAAATCGTTTGTGGGAAGTTGGCATCACATCGTATGCCCCTTGGAGACGACCTGCAGCAAGAGACTGCCACCAGCAACTCAGGAGAATATGGTGTAGGGATGAGCATCGATGGTAGGCGACCGACGTTCGATGTTTTCAACATCGATGTTACTGTATCGATGTTGTTTTCACCATCGATGGTGGGCTGTCGATGTTTTATAAACTTTTTTAGTTTTTCCTAATTTCCACTTATAGGGAATGACCCGTATTCTTCTGATATGAAAGTGACCTATCAGAACCCGTTAGGAGTTGTTCAATTTGTTGCCTTAGTGGCACATCTGTTCCCTCTGAACGATTATTTTCCAAAGCTAGATAGATTATTTCGAAAACCATCGTTTAGAGGACAAATTGACTTTAAAGCTACTTTTTTTTTTAATTGCGT
Source organism: Cimex lectularius (assembly GCF_000648675.2). Classification (NCBI taxonomy): domain Eukaryota; kingdom Metazoa; phylum Arthropoda; class Insecta; order Hemiptera; family Cimicidae; genus Cimex; species Cimex lectularius. The sequence continues at coordinate 320,743 of NW_019392664.1, forward strand.
TCCGGAGAAGATGTGATACTGTTTCATTGTAAAATTTTAATATTAATTCAAATAAATCAAGGATATGGTTGATTGACCTTTATCTTTTTTTTAACATGGGATAGAAAATGGGCTTGGGTGGATTATGGCTGTTTTCCAAAGTCTCGAAGAAAAACAGGGAGGTATTTTGAATAAAATGCACAAGCACAAAACACTTTAACAATAGACGACTTTTATACTTTTATTTTAAAGGGACCGAGAGATCTATATACAACTATAAATGAAACCAAATGACAAAATAAATATTGTTATTAAAAAAATAAACATAATTTTTATTAATCAAGTTCCTAATAAAGGTTCAGAAATGGCGAAATTTGAAAAAGTAGCTTATGTTTCTAAAGTGGCACATAAAAATAACGTATGCATATGGAAATAACTTGTGGTTTGAGTAATGAGTACTCAAAAAACCATCGATGTGTAGACTGTAGAGTCGATGGTCGTACCACCATCGATGGTTAGGTTCCGATGTTTAATTGATGGTGACCATCGATGTTTTTTTTATCGATGCTCATCCCTAATATGATGCAGCGAGCGCCTAAAAGACAACACCAATTGGACTGCTGTTATTTTTACTGATGAGTCGCGTTTTTGTCTGAATAGTGATAGCAGGCGCCAAAGAATCTACCAGAACAGGGAATTCGTCCAATGCCCCAGTTCGTGCTCCTTTCAGTGCAGTTTGTAGGAGGCCGTGTTTGTCTGTGGCTGGGATTTACACTGGAGGACGAACTGGACTCCATATTATTGAAGACAGTTCGTAATGTCCAAGACATTATCGAGAAATATATCCCTTAAACCAGGGGTCACATTGTCAGAGATTTTCGATTTCTGGATGACAATGCCCTACAGAGCAGAGTTGTTCGTCAGTGTTTAGAAAACCTGAGAATTTCCCATCTGCCCCCTTCCACCATTGTGTCCAGACCTCAATCCCATTGAGCACATGTGGGATGTTTTGCAGAAAAAGCTTTTCGATCACCATCCGCAGCCAGTTGACCTGCAACAACTGAGTGCAGTGTTGCAACATCTATGGGAGTGAAATTCCTTATGAAATTAATGCCAACCATATTAACAGTATGCCTAACAGGTGCATAGAGATTTTAGTTAATAGAGGATATTAGGATACACGATATTAATTGTTTAAAAAAAATATTATTTCCAATAAACAAAATTATGGAATTAAAACCTCTTATTTCGTTATTTTTCAAAATCCCTTAATTAAATTTACCTTAAGTAAAAAACATAATGATCTCAATACATTTTAATGCAATTTAGGATAAAAATACTAAAACAATTGGCATTATCCGTATTCATTTTTGTGCAGTTTATTTTGATAAATAGTTATACACGAATCTCAATTATTTAAATTATTATCCAACAAATTACGAGTTTTTTAATATTTTATTTTTCTTCATATGTAGTTTCCTACAAAATCCAACCTTTATTTTGTATATATATATTGTTGTGATCGAGAATTTTTTTTTTCAGTTTCATTAAATGTTAAATATGCAGGAAATACAAATCTATGGTATTTATTGTCGTCAAATTGATTCTGTGAATTGTGGTCTGTAATTCAAAGGCCGCGGTGGCTGACTATTACTTTGGGTACTAACTTTCAAATCGCCCTTAGAATTTTATTTGACAATATTTTTGAATGACCCCTTGTCCGCGACACCTATATGGGGTAGCTGGACGTACAGTCCCCTGTATGATAAGGATTATTTTTATTGCAATTAAAAAAGAACTTCATCCTTTGTAGAAAGGAGTAATTTTCAAGCTAATAGCTACAACAGGTAGAAAAGTGTATGTAAATACAAGACAAGTATTTAATTCCTAGATTTACAAAATAAACTGGCTGCCGGGTGCAAAAGTTGCGGGCCAGAAAGTAACAGAAGCGCAGTTAGCGTGCCCGTCGAGGGTTGAAAGGTAAACGAGCCCTGCCCTTGTTTCGTGTTCTGTTTATGCAAAGGTTTTTGGAGGTTTGGCAAGTGAAACCAGACAGGGCTTCGGTGTCCAGGGGGTGTTAATAAATTCCCAACGAACTTTCTCACATGGGCTAACTCGACCAAGCTTGAAAACGCATTCTCTGGCACGTGAACAGACGACGATCGGCCTCGGTTACGCTTTGGCACAAGAATATTTTTGAAAAAAAAAATCATCGATCATTTGTCGAGGGATGTTTTATCCGAAACATTTTATATAATATTTGGTCGGTCAGGACTCTCTCCCGGGCACACTCAGCCGACATTGTCGCACGTTTGAAATGTGAATTTCTTTTCGTGAGGCCTGAGAGTCGATGAACTGTTATCGGGATGTTTATTTTGCTCGGGCATAAGAAGGTTTTTATGCCATAATTTTCTGTGTGATTTTACACTGTTATACGGCTTCCTGTAGAGTTGGCGGGCTGGTGGGTAGGGCAGTTCAAAATGCATATTTGCCGTTAAACTATCACTATTAATATTAAATATTCATTAATGAGACTTTTTTAACGTTTTAAAGTGACGACGACCTTATGAATGGGGAAATACATAGAGCATGACATTCGTACAAAAATATATACAGGCTTTGAGCTTGTCTTTCCGAAATTTCCGTGGCTACAGTGTAAAGTGAGTTAAGTTAAAAATGGTGAAAATAAAGTACGTGAAAAAATAACTAAATAATAATAATGATAATTTTGAGAGAATCAGAAAGAGATATTCGTCGTTAAAAATGACTTTAAACGCGATTTCCCGAAAGTTTCCACTTTGGACTTGACCCATTTTTCAGTTTTTATGTACTGACATTTCTGACCTGCGACATTTGAAATTGAAACTAAAGAAAACCTTAATAAATGTAAATTTTTGTAAGAAAATGGATTTCATTGACGAGAAAGAAATTATATTAAATTTGCTGAATTATGTGGGCGCGTCATGAAATTGATAATTAAGACTTGGCCTATGTAAAATTTAAATTTAAACACCTCTGGTTTTTATGCATGCTATCCATAAAGTAATGAGACATCTATTAAGTTCATATAAAGGTTGCTCAATGTATCCCATTGAATCAAACGGTGCCTTTCCGTGGCTCCATATAGAGAGCGTGTAGTATTGCAACCCAATATGAGAATTGTAAACCAGCGAATCTTGGGGTAGATTTTTTATTTCATTGAATCTTACTGTATATGTATATAAAAAAGTTTGGCGATAGATGTATTCTATGCTATCTGTTTCGTGAGAATGTATTTATTAGAGTGAATGTAAGTGGTACAAAAGGGCCGATGGCTGAATATCATACGCCATCGACTCGCAGACTAGTTAGAGTACATGTGTAAAGAGGATGGTAGTCAAGTACGGTTTTTACGCAATGAACTCGACGACGTGTTTTCTGCAGTTCTCAAATGAAATTTTTCCCAAGAATAGATTTTTTTACAGAGATCGGAATAAGTCAGGCGAATCCATCACAGCAGAGCTTCAACAATTTCTGGCACGTCTGCATTTATACGGCCCTTAGTCAATGCCCCCATCAATTGTTGACTTTAATCGCAAATGTTCATAAAGCAACCCCTTCCAATCCTCCGAAACGAGCATTACTTTCTTGGGATGTAATCCGGCTTATGGAGTTGTTAACAGTGGGTAGCTCCGTTTCCACAGGATTTTTCACATGAACGGTCCAATATTCATCCCAAATTAATAATCATTTAAAAATAATTATTCAGAAATCGAGAGATGCGGTCTGGTGTGATGTAGGTTTCAGAAAAACATTTTCTTTATCGTGCCAACGTATCGATCTTTATTGAGATCATCTTCAGGGCTCAAAGTGTCGCGTTGAGAGTGACACGCAAGAATGGCACAATTACACAGAAGAGAAACACTTTGAGCTCTGAAGATGATCTCAATAAAGATCGAAACGTTGGCACGATAAAAAAAAATGTTTTTCTCAAACCTACATCACACCAGACCGCATCTCACGATTTCTGAATAATTATCGATTAACGGTCACTAATCACCACACAAATCATTTTAAATATGGGTCGAGGATGTATAATCGCTCTGGCAAACATATTTAGATGCGGTAATACTTTTTTTCTCTTGACACGAAATACATGATGTGTGTTGTGGTTGACTGTAGGTTATTTGTGACAAAAGCTTCAATTTGGTTATCAACTTTCATAACGGTAAAACCGCCTAGAGGTCTTGGCGTCTTCCAATCAAATTTTCCGCATCTAAACCGAACAAACCACTTATGTTCTGGGTTCTTTTTTCTTGTCGTCTGAAGTGTGGTTTTTCATTTGCGGTACTAAAAAACATTAAAGGACAAAAATGCTCTATGTTCCGCCAGTATAAATGAGCAAAACTTTTTGTAAAAATATGAGCTTCTCAAAAGAAACTAAAGAATAAAAATACTTAATTAATCCCTTTTCAGAATGTGTAAACAATAAGGACTAAATATACAATGATACATAACACAAGAGGTATAAAAAGCGAATTATTGAAAAATTCTACGGATTTCTTTTACAAGCCTATGCAGTATATATATANTATATATATATTCATAAAAATATGTACAGAAAAATCTCTTGAATTTATGTTGTAACCCCAGTAAATCATAGAACTCTACTTACTGTACCTGTAAGCTTTCGTAGCGTAAAGAAACTAAAATTAATTACTAAAATGTAAAAAATTATAGTATGGAGTGGCTGTTTGTTTATTTCAACAAACAATTTCAAAAATCACGCTTTTTTAAAGAAATTTTTCACTCTGGTTTGATGTAGCTTGCTTGTTTTTCAACCAACGCCATAATCAAATAGCCTTTTTTGAAAATGGTACATATCCACCTTGATATTTTTCAAATGAATTTCAATCAACGCTTGTTCACCCGTTAAATTCTGCACCCTTGATTCCGATTTTTGTTTCAGATATTACGCGATGATAAACATCGGCAACATAAATACCTTCGATTACGTACCTGGGAGTGGAGAAAGGGTAAAAGTGGGCAGGAAAGAGTAAATGCATTCGGTGACCCAGAATTTAAACAGATATTTCATGTTGGATCTCGCATCGTCTTTTTATGTCGGGGGGGTTAAGCGAGATTTCAGAACGGATAAATTTCGTTCGATTTTCTTTTTAATAAACTATTTTGAAGGCCCATTAAAACTGTAAAAATACTATTAAATTAGTTAAACGCGTTCCATGAGCAACTTATAAATAAACTTGGGCGTATAATTCAAAATACTCGATTCAATCCCGTTTTTATCCCCAGCCCGTTATATTTCCTGAAGGAGAAAAAATAAGGAGCGGTCGCTCCGTCGGGACCGGCTATCCTGCCGATTTCCATTAACCATCTAAGTATTATGCACTCCACCATTGTTTCTTTCGTCGTAAAAGTTTGTTATTATATTATGTATATATGTATTTTCTGTATGTATACAGTAAAAAAGTCTCAAAATGTGCTATATATAAACACATAATCATTTTAACCTTGTGTAACATGGAATATAGGGACTCCTTCAACACGAAAGGAAAAAAGTGGGATCAAAAATTAGAGAAAGCCAACAAGAAAATTTATATTTTTCTAGCAACTACAATAAGCGGATTAGACTTTGTGATAGTTGATGAAGCAGGAATATCAAAACATTTTCATTATTGTAAGGACGCGTACTACGCCGCGACAAGGTTAAGTTGAAGACTTAAAAGATTATTATTGAAAATTCTATTTTAATGATATGGACTTATCACAAATGACAATGAGCTTGCATGGACTCTAGACTCCTCTGACGGTCGTGTGACCTTTTTGCTATTTTTCAAATGTCGTGTAATCGGATTGGATTCTCGACGACAAATGAAATGGCCACGGAGAGCTTTTGTGAAGTATACTTCACTTAAAATCATTAAATTCATTAATTTCATGGTCCGCTTGACCAATTAGTATATTAAACTTTATTAAAGTTTTTAGTTGAGATAAAAAAAGGAGGGAAAATTCAACAGGTGGGGTTGAGATGGGAAGTTAGTGTCCGAGTGGATCGAAGTCACGATAGCTCAAGTGGTAGAGCAGCGGCGTATTTAGCCCAGGGTCGTGGGTTCGAATCCCGCTGGTGACGCTGACTTTTTTATCTCAACCAATACCTTACACATACGTTACTTATAACACTATTGACAGGGACTTAAAACTGAGCCGTATCACATTTGAAGATGAAAATAAACACTAGGTTACCAGTATACTAAGACTGAATAAATACCCTATGCAAAACAGTAAAACAATTAGTACAGCATATAAGTAATAACAAAAAACATGAGTTTGACAATAATAAAACGCTAGACATCAGGTATAGGGGACTAAGATATACACGAAATTTTTAAAAAGATTTTAAAAAAGGTGTTAAAAAAAGCGATGCTGTAACATAAAATTTGGTGTTTAAATAATAAAAACGCAAAAAATGTTTTACTTCCTTAAAGAGCACAGATCAAATAAAGAAAGAAATCAAATATAGCATATTAAGTAAAATGCTTGAAAACAATATTTGTCCAAGGGATTAGACAACATAGGTATGATTGTAAAGATAAAGGGAGATAATCCAAATGACGGATATATTTGACCCAGACAATGTAAAGGTAGTGGACCCAAAGAAAAATGTAGAGAGAAGACAATTACAAGAAATTATGCATATATATACTCAAAGACAAGGGAAAAAAGGACGCTTGTATTTTGTTGATTATTTCGAAGTACATACCCAAATTAAACGAGGTCAGAAAGTCATGAATTTTAATAAAAAATATTTATTAATGATCGTTTGAAAGAAAATTCACCAAAACACCGGAAAATGATTTAGTGATAAAATAAATTGCTTGTTAAATTTTAATCTATCATGAAATGCTTTTTCCGGTGTTTCGATGAATTTTCATTCAAACCTTCATAATTAAATATTTTTTATTAAAACGCATGAATTTCTGATCTAGTTTAATTTGCTTTACATTACAATAAGTGTGTTGTAATTAATATAACTATAAAAATATGTACATATATTTTGAAATGAACGACAAAATACGAGTGTAGGGTTTTTGTCTACATGAAAAATCATGTAATTTGAAAACATATGTCAATAACTTGAGTGTGATTTATAGTGGTATGCTTAATTACTATTAAAAAGTTACGTTAACCAATGAAAGAAAAATAATTCTCTTTTTTTGTTGATAAAGGTGTTAAAAATTGTTCTAAACGGTTTTTATAAATAATTGTTATATTATTTTAATATGATTTATTATTCTTGCTGTATATAATTTTCACCACTTTTAACGACGAGTCTATATAGACTTCAGATCCCTTATTTTTTCCCCCTTAATTGTGCCTAGATGCAATTTTTATTGTAGTAGTGGTAATATTGTTAATAATAAAAGCATGTTATTTTCCAATAGGATGTTGTTATTTACCTACCCCGAGGAAGGCGAAATATATACGCCGAAAGCTTGGCAAACTTATAAATGTTTTGTTCATTGAACTACATCCCTGATCTACTTATTTCTTACACAAACGATTGCTAAATTGAACACTTCGAACTCACGATTGCACGATCTGTTGGATGAATTCGCTAAAACCAACCACGAAATAATCCCATAAAATAATTATATTTGACAGGATTATTAGGTTAAAATATTTGGGCCATAAGCTTCCAGGTCCTTAAAAACTAGTGTCAAAATCGTCAAATGTTTAAATATTCGAGAACAATTCCGATATGTGATCACATGTAAATGTGAAGGTAAAAAAAACAGACTAGAAATTATGCAAATCTATGGAAACAAACATGGATAAAACTAACACGTCAAAAAAATTTAATAATTTTGACGGATTGCAACATTCAAGTGTTTATGAGAATTACGTTTAGAAACCGTATTATCAAAGGGTTGCCAAATAAGGGGCATCCGGAGTTGTACTAATTCTGACTGAATTGCTGGGCCGTGTCGGAACTGAAGGGCAGGAAGGAACAATTCTCCATTTGTTTGAACGACGAGGGTTTAAAAGGTTAAAGAGGGATGGCCCTTTGATATCTGAGTAAGCTGAGATTACATGATCCGCATTAATGAAAACTTCCGGAGATTTTCCTCACCGGAGGTTCAAATATTTTTTGTTTTTATTTCCTTTTATTATGTATCATTGACGTTATTCTACGGTAATGTTAATGAATTATCTGTCTGTGTATGTTTATTTGTTTTAGGTGAAAACAAGATTGAGTTATGTAGTTTTGTCGAGTAAATGCGGACCAAGATAATCAGACACAACCAAATTACAGGTTCACTACCTGAAAAGTTCCAACGAGAAGTCTTACAAGTTTGAGTGATGTAGTTTGGTCTTTAACTATCATTGTGATCTGCTTATTTCTCCGGTTTCGTCTGTTAGGCAATTTTCTGCATTTAACTATATTCAGTGGTTAATTTGTAAACTATAGTGTGCTACAAAATAAACTAAACACACCACTGAAGATGGAGAACTACCTAAACGTGACTTATAGTCCAAAAAGTTAGCGATGGTAAACCACCAAAAATTTGCCAAATTGAGTTGTAATTTAGTCGTCTATTTTTATTGTCAAACTAATCTGTTTAACCAATTAAAATTAACCAAATCTCCACTGAGGATGGCAAAATGCCTAAACGCTTTTAACAGACCAAAACAGTGGGGATAGGAAACGGTGCGAGTTCATCACCTCTTAGACCTCAACAAATATCAGTACATAATTTAGTTATCTAATCAGATGCTTGTGTGCCTATTCTCCCTGGTTCGTATGTGAGTTATTATGAGCTGTAAAATAAACCAAACTTGCCAGGGAAAATGACGAAATGATTAAATGCGAACGCTAACCATGATAATGTGAGAGTGAGAGTGAGTGAGTGAGACAGAGAGAGTGAGAGTGAGAGAGAGAGAGAGAGAGTGAGAGAGAGAGAGAGAGAGAGAGAGAGCACTTATAGGAACAGTTGACACTTGTAGGATTATAATTAACCAGCGAGCTAGCGGAATGGATGGAATTTTAGAAATTTGCGATATGTTCAAGAAAGGTTGATTGATATGAAGATCCTTATACAGAAAAACCTTCGAGGAATTTCGAGCATGTGGGGACCCAGAAACTCGCTACCGTGTCCGAAGACCATTCTTAATTCTTACACGCTCTCTATAAGGAGTCAACACATGACAAGCTTCTATTATGTAAGACACAGCTATCTTTCTCTGCATAAGGGGTAAATGCGCCGGGTCTGGCCCACTTGACTGCTTATTCTCTCAGGTTTCGTCAATTTGACATTATACTCTAATACCAAATGAACCATTCAGCCATTGAAGATTCCGAAACGCGTCGACAGATTGAACCAGTGAATATGGGACGAATATATCCAGAAAAAAAAATGAATGAAATAGATCCAGATTCGCCGATATGTTTTGCAAGTTTGAGCCATGCAGTTTGGTTGTCTAATCCATGTCTGCAATTTATATTGTGATTTATGTTAATAACAAGGCTAAATAAAAGGTAACTGATGTCGGCATTGACGAAGTTTTTCACGGTAATCCGTCCAGAACGTAGAATCGAATGTAGCCAAAATGAGTTTAAATTTAAAGTGAAATCTGGAGATCTGATGAACTTTAAGTTATTTATATATTCATATATACAAGCGGTGAAACCCGTCTGATGGGGTCGAACATCAAGAATAATCAGATCGGATCGTCCACAGCGAATAAGCAACACTTGCAACCCGTGCATAAAAAGGACTCCTTTTATCCTCTTTCCGCGACAAAGGAGGCGACAATTTATCAGCTTTTAATAGGAGAAAAAAAAGAACGGTCGAACAAGGCGATATAGAGGTCGACGTCGCTGGCCAGACGCCAAACGTATTTTACCCATGGCCTTGTACCTCGAGCGAGACTGTTGTAACGATTTCATTTACCCGGGTGGCCGAATCATCCAAGACTTCGCTAAGCTCCGACCGGATCCAAAATCGATGCCGCCGCCCTCGTAATGAAACTGTTCGTGCACCTGATGTATGGGGCGAGGTCGGCCCATCTGCCAGTGGGTGCAGGGCCACGACCCTTTAGAAAATAGTCGCCCCTTTTCTACCTGTACCTACGTCGCTACCTTCGACAAGGATAATTTTCTTCTTTATTCAACGACCAATGACAAGGGGTGTAATATGTGAATGAAACCTTATAACCTTTCCTTTATATGGGGTTGACGGGTATTTTTCTTCTCTAGCAAAATTCGAATAAATGAACAATGAGATCCGTAGAATCGAATAAATTAATCCATAATGTCAGCTGTCATAGATGATCAATTCTTTTTATCTAACGTCTTGGCGAGATGAAGAAGTTGTGTCGCGAGCACGATTCGAACCCACGACCTTCAGGTTATATAGCAAATGTACTACTTTCGTTGATTCAATTTTTCAATTCAAATCACGTTTTTCAAATATAAGCGATGTATTAAAAAGCTCTTGCTTAACCGCGGCGCCATAAAAGATTTAATATTTTTATATTTTTGATTTTCCTGTGTATTCTGTATATTTTATTATGCTTACCAAAACGGCACAAGGATATGCTAAGAAAACAAAAAATCTGTCTGAGATAGAGATTACGAAAAATCTGATCTCAGCATTACCCTGAAACATGAATTATTAAAAGGATATAAACGGTATTGTTGAAATTACTCTTTTTGATAGGAGAAAATGAAAAACAACGCCACTTTACGATCAATCATCTTGTATACAAAATATTAATAAAATAAGTAAATCAAACGTCAAGATTTAAAACCACATTTATAAATATTAAAAAAACATTACATAATGAATCGAGCTAAAATCTCAATTGGTATGACGATAAATCAATGAGCAGGGCCGGAATCACTATTTTGATCATGTCAAATTTCCACATTTACAATTAAAACCCAGATCTCGATTATTTAACTCAGTTTATCGGACCAAATGCGATTATCTTTCGAGAATCAATTGTTCCTAAATGTTTGTCTGCGAGTGAACGACCTCTAATATTTACCTATCAATTTCTCGATTTCTTGACTCAGTCAGTGTGTTAGACGCCACATTTACATTTTAGATTTACTTTGTAAATGAGGGGGAGGGAGGGAGGGAGAGAGAGGGAGAGAGAGGGAGAGAGAGAGAGAGAGAGAGAGAGAGAGAGAGAGAGANGGGAGGGAGGGACAGGGGGAGAGGGAGAGTGAGAGTGAGTAAGTGAGTGGGAGAGGGAGAGAGAGAAGAGAGAGAGAGAACGAGAACAAGCGCGAGAGAAAATGCTATCGAAATTACTGCCAGAATACGATCAATAATCAATAAAATTATGACGTTCGTTGTCGAAACTTACGGAATTTTCGTCCATTCCCCAAGATAGCATTGTACCTTATCATCCGTATAGTTTTAGAGTCACTGTGCATAATCTTTCATGGAATTTCATTGTGCAATTTGCCGTTACGTATCATTGTAAATTGTTTTGCCCTTCGCGACGCAGATTTTTTCCATTGACCAAATAGTAATATCTGAATAATTGTATTATAACATTTAATTTCCGCAACCAATGTTAAGACTAGGAAGCCCAACTCTGTATTTGAAACCATTCAGCACCGAAACAAAACAAAAAATTAAACAGCGAAACGCACTGCTCCACTTCACGGCTTCCACTGATGAGGGTCGAAGGAGTTTTGACCGAAAGATTGAAGGGTTGATTGAAGCACGCTTGAAGCTCCCATCAATCGGAGGTTCAAGCATTTGATCAAGCCGCTAGATAGTGTAGGGGCACCTTAACACTCGTTTTGCCGACAACACCACGTAGATCTTTTTTGTTTTAATTTGGTAATTTCTTTCATTCAAACTTTGACCAGAAGTTCTAGACAGTTGATGCTTGAGTTTCCACATGGGGAAACAACACTACGCTAATGTGTCCGCTATCTCTTCCCACAGCTCTAAATTTGTCGTTGCCATTTTTCCTCGGAGTACTGCTTTAAAGAGCGAGAAACAAATCTGGCAAACCCTTCCCCTAGTATGCGGATTAGGTTAATAGATGCTTTTAATTGCCTAGAAATTGTCACGAATTTTCTGCATGATTGAACAAAGATGATGTTTGAAGGAATTAACAGTAAAATCCAAAATAATTTTGTTCGTAGAGTTTAATTAAGAATAAAAAAAACAAAAAATAACACAAAAGTTTAACATTGTTTTCTAGCGTATAATGGTGAAAGTTTACACACGTTTACAAAGAGAACGTTTTCAAAAGAACAAGAGATGCTTTTTCGTTTAACGGATGCCAAGATAAGAATAAGAATACGCAAAAATATGGAACATAACTCAAAAGAAGGCTTGGGAGGCGTCTTTTGTGTTTCTGCAAATTCTTCCTAAAACGTCTAACAACTTTAAATACATAGAAATATTTATTTCGGACGAAAACAGCACACCCTTCATTGTAGAACTATGCCGGTGTGTGTCTTAAGAGCCTGTTCCATATGGCAGGGCTATTGACCTTTTGAGTTGAAGTATATGCTCAACAATATAAGGACAAGTGTACACGATTAAAGTTAAGTTAAAAGTTAGGTTATTAAGTTAAAGTCATTTTGAAAACTACACCAGAAAGCACACTCTTCATGGTGGAACTTAAGAGTTTGTTCCAAACGGCCGAACTTTACATTCAACAATTTGAATGTGTGGGTTAAAAGGCTGGACATTTGACTTTGATCAATCGGAATATGCAACCCGTCTGATCGTTCGCGTTTGAAAGTACTTATTGCCTTGTCCTATTTATATCGTTGACAACTTGACAAGTCGGTTCACCATCGATGTTCGGACGTCATTTCAACTACAGATAGAAATTAGGCTGCAATCTCTTTTTTATCGAATCGTGTTTGTATTGTGAAGATTTCGTCTAAATGTTTTATCGCTTAGAAAGCGATAAAGGTTTTTTTAACACTTTCGGTCAAAAACAACCAATTTGAATTTTTCTGTTAACGTTGGCGAATCGTATGGTAAAATAAAATCGTTCAACACATATTTTCTTCCCTACAAGGCCAACAAGCAATAATGGATATGTAACCTGACGCGTCCATTGCCCTAACCTATCCTTACCTAAATCTTAATTCTAGCACTAAGTCTACCTAACCTAACCTAACCAAACCCGATACTTGAAAAGTCAACTCACAAACCAAATTCAAGAGTTTACTTACTGCTCGATCGATCACTTCAATCATAATTTTTTTTGTAGCTCTAATCCTAACCCTGACTAACCTAATCCTATCCGACTTTAGCCCTAACCAGCCCAGAACCTAACCATATTAAACCCTTACGCGATCAATGTGTAGAAATGGTCACCCAAAAATTTGCAAAAAAAAATTTGCATCGCAATATAAAATTTACTATTGTTTAAATGATTGTGGTTTCTTTGGAGAAGAAGAGCAATTAACCTGTTAGGAAAATGTGAAAGTTAAAGAAAAAGACGCAAGTGGAAAGAAGGCTATGGCCTAAGACCCGGCACGCCTACGACATTGTTCGGATATCCTTTTAGACAATTCCAAGAGAAAAGTTAGAAATCGTACAATTCTGCCGAATAATAAATATCTGGAAAAACGGATGTACATCAGTATCTATTGGATCAGGCGATAAAAGACGTCAAAAATGATGAATAAACAACATAAACAAATATGATGAACAAATCGTTAAATGGAATACGCCACGAGCTGTACAAGGATCAAAACATATTTTTACGGGATTATATACGGTCGAAGGTGCCCCGGTGGTTTTGAAAAAAGATCAAAACATTAATGAATAGAGTACATGTATTTTTGAACGTTCAACTGCCCGGCCGGAATTCCAGAGATGTTCTTCGTAATTTATGAAAACGAAAACGGTTAGTTATTTATTCTGCATGACGTCGTTATACCTACCTTTCCAAAAAAGAGGCAGAATTGTATTATTAATTCCTTTTTATTGACAAATAAAACTTTTTTATAAAATATGAATGGATATCACTCGGTTGTAACATTAGTTTTAATTATGTTCAACTTTTTTAAATTATATTTTTACAACGTATTCTTCATCGAGCATTCATTAACCACGTTAAAGAAAGTACCTATAATTAGTTCAACAACCATCAGTTATCGCCTTAGAGGTGTCATTTATCACAATCCTTGTTGACAAGATGGATTTTCAAGATTATACAAATTTTCCTGATCTTTCATTATTTTAGATTATCAACAAAATAAATTTAAAAACTTAGAAAAAATGGTGTAACAATGCTTTTTTTAAGTTATTCACCTGGGGTTTGATCGACTTCGATGTCTGGTCCGCCTGTTCTATAGCTAGTAGTTTTGTCTGTCGCGAATATGTCGGAATTTTGCAAAATTATATTATTTTTAAACCAATTGTATGTAATTTTATAAAAGAAAAAATTGAAAGTTTGCGATCTATCGACGATGTTTTATTCTTTAAAACGTAAAATTGAATGGTTTCTTCAAATTTTCAAATCTACACAGGCTAAAATTTCATAAAACTGCATGCGTTGATTTTTTTTTAGGAGGGTATTTAAACTACGAAGTTATATGAACCCTCGGAGTGCCGGCGTTTTTGAAAAAAGTCCATTTATAAGTATGTCGGATTCGAATGCAGGGCCGCTGTATTCGAACCCGGGACCTTTACCATACAGTGATATGCACGGTGCCAACGCCTAAAGCCGGGAACACACTTCCCGATGCAACTCTATGCCATGCTACCCGACGCCTTGCCACGTTTTGGTAGGGTGTGCACATCTATGCGAAGTCAAGCGCGCGTCACGTACAGTCACACAGCGTGTATCACAATAATGACTACCCACGTACAGTCCACAGCGTGTGTCACCAATCTGTGATACTGATCGCAACGCCTCTTTTGTTCTTAATGCACTATGTTCAGCAAAACCTTGTAATAAATTGTTAGCTAAATTTTATGTGTACAACCATGCAATAAATTGTTTGTTAAACTTAATTGTTTTAAATAAAGTTATTCCGGTGTTTTGATAAATTTTCTGCCTAACCATCACAATCAAATAATTTTTATAAAAACTTATGAATTTTTGATCTCGTTTAATTTGGTTTACATTAAAATAAGAATGTTGTAATTAATATAACAACAAAATTACATATACTTAGTTTCAAATAAACTATAAAAAATATGAGTGTCCTGTTCTGAAGGCTACTCGACGAAAATGGTGTAATTTTATGAGCACAACCATGAAATAAATTGTTTGTTAAATGTTATGAGTAAAACCGTGTAATAAATTGTTAGTTAAATTCATTATATCAAAAAATGGTATTCCGGTGTTTTGATCATTTCGATGAAACTATTAAAATTAAATTTTTTAATAAAGACTAATGAATTTTCGATCTCAATAATTTGGTTTATACTAAAATAAGTATGTTGTAATTAATACAACGGCAATAATACACGTAGTTTGAATAAAAGTATGAGTATCCGGTTCTTTTGTCTTCAACTGTACTCGATGCGACCCGACGAAAATCTGGACAGTGAGGATCGCATAGCGTAGTAGCAAAAAAGTTGGGTGACATAGCATAGCATAGACGGGGGTAATACAACCTTATGGAAAAATGGACTTTGGATTTGCGTCGGGTAGCGTCGCATCGGGTGTGTTCTAGGCTAAAACCCTTGCGACCAACGACCCCCCCCCCTCAAATAAATTGAATGTTAAATCTATCTAATTCTAATTTTTAAATTAAACCCGATTCTACGCGCTATTAATTGTCTCGGAGATTTTCGACATTTTTTAAATTCTGATTTTGTCAAATAAATCAGAAGTTACGATAAACAAATTATTCCTTTTTACAGGTAGTTTCAAATAAAATCAAATAAAAAAATCGCGCTCTTTGAAAAAATAAATAAACTCCGATCCGTATGATTTTACATTTAAGATAATTGATAGGACATCCGACCTGGCAGGATTCGACTACAAATGAGAAGACGAGCGTCCCGCCTTTTAAAATACATATAGCTATCCGCTTGTTTGATATCCGGTAATTTTACTTGACATTTTGTCACGTTTGATTTATATAAAATTATTTTTTTATTCAGGCTTTTCTATTATGACGAAGTTTCTATTAAAACAGGAGATACGAAGTTTTAAATTGTGAGATATCCTCCTGTGGTGTGCGGAGTGATGGAACCTGTTTTGATTCTTACCAATCAGCCTTTCATAGAGTTCCGGATTTCGCCATATTCATTCTGTCCCTCGGGAATTCTGACAGACCAAGACAATCGGCATGGATCAAATTACAAGATGTTAATGGTTTCATGCGCTTTTTTATCGTGTCTTCCGAATGTTTTCCTTGGTTAGAATCCATTTAGAGTATATTCCTGTTTTGTTTGGTTTCCTGCCAACGATTGTGACTGGATAGAACTTAAAAGGGTAAAAGAAAAGCAGTGCAATACTAGTTAAAATCTGGCTATTATCGAGTTAAAGATGTATCGGTACGGTATGGTATGGATACTATGGAGGAAGCAGGGTGTGTACTTCCCAGGCACTGCAGCCTTCTGGCTTATTGTACCTTCCTAGTTTCTTAGTTCAGTGCAATAGACTCTATCCTCCTTAGAAGGATCAGGTCATTGACTGTCGCTGATACAATTTTAATTCCCAAAGTTTTTTTTTCATATGTTAGGTTGAATCTCCATTGAGCTGTTGCTTCGCTTTCGAAGATTATATAGGGTAGCTGTTTCCTCCTCCTCATTACATCTTCCTTGCATTTGCCCATGTTGTGTAGATGTTTTCTTAGATGGCAGTGACCGGACTCCTCTGAATTTAGCCCTGTCCAGTTGCAGAGTGATTTTGCCAGTATTGGTGAGGGTTTTTTCATCATAAGCTTACTGTGTCTAGCACTGCTAGAGTTTATCCACTTATCCTTTTGTTTTGTTTGGATCCATTCTGTGATGGAGGATTCTCTATTTGTTTTTGTTATGCCAAGTATAGGTTCGGGGCCTACGTATGGTCTTGCAGATCCTCCTCTGGCCAGTCTGCTTTCTTGTTACCCAAAATTCCTCTGTTCCCATCCTCCCTGGCACCAAAGATACCATCGGGTTGTTGTGTTTCCTCAGTTTGGGAGATTTTGGCTGCATTCACTGACAAATTTTGATGTAATTCTTTTGCATGCCAATGCTTTAATGGCTGATTGGCTATCAGATCTTACGAGGATTTTTTTGCTAGTGTAATCTCTTTTAAGATTTTCCAGGGCACAAGCATTGGTCATGTTTTTCTGCTTGAATGATCGAAGTGTACTTCCCTAATGTTTTGGGCTTGTACAGTAAATGACCGATCCGGTTCCTTCGTTTGTTTTGGAGACATCTGTATATTAAATCAAAGTGTCTCTAGTGTTCTCCTCTCCTTTATAGTCCGTTGACACTTTGTAGGATGTTGTGAAGATTGTTTCCGGAATAAACGTAAAGCAGTAGGGCTAAATATACTTAACCTAAGCAGAGTGTATTTGAGGGTTTTTAACGGTGTAGTTGATATCTCCTAAGGTGAGCTCTTCCTTTTATTTGAAACGAAACTTAAACTGTTTAATGAGGCTTTTCAAAGGACAAGGGTCTTCCGCGTGCATTGTGCATTCCTCGCCTTTCCGTCTTGTCAATGAATAATCAGATTGCATTTAATTTATAATTGGTTGACTATACAACAGGCAAATTACATGTAAATTTTACTTTAAAGCTTAGTTTTGAATTTAAATTTAAGTGTTTTTATTTACTCACTGTTTTATTGTGGGAATAAATCCTGTTTGGACAAAAAAAACCTGAACGGTTAATGAGTAATAACATACATACTTTAGAAGAAAGTTGGTTGTATTTTGCTTGGTAACTTATAATACTACTACTATAAACTTACTATTATAAAACTATAAACCATAAAATACTAACTGTATTGGTAAGTGTTGTTTTCTAAACATAAAAAATGGCATTTAAGACGATTGGCCTTCCTCCTATTCGCCACTGAGTTAGAAAATATCGAAAACATAAAAACAATGGTCCGCATTTTCTCGCTGTCAACCTTGAATGAAACGAGCGTCAGTAAAAGAACTACTGCTTCGGGAAAATAGACCACATTTCTCTCTTTATTTATGACATAGTTTCCATTGAATTTATTTTTTAGTGAACTGAGGTACTGTTTGGGGTAATGTTTGTATTTATGTTCCTATAAAACTGAATAATAGTTCGTGTATGTGCCATGTATTTGATCGTTTCCGATCATTTTCTGTAGGGATAAAACATCCGAAGTCAACCACTAAAGATAGTAAGTAGCAGAATAATACGTAATTCAATTACATTGAGTAAAAGTAAAATAATCAGTAAACTAGAACAAAAAGAACACACATCTCGGAAATTTGAAGAATAAGGATATTTTCTTTCAATACCTTTAAGGAATTGGCCTTTGGTTAGATTTGAACTAAGCTGGCTTGGAATTTTTCTTTTCATTTATTTGTATCTACAACTGTGCATGATGAGATTGGATTTCAATTTATGTTTTTGGCATTATGGGCGTTATGTAGAAAGCTAACCATTGGCAGCGCTCGGGATAATTAAAATGATATTAATCATTTAAGAGGTCTCTTAACTACATTCTTTTCAGACGTTTACGTGGTAATTGTGGGGAATGGAGTAATCATACTTATGGGTTAGTGTGATTTTGTAATTTACTATGAAAACCTCAGCAATATGTTTTGATGGATGAAAAAACTGTTGACATGTGAAGATTTTGGATTGAAAACTTTGTAATCTTTGAACATTGCAATATTTGGCCGATCCATAAGCTTGGCACCCGTACATCCAAATAGGTTTGAGTAGGTAATGTATATCGAAAGTTTTTAATGGTAATTTTGATTGCCGGTTGAGTAGGTAATAAAGCATTTTAAATCGCTTGTTGAGTGCCTGTTTTTTTAATCGTGTGTGTGGATTCCAAGTTAGTCTTCTATCAAATGTAAGTCCTAAATAGTAAACTTTGTCGGATTGAGGAACAGGTTCATTTTATAAGTAAGTATATGATAGGACAAGTCTCACGGCGGTGGTTATATGTGACTTTGAGGGGTTAAACTTTATTTTCCAAATATTGCTCCATTTTTCAACTGTTGATATGTTGTTTTGTAACATAAGTGAAGCTTGTGTATAAGAGGGATGACTTATGGCGGTGTCATCTGCGTATGTGGCGGTATGTGCGTCATTTGTGGGCATATCGGAAGTAAAAATTGCATACACCAGAGGAGCGAGTATTGACCCTTCCATCTCAGAAGTCTCCGCACCCTGGTTTACGAAAAATCTCTCCTTGAGAAAGATTGTATAATCAGATATAGGCTTGGAGTAAAAATAATTTTATTTGCATAATAATCCGTCATGCCGAACTTCGCGGAGGCCTGAGAAACATCTAGAAACACTCAGTCGCGTACAGTTTCTGCTAGTGACATGAAGTAATGAAATCTGTAAGTCTGTGAAGTTGATGAGTAGTGGAATGATGAGTTCGAAAATCAAATTGATGATCTGGTAAGTCGTTGCTTGGATGCTTGCTGCTAAATGCTTAAATTTGAATGTTTTTGTATGAAAAAAAGTTTCAGATGATTTGGATGAGAATTTATGCAGTTAAAACGACAGGAAGGATTATTATGGTGTTTTTCATTTAAATTCTATTCATCGGATAAATCTGATCCGATGTGGCCTTGTTGGTGGTTTTCTTTTTGTTCCGGGTCTGTTGCTCAGATCGTTTAAAAGATTTTGGCAAAGTTACCAATTACTGAGGTTCAAAGCTGTCCGACAATTTCCGGTTTCAGAGCACCGGTCCCCTCATTTGAATGTCGGCCAACCGTGGGAAAATTCGCCGATCAAAATTTTGGAAACACTGCCCGCAGAAAAGAAGACGTCAGCAGGTTGGCCAATGTGCCGCGACGTCCTTGACCCCGTTTTGACCTCCCGGCTGCGGCCCCGCCGACGAACGCCGATCCCTTCCCCGGACCGACGCCGACGACCGACCTGTTCCAATTCCCCTTCGTCGTAGTTTCATTCCAGTTCCAACAGGGGACAATAGTTCGAAACGAAGTTACACAACGTAACGCCACAACTGTAACATCGTAACGACTGTTTTTAGCGTCAGATCAAAGTAGCATTAGATATCCCACTAGTACGTTTGTACGAAACTGCGTAACGTTGCCTTAATTTCAATTTGGACTAATTACCTGTACATATTGTTTAATTCATTCAGGAAAAATTCTGAACTATCATGCTTATAGTTTTGAAAAAAAAAAAGATTGCAAATAGGAATCGCCAGTTTTTGTTTTCCACAGTTGCCCCAATTAAATTAATCAAAAGCTCACAGTTGGTGACAAACTGGTACGACTTTTGTTTAATCCTTAACTGCCTTTGTACTTTGTTATACGACTGTTAATGCCAACCTCGTCTTGACGTTTTTCCTTTTATTTATTTGACTATGAGAGTATGTATTTTTATAATTTTATCCTGTACTACACTAAGAATAGCAGAATGAAAAATTAACTTCAAAAAAATTAAGTTAATTAAGTTGTGCACAGCTCATTTGTAGGGGCAACATTTCTGTAAGCGCCATGTCTGCCAGTATTTACAAAACCAAGAAAATCTTACTTAAACTTTAGACAAGAACTTCATAAACTCGTAAATGTGTGGTGTTTAGTGACCGTTACTTGATGATTATTTGGAGGTCGTAAGATGCGGTCTGGTGGGACGTAGGTTTTAGAAAACATTTTCTTTACCGTGCCAACGTTTCGATCTTTTTTCAATTAATTAATATTTATGGAAGGTATTGGTTGAGATATAAAAGTCAGTAACACGAGCGGGATTCGAACCAATATCTTTAACCAATATAATTTATCTCAACCAATACCTTACATAAATATTAATTAATTGAAAAATGTTAATTGGTCAATAGGACCACGAACTGCAATGGATTTAATAATTAAACTGAAGTATATCTTCACGAAAGCTCTCCGCGGCCATTTCATTTGTCGCCGAGAATCAAATAGATTACACGACATTTGAAAAATGGCGAAAAGGAGGGAAAATTCGAGAGGTGAGGTTGAGATGGGAAGTTAGTGTCCGAGCGGATCGAAGTTACGATAGCTCAAGTGGTAGAAAAGCAGCGTATCTAGCCGAAGGTCGTAGGTTCGAATCCCGCTCGTGTCACTGACTTTTTATCTCATCCAATACCTTCCATAAATATTAATTAATTGAAAAATGTTAATTGGTCAATCGGACCACGAACTGCAATGGTTTCGATCTTTATTGATATCATTTTCAGGGCTCAAAGTGTGTTTTCCGTGTAGGTATGTTATTCTTGTCCGTCGGGTTACGAGTGCCCAACAACACGACAGATGGTACTCTCAACACGGCAGACAAGAATAACACGTCTACACGGGAAACAAACACTTTGAGCCCTGAAGATGATCTCAATAAAGATCGAAACGTTGGCACGATAAAGAAAATGTTTTTCTATAAACATACGTCACACTGCATCTCATGATCTCCAAGTAAATATTAATATTCTAAGCGATTTTTATTTTGTTTGCTTCAGGTTACATATATGAAATATTAAAGTGTTAATGCTTTTTCCATTGGTGTGATCAAAATACAGTGGGATTAAGATTTTAAAGATACGAAGGGCTTCATGGAATAAAGTTGTGAAAGGTTGAAGTAACCTGAAAATTGAAATATCTCGCATACAATTGAGAATCACAATTTGGACGGTAGTAACTTTTTCGTCCAATTGGTCATGTAGGATAAGCCTCTGAAGTATTGACATCTGCTTACGGGACACCCTGTACCTAATGGAGGTTGTTTCTAGGGAGCACACATTTATATTAAATTCATAGATACGTATTAGACATAGTTTATATTTAAAAATTATAACTTTTCACGTCTCGTTCCACTACTCTTCTTGGTAATTAAAAATCACGTCATCCACGCAAAAATATAACAACGAGAAAATTGTCCAAACTGTTTCATTCGTACACGTATTAAAATACTCGTTTATTATTTATTAATTTAGCTAAATTGATTAGTTAACACGGGATGAGATAGGGCTTTAGCGAATAAGAGCAAAGATTTTTTGTTATCACTGGACCGCTTTCTCTCACTGTTGCGCGAATCGAGTTCCATTATCAAGAAAGTGGCAAAGGCGCCTCTCTGGCGGTAGAACATTTTCGAACAAACATCTTATTTATGTCATGAAAAAAAAAACGACGAAAAATTGTACAAATCGTACTTTCTTTTCCAACTACGAGTATAATTTTAGCGAAGTAATTACTAAAATGAAAAAATATTTAATAGATTAAACCCAACGATTCTTTTCCTTTTGTTAGCCATGAGTTTAAAACAAGTTCAATTATTAATTTCATTCCTTGGTCAATAAAATAAAGAAAAAGTGTTCTATTTTATCAAATAGTTCTTTTTAGTGGAAAATTCCATGGCGAAGCGTTCAGTAGAGTTTATTTGGTCAGAAATTGTCTACTTACTCAATTGAAATTGAGAAGATTATTGAAACTGTACAAACTAAAATCCTATGACTTAACCTTACTGAATTTATATTTATAGTTATTTTTTATGTTGGTATTATTTTTCTCAAATGTTATTTGTTGTAAAAGCCAGCTTAAATATAAGTCTATTGGGTTTGGCTTATGAGCTGGTAAAAGCAAAAAACAATCTCAACACGAGGACTTATCTGGATAGGAATAGGGATAAAAGAGGTGGCCACAAGGCCTACTGCACCTCGACCCGAATAGATCTATTGTGCTCCCCTGTTATTTATAAATTACTGGCCAGCTTCAGATAATTAATCAGCCTCCACAGCTTTGCTAGCGGCTCCTTAGTTCCTTCACAGAAACATAGAATTTGTTCTGCGGTTTCTTCCTTTTCCTGGCAATATCTGCACAATGTTTCTTCTGTCTGTACCGGTATTCGGTGCATGTGCCTTTTCAAGTGGCAGTGCCCAGTCAGGAGTCCAACCAGAATCCTGGCTCGGTTGCGGTCGGCTTCCAGTAATTCTTTTATAAGTTTTGCGGATGGTCCTTCTATGAATCTCTTCGCGTGCCTCATATCTGTGGTATTATTCCACCAGGGTTTGGACTCATTGAGGATCCATTTTAGGATGTATCCTCTTTTGTGGCAGGCTGCTAAGCCACAGTAGGGTTCAGTACCCAGAGTCCATGTTGGCCCTCTTGTTGGCCTTTTTCGTTGTCTTTAGGCTCCGAATGTCCAGGGTCCCATGCCAGGGCCAGGTCATTAGTGTCACTGACCTCCGTCAGGGCCTCCATGCAGTTCCAAACACGAAAGAGGCTAAGGCCCTAAGAGCTGCCTGGCTGTCAGAGAAAATACCCACCCTGGGAGGCGTAGCCCACTATGTGTGGAACTACGGCAACGACGGGTGGTATAGTGTGGTTTGAGGCACGAGACCCCGAAACGGCTCACCTCATGTTCTCATCAACGGCCCTTTTCTCAATCCGAGTGTTTCTTCATTCTATCCTGTGTCCCCTCCCAATCCCTTGGTTGCAAGTGGGGTATCCGGCCACAAAATAAAGGTGTACCCCAGAGGGCGTGGCAACCTCTCAAAAGCACAAGCTGTACTCATGTCGGCCTAGGATCGGCATGGGCGGCGGGTGCCTTAGTAGAGTCACACGAGGGCCAGTGCACCAGATTCTGTCTGCATAGACGGGGGAGGGTGTATGGTGGTGTCTGTACCATGGGGTAACTGAAAAGTTCCAAAATCAGCCCCAGTTACACTGGGAACGGTTTCGTGGTGGTACGGTTTGCCTTTAGCGGTATTCCTTTGGCCCATTCTTTCCGTTCTACCATCACTACTTTATACTTTCTTTTGGAAACGTTGTACTTTGGAGTAGTGGCAACAATTGGAGTGCCTAGAATTTCATCTTGGATGTCCTCCCTACGTTTCCATTGTTTATTATATACATGCCTATCCTTGCAGATGGTTGTCCAGGGACTTATCTGAGTCAGAAGTAACAGATTTCTCTAATGTCTTACCTGCCGTCACGAGATGTTTTAGTTAATTAAACACCTCGTTTAAAAATTAATATATTGAATTATTAAGCAGCAGAATTCGGTCTAACTTAGTTAAACTGCTAAAAATGGAAACATTTTCACTCTGTTAGGTTTTAATGAAACACATCTCGACTCAATGTCATTAACAATGGAAGAGGTAACAGGCTTTTGTGGAATCAAGAGAAATGTTAATTATCCAGCGCCTTTTCTCGCTTTTGGGCATGCAAGCTTTTACTTTTAACTCGAAACGAGGCCTAAACTCATTCCAACTCATGAGGAAACCGATTCAAACGTAGGCTAGGGAGGGAACTATAGGATAGCATTCCTGAATAATTCCTCAAAGACGCCTGAAAAACGAGACAACGAAATTGGCAAAACAAAACACCCCATACCGGCACATCAGCCCGGCGGTAAGACAAATTAACAACTTTATTACCTTCCCCGTCGTAAAAGAAATACAGGGTTCTCTTAAGCAGAATTTGAAAACCGTGACAGGACTCGGCCCAGGGCATTGCCCACTAAATTACCATTTAAAAAACATGGGCTAAGCTGAGGAAGACAAACGCCGTTTCTGTAATGAGGAGACTGAAAAGGCTGAGCACATCTACTGCTCATGTGGGGCCTTCAAATGAATTTAATAAGACTTGTGTTACCACTGATAATATGGGCTTATAAAATCATCGGAGACCTGATTTTACTAGGTTTTAAGTAGATACAAAGTGATAAATATAATGTGTGAATACCGTCAATCTGTCTATAAGTAAAGTCTTTCCATACCCATATTTCATTCATTTGTCAGTGGAAAATGGTTAGATCATCTCCAAAAAGTTAAGCAACCAGATTTCAACACCTCGTTAAACGTAAAGGTTTAGGCTGCCAATTTGTACAATTCCTTTGAATTTACACCAGGAGGCTTTTTTATGGATAATTCTTCCTCTTTTAAGTACTGTTAATTGCTAAATGTTCGTACTATTACATTTTAATTTACAAACTTCTTAAAACGCTTATGTCCACTATTTGATTTGAAAATTAGTGACAACCAACTGATTCTTTGGCCGAAATTCGAACTTAAGTCAAATTGTGCAAAACGATTCATTGCAGAAATTGCATCCGAACTAAACACTTTTAGGAGGATAAACATGGGCGGTATATTTGTTTGAAAATAAATTTTAATCCATTCCTCTAATCCAACGAGGTTTCAAACGGTTGATTTTAAATTCGAATGATTTCAAATCCTGGATTAATGGGTGAACAAAAAATTATAATCGGTTTAGTTTAGACAAACAGCACAATTTCAAGGATAATAGGTAGTTGGAAGTAATATTATTTTTAGTCTGTTTGTTGTGCTTATTATAAAATATAAACAAATTATATTATTTATAAACATGTTCTCTCTACATCATTGAGAATAAATGGATCATTACGTAAAAGTTAATTCTATTTATGTATTTATTAAAAGTTTATAGTAAATTTTAGTAGTAAAATTGTCTTTGTATTACATTATTTGTACACATTTTTTGTTTTATGTAGCCAGTATTCAAAGGAAAGAGGAAACTATCCCGAACAAGAGGATGGAGCGCATCCAGCTGAATCGATTGATATCACGAAACAAGATACTTTTTGAAGTTATTGTTTTTTTATGACTGACAAGATAAAGAGACTCTTGTGAATAACATTCGCCCTAGCTGGATTTAACAGTTGTAATTCTTTTAAGAATCCGAACAATTTTGACTTACAGGCTTTTACCAAATATGTGCTAGTCAATTCTAGAGCGAGAGTGATGACTGAGCAGTTTGATCAGAGCTGGTTTTCACTTGATTTGAGTCAAGACCATGGAAAAATTAGTAAAAAACAATTCGCAATTTTCAGTGGTGGGCTTGATTTATGCCAAAATAATCCTTAACAAGATAGGCAAATTCACTGCTGTAATTGGATAAGGCCAAACTCAGAGAGGTGATAGGACTACAATTAATCACGCATCTGAGCAAACATCTACACAACACGGGCAAATTCAACGATGATACTATTTGCAGGCTATGCAAAGAGGTGGAAGAAACGGCCTCCCATACCATCTTCGAAGGCGAAGCGACTGCTTAATAGAGACATAACCTAAGAAACAAAAAATGAAATTGTAGCAGCGACAGTCAATGACTAATATTTCTGAGAAGGATAGAGTCAACTGCACCAAACTAGCGAACCAGGAAGGTACAGTAAACCAGAAGGCGGCAGTGCTTTGGGAGCACAAAGCCCACTTCCTAAAAATGATCATCATCACCACTGAAAAGGCTAAATTTCTCTCGGCTAAATTATCTGCGTTCTTCTCAGACAAGTTTCTGCATTTAGCCTTCTTCAGGGGTTTGTGCTTTATTAACCAAATAAACAAAAACTATTTCTCCTTTATGTTTCTATACTCCGGAGATTTTGGATGAGTGTTTGATTACATATTGCTTTCTTGTGATTTATGTTACATTTTTCAATGCATTTATTTTGTTTTCCTTATTATTATTTATTGCCAGCTTCTTTCATTGTCACACTTTTTGCCAGTTTTTTCTTGGATTTTTCTTATTTTATTGGCTTCGTTTAACGAACAGATTTTTGTCCAGTATTTTTTAAACATTTCTCCATTTACTACAATTCATTGAGTATTTGTGTTTTTATTTCTTGTAATTTTGGTCTCATTTTTTTCTAC
The DNA here is from genome assembly GCF_000648675.2 of Cimex lectularius. Lineage (NCBI taxonomy): Eukaryota > Metazoa > Arthropoda > Insecta > Hemiptera > Cimicidae > Cimex > Cimex lectularius. The sequence goes on from NW_019392664.1 coordinate 347,506, forward strand.
ATCACTTAATATAATGATTTTGGTTTATAGCCCGTTATTTTATTTAGCTTATTATTACTATTATTATTTTTCGTTACCGTTTTATATATACATTATTTTACAATGAATCTTGTTTTATCTAGTTGTTTGATGGGTTTTAAACTTCAAATGCTTTTTTATAGCCCTTTATTTTATTTACCTGAAATATAATAATTATATTTTTTTCTGCCAACTTCTTTTTACTTGTCCAACATTTTTCTTATTTTGTCGGGTTTTTTTTATTTAATTTATTTTTCTTATTTTTTGGGATACTTTTTTCTTATTGCCTTTTTGTAATGGACCTTACTGTTTTGTATGTGTGTTGTTGTATTAAATTATTGTTGATTTAATTGTATTGAGACCTTTAGAAAAAAAGCCAAAATCTTTTTACAAACTGAAAAGGCATTTGATCGATGGTTTTACGATAGCCTGCTTGTTAAAATTATAGGTTTTCCTAACACTTTATATACTTTATATCCTACTTTATAACACGTTAAACCTACTCAAATGACCAGTCGTTCATGGTTACTCACAATGGCGACTTGTCCTAAATTGCTTTATTACTTTATATTTTACATGTTTAATTAACTCTTTTCGAGTTGGCCCGAGGGGATTTTATAACGTTATTGAACAAGTATTAGCATTTTAAAGTTGAAAAAGTGTTTACTTTTAATTAGGCGGCAGCTCTAATGAGCCGCCTTAACATTTCAATCTTATCTACATGTTGGCAAAGGAGAAAAGTACCTCGAGCCAGTTTTGAAAAGGGTAAATCCGGCACGTGGTAGAGAATTCGTCCCTCGTGAGAAAAGCGCCAACGGATACTCCTTTCATGCTGGTGGGACATCCCGCTCCCGTAATCGATAGCAGGACTCCGGCCGATAACCCGGCCTCGGCCCTCTTTCCCGCACGGCCTCGCCTTGTCGGGCCTTGTCCTTTGGTACGCTGAAAACGTTAATTTCGGGACATCGGCCAACTCTGTGGATGGGGGTTCGAGTGTTCAAACGGTTAAAACGAATAAGCCGTTTATTGAAACATTTTTCCATGTTTTGTAAGTTCCTTTAAGTTCAACAAGAAACATTGGGTATATGAGTTTTCGCATTCTAAGTTCTTTTGTACTTAAACAGTGCGATTTTTTTGTTGCGGTCAGGGGTGAACTAGTTTGGCCGTTTCCGATTTTCATACGCTGCTTATCCTCTCGCTTGGACTGTGCGTTATTTTGAGTAAATTAATAAGTATCACTGATGATGACAAAATGTTGAAATGTATCTGGCAGCTCAACCTGTTTAGGTGGAGGTCGATAAGAATACTACAGGTTCATCACCTCAAAACCTAAACCAAAGAATTGAGGTTTGAAGTTAGTAGGGCGATCTGTCTAATTGAGATAGAAAATAAACCAAACCAGCTACGTAAATTGCCAAATGTTGAAACGCGTCCACAGTCTAAACCGAATGTAAGTGGAACATATCGATTGGAGAAGACTGCATGTTTATAATCTCGCAGTCATCAACAAAAAAATCTTACAATATTGAGTTGTATTCTTTAATCCTATATTATCATCCTGGCTTATGATGGTGCTTCCAAATAACCCATATAAATCAATGCAAGCGGCGAAATGGAGATGTACAAACTAAATGTTTATTAACTCTCGGATTGATACTAGACAACTATTTTAAGATAGCAAAATAGATCAAACAAGCGAGTACAGGCGGACCATGTTTATTCGAGAAAACCAAATTACAGGTTCATCGCCTGAAAGGTCTTAACAAATCATCTAATATCTTTGTGTGCCTATTCTTTCTACTTTTGTCTATCCAGCAACTTTCTGCATTTAGCCATCTTGTGTTGTTTTTTTTTGCCTAACCTTTCGGCATTAGCTATATACCATAGCCATCTTTAGTGGTTGGTATTTACGATACGGCCAAATATCTAAACCTGACACCTGACCTGGAAAAACTGGCGGAATAGATAAAAAAATATAAAACCAATAAAAGCAATGCCATTCGGTTTTGTTTAAATACTATACGTACTAAAATAAATCATCGATTAGAATAGATAAAAGGTAATGTATAAAAAAACACACACCCATAAGTACAAAAGATCAAACAAACAGCAGACACAAAATATGATCTATAATAAAGCTAATAAAATAAAAGAGAAAAGAGACCAGATAACAGCCATTAAAAACAGATAAAACAGAGAGAGGTCCGTTAAAATCACGCGATAAGATAAACAAAGCATGTGGACGTCGCTCACGAATAAAATATATCATCAATTTAAGAGAAAAGAAAACAGTCGATAAGCACAAGAAACGTTAGTTAGACGCATCAATACAAGTAGAAATTAAAAAAAAGTTTAATAAATGATCCAATGAAATAAGCCACAAGAAAAACATACGGCAGGTTAAAAAACCCCATAAAATAAATTAAATTTCATTAAAACCTCGTAGCGAAGAGAAAATGTAGGACCCATTAAACGCACGCCATAAAAAAACCATGTCGACATCGCATGAATAAAAAATACCGTGGGGATGGGGGAAAAACGATGAGTTAAAAAAGTCCGTAAAATATGTAAGATTCATCAAAGGATCCAATAATAAACAGCCGATAAAATACTATTAGACAGGGGTCACCAAAAAATATGTGGGTCAATGCGATTGGAAACGGAACAAAAAATTGTGTTCCAAACAACTCATCAAATAAAGTTAAACGCATTAAAACATCACAAAAGGCGATAAATAAATGATTTGCACAAAATGTATTTTCATTTTTGTAAAAAGAAACCAAAATGGTCAATCTATAAAATTTTTGAAAATTAAGTATAGGCACGAAAACGTTTAAATTGACGACCAGAACTTTAAAACTTGTTATAATTAATTAGATCTATAATTTGACTATAAGCTTACCTGGACAATAAGATTGAAATCAGCAGATGTCATTTTGTATAAATGCTGTCATCTCCTGAAACAAAGAAGAAATAATTTTAAAAAATCAATCAATCGAAATAATTGATAAATAAAAGATTAATAATTATTCGGAGATGGTGAGATGCTGTCTGGTGTGAGGTAGATTTTAGAAAAACATTTTCTTCATCGTGCCAACGTTTCGATCTTTATTGAGATCATCTTCAGGACCTGGGATTTATAAACGTTTCCTGCGTAATTGTGTCATTCTTGTGTGTGGTGTTGAGAATGACGCAATTACGCAGAAAACAAACACTTTAAGCCCCGAAGATGATTTCAATGAAGATCGAAACGTAGCACGATAAAGAAAATGTTTTTCTGAAACCTACGTCACACCAGACCGCATCTCATGATCTCCGAATGATAATACCATACCCATAATGAAATAAAACTAACGTTAATTACACATTAATTAGGTAAATTTCAAAAGTGTAGGACTAAAACATAGCTAGGTGCATAATGGAATCAAACAGAAAATACAATGAAGCCCTGTTGATTCCTTCGTTTTGTGACGATTGTGTTTTGGAAGTACAGTTAATAGTTTTCAATATATGGCTTATGTATTTTGGTTCGGATAATTTTACGCGGTTTTTTTGTCCAGGAAAATATCGAAAGTAGGCCAATGTTTCGAAAAAGTATAGTGTAAAGAACCGATAAAATTGCCTTTTAAAAAATTCAAATCTAGAAGATACTTGAACGTTCAAAACATCGGTTTATCTTTATATGGATTATATTTGACAGGATTAAAATCAATTGTTAAAAGGACCTGGTCATTCCTTTCCAGTGTCTATAAACGGTTTTCACGTATAGGAAGTTGGATTGAGATCGAAGTTGTGTCCCTTTTTCCAGGGCTCAACTACGAAGTTCCTCGAGCTAAAGTTAGAAAGAGGCCAGTCATTCACACGGGAGCCTACGTCGAGGTTGGTAAACACAAGGGGGGAAAACATTTCGCGAGAGAAAATAGTAAACAGAAGTTTTGTTTTCATCTTTTTCGGGGTGTTTTTTTCTTTTATTTCATTTGTGATTAATGATATATGGTTGATACTAATCAGACTGATGTGCTTTTTACTTGTTTTATTTGACCGATCGATTTAGGGGCATCCGCCTCCCCTCATCAGTCTTGAGTTTCTAAAATGTACGAGTTTACATATTATCTTTTTACAGTTAAATGCCTATAAAACATAATTAAATATTATTATGAATTGCAACGTAAATATACAACAAGATGATAACAAACTATATAAAAAATACAAAAATATTTCATATATGTATTGGGCTGGTGCAAAAATAAGGGTTTGAAAAGGATGTCAAAACTATTTTTAATTTTTATAAAATAAAGAAAATTTATTCAAAATATTTTCAATCACAATCCATACATCATTGCTAACGTGTAATAAGCGCTTTTATTTCTCTTACATAAAAATCTTTATTTGGGCTAACAACAATGTTTTCGGCATTCGGCGTTCTCTAAAACTTTTATTCTTCAAGAAGTGATAAACATGCCTAAAAAAGTGGAAGTATGTAAACGACAGGTCAGGTGAAAATGGAGGGTGCGGTAAAGGTTCATATTCTTAAGTTTCCGCAGGGTTGCCATCGCGACATGTGTGGCCTGGCGTTATCGAGAAGAACCGGCCCAATGCTGGACGATGACGTTGCATTTTTTGCATGTTTTCAATTTCTTGGCAATATTTCTCTGCTGTGATAGTCTCACCATAATTCAGGAAATTATAGTGAACAATCCCAGCAGTACACTACCAAAGGTCACTACACTTTTTGGGTGCAGATTTGGTTTCGGAAAGTGTTTTGGTGTTTCATCCTTGTCCATGCTGACCTGTACGCCTGCCATCGTACACAATCCATTTCTCATCGCACGTTGTGATTCGATCGAATGAAGAAATGGATCAGTTTGGTAGCGCGACAAAAGAGACGTGCTAATTTCAAAGTCAGCTTGGGCTTCAGTCAGTTCGTGCGGTACCCACTTGTCGAGCTTCTTTACTTGACCATTACTTTATCAATTTGCTCCAGATGGCAAACAACGGTTGAATGGTCATCTCTAAGCTCTTCCGCATTTTCCCGAGTTGTCTTACGTGAATTTTCTCCAATCAACGTTTTCAGTTGGTCGTCGTCCACAACGGAAGCGTACCGCGACCTTTCCTGCCTTCGAGATCGAAATCTCTAAAACCCTCGCTGCACCGTGAATTCGGTAATGCTTCCCTCCCCCGAAACTGTATTGATGTTACACGCGGTTTGGGCCACACTTCGCCCAAGTTTAAATTCGTACAAACAAATTAGTCGAAAATCTAGTTTGAACATATTTAATTACGCAGGTCCTCACTCTTATAAAATTCAATATAAACTAAAAGTTTTTCAATGTCGTGTAATCTATTCCATTCTCGGCGGCAAATGAAATGGCCACGGTGAGCTTTAGTGAAGATATACTTCATTTTACTTATTAAATCCATTACATTTTCAATTAATTAATTAATTAATCTTTATGTGAGGTTGAAAATAATTGATAGATTAAACGACATCTGAAAAATGGCAAAAAGGAGGGAAAATTCAAAAAGTGGGTTGAGATGGGAAGTTGGTGTCCGAGTTGGTCACGATAGGTCAAGTGGTAGAGCAGCGGCGTATTTAGCCAAAGGTCGTGGGTTCGAATCCCGTTCGTGACATTGACTTTTTACCTCAACCAACGCCTTATATAAAGATTAATTAATTGAAAGAAGTTATTTGGTCAATCGGACCACGAAATCTAATGGACTTAATTAACTAAAATGTTTTGTATAAACGTTAATAATAAACAGTTCAAAATATTTATTACAATCCATAAATTAGATTTGAGGATTTAGCTTTGTTTACATGACAAGCACCTGCGTAAATAATACAAATTTTTGAAACCTGCTTTAACTCAATATAAAAATAATGTAAAATGTAATAAATAAAAATGTAAAAAAAAATAAAACTTATTGCTTTAAAATAATTAATACATAAAACAAATGGTAAATTAAATATAAAATACAAGCCAAAAAAATTAATAAAATTACAAACACATCATAGCTGCAAATAATACCACACATTGGATAAGTGTAATTTAAGGGGGAACACTTTCTGTGTTTCCGGATCAGCAACGAGGGGGGTGACCAAGAATTTCTTAACATAATGTAATTATATAAATACTCAATTAATTATACACAATTTTTTTCGAAGTAAAAAATTTGTGTCACAGGCAGCATTCGAACCCACACAGGGGGGCTCAATATGCCGCTGCACTACCACTTGAGCTACCGTGACTTCGATCGCCCATGCAACAAACTTCTCATTTCGACTACCCGATTTTATTCTAATTGTAAGCAAATCGCGGCTTCATATAGAAACACTTTTTATTAAAGATTGTACTAGATTACCAGGACTGTGTACGATTCACAGGTGTGATTCTAGATTAATACTACATTTTATCAGCTTCTATTAAATATACAAATACTCAATTAATTATACACAATTTTTTTCGAAATGAAAAATTTGTGTCGCAGGCGGGATTCGAACCCACGACTTTCGGCTCAATACGCCCCTGCTCTACCACTTGAGCTACCGTGACTTCGATCGCCCATGCCACTTCGAATCCCGTCTGACACAAATTTTTCATTTCGAAAAAATTGTGTATAATTAATTGAGTATTTATATAGTCAATAGAAGCTGATAAAATGTAGTAATAATTTAATTATATGTGTGGTGATTAGTGACCGTTAATCGATATTTATTTAGAAATCGTGAAATGCGGTCTGGTGTGATGTAGGTTTCAGAAAAACATTTGCTTTATCGTGCCAACGTTTCGATCTTTATTGAGATCATCTTCAGGGCCTGGGATTTACAAACATTGTTTACATATAACAATTACATTTTGGATGTGGAAAAGTGAATTTATACAATGCAAAATATATTTTTTATATATATTCAATCAAAGTGAGTAGAAATGCTTTGATTGAATATATATAAAAAATATATTTTGCATTGTATAAATTCACTTTTCCACATTCAAAATGTAATTGTTATATGTAAACAATGTTTGTAAATCCCAGGCCCTGAAGATGATCTCAATAAAGATCGAAACGTTGACAAGATAAAGAAAATGTTTTTCTGAAACCTACATCACACCAGACCGCATCTCTCGATTTCTAAATAAAAAATTTAATTATATTTTATACACATTTAACTGTAACAATGTTTAGTAAAATAATATGTAAACCTGTACATTTCAGAAACTCGGGACTGATAAGGGGCGGCGAATGCCTCCGAAATCGATCTCTTAAATAAAACAAATAAAAAAGCACATGGGATTGATTAGTTCGAACTTATTCCAAACGAAATAAGTGAACAGAAGTCAACAAATAAAATTAGCGACTAGACACGTGAGAGAGAGCCGAATTACGAACATATTACGTCATGCTCTCTTATAAATCGAAGAACGTTTATTTGAATTTTAATCAGCTGATAATCTTGTGGACCGACTTCGCTGTCTGGTTGTCAATTTCGTTTTACAATAGTTACTTGTAAACAGTACGGGCGATATGCGTTGTCACGAGGGGACTCGGCGGCGGTTTTATCGATTCAAAGCGACGCATATAGTTGGAATTTCATACAAGCTGTTTGGCCCTTTTTCCCTTTGACTTTAATCTCCGTTTTAGGATTTTAATCAAAATCTTGAGATTATCAAGGTTCCGATTATTCTTATTAAACTAGATTCTATCGTTCATCGACTGAGGGAGGTCAAATATCGTTATCGATTGATCGCAATGCTCTCTCGAGAATATATCATTTGACATATTAAAAACATTGTTTAACATTTATCCCATATAAAGTGAACTTTCAATACCAGCGGAATTTCTTCAGAGCATCATGAAAATACCTGGCGTCGTGGTCTTTTGCCAAGATTCTACAGGCATTATTGCCTTGTTTCCTCAAGGCCGGTGACAATACGGAATCAAGACGGTATAATCAAATTAATGGTTACCTTTGATAAAACGCAGTTCACGAACAGTTTATTACCGTATGGGTTGCAGCATAAAAATATAGTACTATCAACGATGCGGCAATAAAGGGGCTAAATGGTCAAAACCACTTTTGAATCGTATCTTTCTCATTTAGCGGCCACTCCGTAAACGGTGTAATTTGTCGCATTTTATATGGCCGTTTACGCTTCCGGACGTTCGAGCCATTAAATCCTGCTAATGGCCTCGGCTTCCTGCTAAAGGATTTCTACTTGGTTTTTCACGCATCTAGAAAAATATGTGAAAACCTTCAACGCGGCGTGATAAATATCGTTATGTAATATATTACAATGCCCCTTACGACTCAATAGCCAACTTTAGCATTAAAGTAAGGACCATGATGAAATCATTCAGTTATACTTTTCTAAAACATTAAACTGTAAAATTTGGTTTTCTCGTATTTTAATTTTTTTAAAGTTCATTATCGTGTTTTATTTTGTCTAATTGTACTCTGTCATCACTAATTCAACAAAGAAAATTATTGGCTCTTCAATTGTCTTTGAGAGGAACTACGCCGGATGTGTTCACGCTAATGACACGAGTTCACTCAAACGTAAACCACCCATCCGAAACTTGACGGTTTTTGACGACGATTCAACCTCTTTAGCACACAGAAGCAATTAGTAGTAGTAGAAATTTAACTCGAGAATGCCATAGGCATTTTTTATGCTTTACATAACACAATAAACACCCAGAGACGATTGTGGTTGAGGTTGGAAGAACATGTAGTTATTTAGGATCATTTTGCTTTGAAGTTAGATGAGTTTCGGCTTCTCGCCATCTTCAGCCGGACTAAACCAGCGATGATAAGTTGGCCAAAGGTTCAACACTTTCATCGACAAGAACGATCTAACAATATTGTTTGTGAAGTTAAGTTGGTTGCGTATCGTCAACCTGGTCTGCTTATTTGCTCTGGTTGACAGACACTTCGGCATGCAGCCATCTTAAGTAATTGGTCTATGTTTTATTTATGCAAGCAAATAAACCCGCCACTGAATACGACGAAATCGAAACGTGAATCATCTGAAGAAACAAACGAGAGCATGTGCTAGTTTTATTCATAGTATAAAACAACGAACAAACTGGATCATCGTAGACGGCGAAATAACGAATCCTGACAAAAAAAACCATAAATGAGTTTGTAGGCCTATCTCGTAAGTGTAATAACAAATATAACAATAAACTAAACCCACCACTGAAGGTGACAAAATATCGAACACGGTCAGACCAACCCGAAGGTTTTGAGAAAGCTGCAAGTTTAACATCTCGCAGTCCTCAACAATCTTACAACATTTAGTTTTGTTGTTTTTGGTAGTCTATATCAATATGGCCTAGTTTTCTGACTGCTTTCACTCAATTAACCAATGAAGATAGATAAACCTAACAGATCGAACCTGTCTGATGGACAGGGAGACCATGATATGGTCGGAGGTGTCGAATTACAGGTTCATAATACTCTCAGTTCTGAAAATAGCGAAATAGTTCAAACAATTGAGTTTTGATTTTTTTTACAAGATTAAGTGATGTATTTTATGAATTATCAATCTATCATCCTTGTCTGGTTATTTATTTTATTTATTTATTTTTTTACGAGGGTTCGCAACAGCAGAGGTCTACAAACCCTCGGGGTGTCGGTGTTTTTGAAAAAAATCCCACTTGTAAGTATGTCGGGTTCGAATGCAGGGCTGCTGGATTCGAACCCGGGACCTTTACCTCACAGTGATGAGCGCCGTGTCAACTGCTAAACCGTTGCGGCCACCGATGCCCCTCGTCCGCCTATACTCAGACCAATTTCTGCATTTAGCCAACTTCAGTGGTTGGTATGTGCGGTATTTATGCTACTAAATAAACCAAACCGGAATATGACAAAATGACCAAACGTGTATCGACTGATCAAACCACCGAATAGGCGAGAACATGATGAAAGAAAATTTTTCTTACGGATCTTCTTACATATACGTAACCCTGACAGATAAAACCCACAAAAATTGTTGGAATAAATAAACAATTTTTGGATTTGCCACGGAAGCGTCATCAGTAGTTGAATCGCCAAGATGGCTAAAATGGCGGCCAGATCTTAATTTTTTTAAATTTCTCCAAATATATCTGTTTGATAAACAGATCAAACGAAAAAGGTCCCCCCGTCCTAACGAGTTAATAAGATTCTGTAGAGTATGGACATTCATTGGCTATTAGCACCTGATGCTAACCAAAACTCTCTCACGATAGAAGAATAGTTCAAAGAATACTTGACGCAATGCTAAGAAATACTGCCTTGATTAAAGATATAAATTATTATTGTAAAGAAAGCGGGAAAACCGACTATGATTACCGCATGAGATAGTACGTTTCTGTTCAATCCGCTATCCGTGCTTTATGTAACCCATAACGCACGTTTGCATTAGTAGCTCGTCTACATGAAATTAAAAAAAGCTTCCATACCACTAAATTCGAAGAAAATTATTCTCTCGTATTGAAAATTCATACCGGACGTGTAACTTACTTTTCTCTTGATTAACATTTCAACCGTATCAGATTGGAAGCTGGTGAAAGTCTCTCAAACCCGAGAACTCGGAGAAACAGATTTCGAAACGGGATGAGAGTCCAACGTTTATTACGTACGAATTGGGCGAGGACTCGTCCTTCTCCGTAGTCACGTTCTGTCCACAGAAACGGCTTTCGATCCTGCCGATTCATCGGTTGCTCACGCCGGCCACAGTGCGCATCATAGCCGGGTTGCATTCCAAACAAAAGGTCAAAGTTCGTAGAGATCGATCCGTTTAAAAATCACTCCCGGATCTTTAAAACGGAAGAAGAAATAGGAGGGAACGGATCGATTAAAGGGTAAATTAATGACTTCGAATGGGTGTTTACCAGTTACGAGTTATTATCGTCGAATCCCCCGTTTCTCGCTTCCGCCGCCCTCACCAAAATACTACCCCCACTTGCACACATGGGCACACCGACATAAGCCCCGCACATATGCTCCCCTAGTTCGATAAAGAAGCTGTTTACAACTGGATCACTCCCTAGTTCAAAAACCAATGCTTGCTTTTATGCACTTCAGAAGAACGACATTGTTAAAAATTATAATGCTGGGAAAAACGTAATCAGTAGGGATCACATGTAGAATCCATAACGAGCTTTCAAACTGTTGCGAACCACAAAAAATTATTAAGCTTACCATATCGACTTTTCTTTACTTATTCAATGATTGCAGTGTTATCTACAGTTTCGAGATACCTTTTGTTAGAGAGATTGACGAAACGAGAGCCTTTGGCCTTATCGTGTTAGTTCTTTCATACATAAACAAGCATCTTATCTAATTAAAGTCCTAAGAGATTGAAGCAGACCCTGCAAGTTTTTGGTCATCTGTTTACTCTCCTTGAACTCTGGACCAAGAGGCAGGTATTCGGTCCAATTTTGAATTGGCCGGCATTGGCATGGTATGGTCTGGTAAAAAGGATACTAGGAAGCGGTGTTTGCGCTCCCGAGGCACTGCAGCCTTTTGGCTTATTGTACCTTCCTAGTTCCTTAGTTCAGGTCATTGACTGCCGCTGCTGCAATTTGATTCCCCAAGTTTTTTCCATATGTTAGATTAAATCTCTATTGAGCTGTTGCTTCACATTCGAAGATGATATGGTTGGCTGTTTCCTCCTCTTTACATTTATTTCCTACAGTCCACTACACCCACGCAACACTATCTGTTATGCTATGTTGGGATAAAAATTCTCCTGCCACGAATTACGAACGAACTGGTTTTTATGGAAAAAGAAAGGAAAAGCCCATCAAGGAACGTATTCTTCAAAGAATAGATAGAATGTTGACCAAACCAATTTCAACTGGTCGGAAGCGGTCGAACATAATAAACAAACGCTACGAAATAAAACGGACCCAGAGATTAAATGGGCAAACTTGTGTTATAAAATAGTTCCCTTATGACTCAATTTCAGTAAGAGATTTGATCATATTATTTTATTATATTTATTTTATATATTTTAATAATCGCTCTTTATTTGTTGTTCTTTCAATATACTTGAATATATAGCCTCAAGTTTTCGGCGTCTGCTCACAAAAGAAGTCTCTTTCCGTCCTTACGCCACGCGACCAATGCTGGTTTCCTGAACAAGTTCCATTATTATCAGTGCGTTAAGCTTAAGGCTTTTTATCAGATGTCAAAGCTTTGTTAAGGGTCACGCGTGTATCCTTCAGGTCTTGGCTTTTCCTCTTCCAGGGGTAAGAATCTCTGCCTGTTGTTTCATCTTCTTGCTGACAATATATGCACAGGATTGTTTCTATTCTGCAGTCAATATACACATACCTCCGGAGTCTTCAGTGACCAGTCTGCAGTCCCGTTATTTATTATTTCTGCCGATAGTTTCTGAGATGGTCCTTTGATGAACTTTTACGCATGTCCTGGAATATATTAGCTTGTTTTCTGTTAAGGTTGGAGTTTAGTCTTAGGACATTTCTCGGTATTTATTGTTCCTACAACCGATTGCCGGAAATACCTCATTTGATTAACGGCTTACTTACAATCCATCTTATTCTTAACTAACAACAATAAATCCAATCAGAATGTGAGATTTCTCATCGAGACCGTGAATGAATCGGTAGTTTGCTCGTCTCCGAACATACTGTGTCTGGATAACCTCGAAGATTTTGTATGTCAGACGTGCTTCGGCATAACTGATAAGGAAAACGAATTAATATAGAATTTATTCTACTAAAACGTTATAGAGTGCACCTTTAAATTTCATGATGATCTCTATGAACACCATATCGAATAAATCCAATCCACTTACAACCCAACTCGAACCTTTTGATATGACCAACTTTTTTTTACCTTCATTTCTAATATTTGTTGTACGGTCATTTCAATTTTCAAATTTTAAACTTGAATGATTTATCATTAGATCAATCTACGTGGTCAGTTCATTCAACCATGTGAGATTTTGAAAGAGGTTTGTTTTCAATGTGATTAACCTGTCATCATGGTAGGGCTTATCCTTGCTGTTTTGGTAGTTCAGAAAGTGTTTCGGTTATTAGATATTTTCAGTGTGGGATTTATTCGGTCGACATGATCTCACAGACCAACTGTTAAACAATTCTAATAGAAAAAAATCCAGCGAAAAGCATATTAGTCCGATAACAGACGGCCAGACTGCAAAGCTCTTCAAAACCGTCTATCTCTTCTTTGTTGGTTTTTCTGTAAAGCTTCTTTCTGACATTCCGGTGGTTTGTTTATTTTAAGTTGTACCATCTTAAGTTTCAAATTCGTTTGAGTGACGGTTTTAAGATTAAGCTAGAATCATACCATTGCTGGAAGTCAATGGAGACGGTTTTATTTTTATGCATGACAATACAAGGCCTCACACAGCTGACTACTACTTGATGGCTACTTAGAACGGGCCTTAAATCAATGTTTAGAATGGTCACACAGTCTCAAACTTAAACCCTATCGAACACCTTTGGGGCGAGTTATAAAATAAGTTAAAAAATCGCACGGTGATGGCAGAGTATATGCAGGAATGAAGATGAATGGCGCTTTTGGAAAAGTATGAAAATATTCCACTGCACTACATTCAAAACCCCAGAAAAGTGATGCCCCGTCGGCTGCAAGCGGCGATCATCAAGAGGACTACTTCGTACTGAATTGAATATTTTCTTTATTGTTTCGATAGCAACATTTTTGGTAAAACTGTTTTATTCTGTTTAATTTTTTATTTAGCTTTACATTTAAAATATCCAGTAAACAACAAAAAATAAAAATTATACCGATTGCAAGTATTTACTACAATAAACGAGGCCAATTTTTGACTCTCAATGTATGAGACGCGGTTAGGTTTCTATCTATCAACTAGCTATCCGAGGATGGAATTTTGGTGGGTCAGGCACTTTTTGCGCCATTTCGCCCTTTTCAGGCATTTGGTGGCAGTCATCTGGGTATTCATGATGTTTGTTAGATATTAACTCGAATCGAGAAATGTCCGGTAAGAGCGTGATCACCCCCTTTTTTTCTTAGCATGTTAAAAGTTAATAACGACAGGTAGAACCAAAAATAAAGCTATAACAGTCCTTGAATGCTAGTTGTTGTTTGTTATTGTTTTGTTTTTGTTAAATTGTAAGATGCCAAAAGTTAGTAAACAAGCAAAAATAATTTACTCTCATTCAAAATGCTATCTTTACACTCGAAAATTAATAACAAATGACAAGCTTCAATTCGAGCCGACATACCTAACTTGTATCTTAACTTTTAACTACTCAATTAATTATACACAATTTTTTCGAAAGAAAACTTTGTGTCACAGGCGGGATTCGAACCCACGACTTTCGGCTAAATATGCCGCTGCTCTACCACTTGAGCTACCGGGACTCGATGGCGAGAACAACGATAGGTCAAAAATTAACCAAAGAAATGTATTGGTCTGATTTAATTAATGCATATTTGAAAATACGTGTCAGCAAACAACAGCTGTTAAATTCATGGGCACCATATTTGTTACCTACGTCCTAACGGGAAACAATGTGCCTATTCGATTCGACTTAACATCTAACATTGGCCCTACCCTGTTAGATCGAGCGAGTTACCTAGCCGATTCTTACAAGTCCACTTCACCATTTTTCTCGACCTAACAGGCTAACAGAGTTTACACAAAGATCGTGAATACCCCTTAACGCACAGAGTAATTACTGAAGATGGCAAACTTCGGAATCGCACATGAAAGAGGGAAATATGGAGGGCAGGATCCCAAACGACCAGCCTACAGGTTCATCACCCCGCCGATTACAAGGGGAAATCTCACTAAAAGGAAACACGTTTTGCCGATTATGTTTAGCGTGGGTTTAAACGCAATGTGGGCCTAATTGAATAATGGAACGTTGGGTCAAAAACTCTGAAAATTCGAAGGGTGTTCCAACCTGTCCCTTCCGTTTTTTTCCAGGAAGTCGGTTATAGCCGATCGGGGGCGGCCGCTCTCTCCCTGGGGCGAGTAGCAGGGAACAATGAACTGGCAAGAGTTGTGAGAGGAAATCCAGGTCAAGCCCCCTCCGACGAGTACCGCCCACGCCGCCGCCTTTCCGCCGCCCCACGACGTCCGAATCGTTCGGCCGTCTTGTCAATCCGGCCTCGTTCCAAAGAAGTGCCACTAGTGACACTACAACGGGCCGAGATTGTTTTCACTTAAGACATAACATTTCTCCGGTTTCCCCTTTCTTTTACACAAGATGTCAACACAATAAAATCTGCTGTTTTATTATTTAATCAATATATATCACAACTATTCTAGCTGAGGTAAGAAGTAACAGTGCCATGCACTCGTATGACTCCGTATGCAAACACATATTACTTGTTTTATGCAGATATTTTTTTCACTTATTCTCACTGTTTAGTACATCTCAAGGCCATCGCCTTTTTACTCTTCGAGCAAGGTTGGGGGAATAAAGAAAGTAATGCGACAATATGGGAGTTTTTCGATTAGTGGGTGTTTATTATTTATTGTGTTATTAATTAATGGAAGAAGAGAATGTTTTGTTCTTTCTGGAGGCTTCTTTGATACATGACATATCGAGGACTGCTCTAAGAAGTTTGTATTAAATAGCGTGAAGTTTGCCGAGGTTTGAGTGTTTAGCTGAACCTCAGAAAATTAGTCCTAAGTTCATATTGACTTTTGTATAGTGTTTTAAATTGTTTTTTTCTTTACAGTGATAAATTAAATGGTTTAGCAAATAGCCGTGCGGATTTTGAGACTTTTAAATCAGTTCTTGTCGTATAAGGAGTGAGTGTGGGTATCAGGACAGTCGTCTATTACATTTCTAAGTTGAAAGAGTAACGTTATTGAAAAACCGGATGAGTGATTTTCCAAAAAGATTTCCTCCTGTGGTCTGCAGGGTGGTGAACTTTTAATATGATCTAAACCGATCTTTTTCGTGTTACTTCAGTGTGTTATTCTGTGAAGTCAAGTATCTCCTTCAAGGCTTATAAAGCCCGTGAGGATTGGGGTGCGTGTGTAGGCGTAATCTTTGTTTGTTGGACCGTCAATCGTGCATTATTCTGTACTATCGAATAAACTAAACCCAATACTGAAGATGGCGAAATACAGAAACTCAGACAGACCAGTCCAGCGAATACAGCCAGACAAGGGTGCTCGGTAAGAATAAATTGCCGTAATGTTTTTTTACTTTCACCTAGACTCCAGTGTTTGTTGTTGCAAGGTCTCGAGATGGATGGATCGGTGTTTCATGAATGGATTTGACGACATGTAGTGTCGAGGTCAGGTCAGGTATGCTCGAGTAACACTTGAATTTATAGAACAACAAATAGAAAAGGAGTATGCAATGATTCGGAAAAACCGGCCCCATTAACGCAAAAATCCTTAAATTTTATGATTTGTCGGATTGAACAAGTTCGATGATCATTAGTTGTTATCTGAGCGCTAGATTGTCATTTTATCTGCTGTCTAAACCTGAAGAGAGGTCTTTGTTCAGCTTGGAATATTTGCATAAGAAATTCGCAGTTTTGTGTTTTGCGAGGTCGTTGAGCTTGTTGATTGATATTATCATTCGTGTTTTTGGTGATGTGAATTGATATTTATTTGTGTGCTGATTAGTTTCCCATTGTTCACTGTGTTTATTTGCATAATTACATGTTTTCGAACGTGTACATTTTTTCATTTGTTGTGAGAAAGGAAAGAGAGAGAGAGAGAGAAAGAGAGAGAGAGAGGAAAGAGAGGGAGAGAGAGGAAAGAGAGAGGGAGAGAGAGAGGAAAGAAAGAGGGAGAGAGAGAGAGGAAAGAGAGAGGGAGAGAGAGAGGAAAGAGAGAGGGAGATAGAGGAGAGAGAGAGGAAAGAGAGAGGGAGAGAGAGAGAAAGAGAGAGAGGGAGATAGAGGAGAGAGAGAGGAAAGAGAGAGGGAGATAGAGAGGAAAGAGAGAGAGAAAGAGAGAGCGGGAGGGAGATAGAGAGGAGAGGAGAGAGGAGAGGAGAGAGGAGAGAGAGAGAGAGAGAGAGAGAGAGAGGAGAGGAGAGAGAGAGAAAGTCAGCCTAAAATCAAGAGAGGGAGATAGATGAGTGATATTTAGTTTACGAAGAGAAATAATGGGAGAGTATAAGGGGAGAGGCTGCGTGGGAGGAAAATATATACACCTATATTTCTGGAGAAGGAAATATTTATAAATATAAGAGTTCAGCGAAAATCTAACAGAATTAAATTATAATTACGAGTGACCCTTCATTGTTACCAAGTATTTATAATACTGATTAGACGAGAATTTCAAAAATAATTCTTCTGTTTTTGTTCGTTGAAGCTTTATTAATTTGATAAACACGAATTGCGCTCGTTCAAAAATGTGTTTATGTTCTGCCTCGGCAGGATTTCTAAAGTCTTTATTCTCCAGATAACACGACATGAAAACATAAATCATATATATTTGATCATAATACAATTGCACTCGGGTATAAAAGAGATTCGGCAAACCGATAAATTAGCAACGAGAAAAGTAATAATCTCAACGATATCGGGGCTACAAATTTAGACCGTAGTTCAATTTTTTCCCCTCTTTTCTCCAGTTGCAACAAGGGGAAAAGGAACTGGGGATGCATAAGTAATAGGCCGGCACGAGGGGGTGAATCGTATCAAAACGGGGTAGACGATGAGAGAACGACTTCTGTCTTTCTAAGTAAGTAACAGAGAGCCAAATAACAGATCAATTTTTTTAAATTTATTTTTAGAACAAACGAGACCTGCATAAATGGAATAACATCGTTTTAAGGGGTTTTATTTTAAATATATTAATGTTAATTCTACGCTTTTATACTGTCAGTAAAATTGTCCTAAGTTGCCAGTTGATGAATTGATCCGGCAGATTGATCATTTCTGAATCTGTTTGCTCGTACATTTACGCTGTGATTTTATTGCATTTTATGAGTCCGTGTTCAAGTATTTTCCTCATTATGTTTATATGTATATTTTTATTTTGTTTTATTGACAACACACGAATTTCATTAATTTTTAATAACACGTGTGTTTTTAATATCACATCTTACTTTGTGAAGAGATTTCCCGTCCACAAATGCGAATGAGATAGTCAAAGGAGATTACTCCATCAATCCTACTTAATTTGGTTAACTAATTAAAAACATTATATAGAATTTGCTAAAACGTTTATATTCAGAATGTAGGCAAAGATTTACAAGATGATCAAAATATTTCAAGGAAGAGGTGATTCAACGTTATATTTAAGTTTTCATTTCTATGATGAATACTAAATTTGTCTCAATTTTTAATGAATATATCTTCTTGTTTGCTTCTTTCCTATGAAAACATCCTCTACACCTTGTGAGTTTTTGTTTCGTTGAGGTTTATGAGACGATAAACCTGCAGTTTGCCATTTTATTTATTACCTTGGTCCGTCTATTCTCACTGGTCTGGTCTATCAGACGCGATTAGGCATTTTGCAAACAGCGATGAGGGGTTAAGTCGATTTCGTAGCAAAAAAAAAAAAAAATAGCGACCGACCAATTACTGCAGGTGGTGCAACGTCGAAGAGTAGCCTGGATGATAATATAAGACCGACCAAACTAAGAGGTTAGTTTTTTAGAGTTCTACAAGGTGAATAAGATTTGATCGCCTCTCAGACGTATTTGGGCATTTCACCAACTATTCACTATTCATTTCACCACTGTAAAATGTAATTGTACGGGAATGCAACTGCAGTTTGATGGTATTTCTATCCACTCTCGTTTGATCTGTCTGAAATATTTAGGCATTTCGCCAATACTTAGTACTTGATTAGGATTAATAAGCAGAGAGTGATGATAAAATACGATCTACAACCGCAAAATCAACATTGCGGGATTTTCTGTTGAGGTCCATGAGGTGATCCTGTAGTTTCGTCGTTTCAATCATGGACCTCCTAGATTCGCTGGTTTAGTCTGACAGAACGTTTTAGAATATTCGCCAACGTCAGTATTTTATTAGGGAGAATATTAATCAAGATGAGATAATAACGTGAGATTGTTTATGTGAACTATGAGATGGTGAACCTCAGATTATCATGATTCACGTTTAGTCGCTGGCTTTGTCTACCATCGACTAGCTACTGATGATGGCTAAATGTCGGAGAGGGACTAGCCAGGGTAATATACCATCGACCAGACTGTGAAACTTGTCAGTTTTTTAGAGTTCTACAAGCTTTGATTGCCTGTCAGACGCGTTTAATAAATGCCCAACCAAACTGTATAAATCAACAATTTGATATTTTTATGTGGTCTATGGACGTGTAGTTTGACCTTCTCAGATCATCATGGTCTGATCATCATTCCTGGTTGGTTTCGACATTTCGCTATTTTCATTGTTGTATTTGGTTTATTTGGTAGCCTCTAAAGATTATGAAATGCTAATGCGTCTGACATACCGGAACCGCTACGATACGACGTAACTGTAGCTCATTTCACTTTATGAAGTTACAGTGAAAATAAAAGTTGACTGTGTTTTGAAATACAAACGTTGGGTGCTGAATTGATCTAGCTGTTGACTGCACACAACCGGAGCCCAACCTCGGTGGCTGGACAGATAAGGTCTGCCCCCAGACTGCTAACACGGTGATTCTCGAGTCTGCCGGCAGTTTATTGTAAATAGCAAAAGCTGGAATTGCCCGTGGACGACGAGAAGCGAATAGGCTCAACTCGGCACATGTTTGTATGTATGTACTTGTGCGGATTTGAGCCTGTATAAATCCAAATCCAAATGTTGTTTGTTGTGTTCCTTTATTGTTGCATATACAGTTTCGGTTTTAATGAACATTTTATGCTATTCGGTAAAGGGCAATGCTGAAAGACATTTGAAAATGAATTTTTGACATCATCGTTTTCAAAATATTACGCAACATTTGTTTAATTAAAAATCACGCCATGTGGTCTGAGAATGAATCGTCTATCGATCAAAAATGACCCCCTGACGTTACACGATCTACAGAAACGCTGCTGAAGCAAGAGGAAAAGCGAGGACACACGGGCCAAAGACGGCTTTCTTCCGGTCTCCGCATTCAAAGAAGCCGAAGAAAGTCACAAATTCCACCGCGGGACGTGAAAGTAAATATCGGTCGTGAGGCGGTTTTATTTGTAAGGCGCACAAGGACGCGAGATAATCAAGACGGGGTGGCTGGGTCTATGACCTTTCGTCTCGATGTGCGAGCCAGAGCTCAATCGTTTCACCTTTGAACGAACATCGACGACAAGCCCTCGGAAAAACATTCAATCCCTTTTCTCCTAGATGTTATTCTTTTAAGAAGATGAATACGAGGATGAAACATCGATGGCCGGCGGCAAGTTAATTAACTTCGTTCTTCCTAGGGACGACCTCAAAAAGAAAGGTTTTTCATTATTCCGAATAAGATTGTTTGTTTTCATACCTCCAACGTTTCATTTTATCGCATATTTTATGCTTAATATTATCAACTTCAGGCAGACGGAATTTCTTTCTTGACATATGGGAACAATATAAATGGCGTATATTCGTGAACGGTTTTGACGTAACGCGAATTTTTAATTCATCCTTATTGTTGGCAAGATGGAACGAAATAAAATCTATTTTCGCCTCTTGATGCTGTTTTATTTTCGGAAAGGGAAAATGGTAGTCAAGCGAAAAATGTGCGCGGTACGTTCCGAAGAGGCTGTTGGTGAGCCAGAAGCGGCTTGCCAAGTTTAGAGGGATCTATGTATGACAAACTACGTTCAAGAAGACAGACTATAAACTAAACCGATCGAAGTATGACAGAGTCCCTTTACACTTGGCTAACTAAGCAACAGAAATTAAAGAGGCTGAATAGTTGCATCCTCAAAAGTAAGTTTTACTACATATATTGGCTTAGAACAAATGGACCTTTTTCGGAACCAACTAGGTTAACGGCCACTTTCATGAGATACCAGTGAGAGACTGCCATCAAGAAAGAGAAAAAGCCCGAATTTAACTACTTACGACCACTAATCATTTTTGTGTCCTACAATAGAAAATTTTTTGACGAAAAAGACTTTTGGCCCGATGGAAGAATTTATATTGAATAAATGTTTCAATCAAAAGTTTCTATAAACAAGCCTGAAACTTGGCCGACCGTGCGAAAAACAATACGACGGATTAATTTATAAGCAATCTAAAAATAACGACATAAGGATTTAACAAAGCCTTCTAAATTTTTTTCCGAAAGTACTATAAATTATTTGAGATTTTTTAAAATTATGTTTTAAAATTTTACAAAATTTTAAATTTTACAAATACTTGTAGGATGTGAAAAAATGAATTCATACAATGCTAGAAATTTTAGATTAAAAAATAACTAAATAAACAAATAAAATGAATTTATACAATGCTTAGCTAAAATTTTGTAGCGTTGTATAAGCTCATTTTGTAATCTAAAAATTTCTAGCATTGCATAAATTCATTTTATTTATTTAGTTATTTTTAATCTAAAATTTGTAGCATTGTATAAATTCATTTTTTTCACAACCTACATGTATTTGTAAAATTTAGACAATGTTTATAACTCCCAGGCCCTGAAGATGATCTCAATAAAGATCGAAACGTTGAAACGATAAAGAAAATTTTTTGCTAAAACCTACGTCACACCAGACCGCATCTCACGATCTCGGAATAATCATTGAGTAACGGTCACTAAACACCACACATATATCAATTAGGTTTGAAGTTAACAACACTCAAGAACAAAAATTATTATTGAAATCGTAGGCTATGAAACTGCAGTCGCTGAGAGCAAAGCTGTTAGCAGAATTCTTTCAAAAGAATGTAATTTAATTTAGAAATCTTTCAATTTGCTATCTTAGTCGATGTGACTCAAACTATTCGTAGGATTCTCATAAAAGTACTAACTTTCTACAGAGATCGTCGAGTTTTAAATCATCTCCGATCCCCAGATTCTCTCTCATTTCAGGCTGAAATTTATTTCATTCTTTTGCTTTATTATATTCTCCTTCGAATTTTTAAAGGAAATTTCTTTGTACACTACAGAAAGGTTATAACTCAAAGAATGGGGTAAGGGTGCGATGTTCTCATAGTTCTTATTCACCCAAGGGATCAGACAAATTTAACGAGTTGGACAATTCTGTTAGACCTGGCCTGCCTCTACAATTGGTAATTACCGCCAATTTTGCATTTGAGCAATTTTTTTTTTTTACAAATTAACCCACAGCTGCACCCGAAAGACGTTTCCCCCTATTTATAACTCTACGATTGAACTGTAATTTTATTCGTAGTGTCGAATATTTCGTCTTTCATGTTTTTTTTTGTTTTTTTGCGTCTGGTGGTACTAGAAACGGTAGAATATGCTTTAGCATGAGATTAAAGAGCACGTTTTGCTCATTACGCGAACTGATGAATATTCATCAACATTTCTGTAATTAATTCCCGAATTTGTCTTCCTTTCCGCTACTGTTCTGACTGCTCCAGAAACCATTGGAATTAAGAAAACGTTTATACAATAAACCATTTTACGAAAATCCCAGTACAATCTACAATACAATATCTCAAATTGTACCTATTTTAACAGATTTCACAATGTACGCAATAATATAGCCATTTAGCCATATTATTGAAAATTATTACTTAGCAATTAAAATATTCGTACCCTACCATTTTAAATGCTTTAAAACTGAGCGAACTTTAATCTCTAATTTATTAATTTTTTTTTACCTAAAACAACAATGAAAAATTTAGTTTATAACATTACACACGCACAGAAAAATACTGAAACTTTTTTCAAAACAGTAACATCTATCAATATTATTATTCCTGGATGTAAGATGATTTCCTGGTGGGTTGACTTTCCCATGGGAATAAGTCCTTCCCAACCCACCCGGAAGCACGGAAGAATTAGAAAAAAGGGCTACGTTCCAGCTTTGAAATAGGGAGCTTATAAGCTTGGTTTTATTGTGAGATACTCGCGACACTTTTTTTATGGCTTGGTTTTACTATACTGTATGGCGTACCCTCTGGAAAGTCATACGATTGTTACAAACAAGTAGCATAAATGTTGAATTTCTTTTTTTTCTTGTCCACAAGGGACAATTAGATCTGGAAACATCGTTTATAACCTTGATGGAAGGTTACTTATAAGAAATGTAGGCTTGGAATATCCATTTTCCGGTTATTACATTATAATTATTAATTGTTTTGAAAGAGCATCAAAGTTAGGGAAATAAGTCGGTGTCCCTGTCTTTTAACCTTCGGCTGCCTCTTCAATGTTTGCCTTTTCAATCGTTGACCTTGTTCTGCCTATTCAAACACACCTTGCATTTTAGGCCCTATTCTTCTTGTTCAAATACGCAAGAGTTTCTGTCTTTAACTTTTTCAAACACTGTAACTTCACCTTCTTCTATTTATATATACGCCCGCGATTGCTCCTTCGACCATCTTCTACTTCTTTATATATGCCTTGGCTCTTTGAACATAGCATAATTTCTCAAATACCTCGGTGTTTCTCTCTTTAGATTGTTCTTATTATTCAAATTTGCACTATCTCTTTAAACACGTTTTACCCCAGTTCGAATCGGCTTGTTTTATTTACATTTGTCCTCTTCACATATTCTAAGGTTTTCCTGTTTCTTTACCAGGCTAGTGTTCTTTTGTTTTACCATTTGTTTCTTCCAATAGGTCCTATGGTCTAATGTCTCTTAATTTAAATTTCTTCTACCTCTTTAAATATGATATAGTTTCTTTTGCCCTTCAAACACGCTAGTATTATTCTTTTTTACCTTGTCTTTTTTTAATAAGACAGTAAATCACTATTTTTGTCTCTCTTTATCTAGTTTCTTTTCATTGTGCCTCCACAAAATACTTCTTGGTCTAGTTCTTCTGTTTTACCTTTTTTTTCTTCAAATATGCATTGTCTCATTAAAATTGTGTTTCGTCTTGAACTATAACTTGTTTCTAATAAATAAATAATACTTGAGTGTTCTTCTCTGCACCTTTTGTTTCTTCAAATACGACAACTCTCTTTAAATTTTTTCATCCTGATCAAATACTTGCTTATTTACCTTCTGCGCCTTTAAATACACTATTATTATTCTATGCAGCTTCTGCTTCTTGAAATGTGCTGCACTTATTCTGTTTTGCCTTTTGTTTTTATAATAGGCATAATAGGCATTGTTTCTTTAAACTTATTCTACCTCTCGAAATAGGAATTCTTTCTTTTACATCCCCCTAGTACAAATACTTCCTGTTTTTCTCAACTTCTGCTGCTTCTATAAATATATGTTAAACATTTTTTACCCTTTAGATAAATCGATTCTTTACATTCTGCCTCTCCAATTACTCACAGCTTTTCTGTTTAACTTCGTTAGTCTCATAAATACGCTATGTTCTGTTTTATTTTTATTTTTGCTTTAAATACTCCAACTAACTTCCGTAAGGTCTTTTACATTTTCAAAAATGATTTCTTTCATCTTCTCATCATTAAATGAGCCTCTTTTTCTCTATTTTCCCTTCTGTCTTTTTAGATTCGCCAGAGTTCCTGTCTATACTTTTTCTTTGCTCCTCTTTTGTTATTTTCAGACTTAACGAGACTTAAAAAAGGTTTTATGCAAAGGATAATTATTATTTACTGACGGAAAATACGAGTTAAAAAACGATTTACACGCTTAGAATAAACCCGTTGTGAACTACGAATCATTAGGAAATCATGGAATCTGTTTAACGTCTAGTAAAACGCAACCCAAATTAAAATGTTAAAACAACAACAAAACAAACTGTTAAACGGCAATAAGTAAACCAAGTAGAAGAACTTGGAAAATCGAAAATAAGTTACAACTTCGTTTCTGGCTAAAATGCGATAAAAGACGGTGTAAGCGTAGATTCATCGATGATTGTACACACATCATCAAACACAATAATACAATTTATCGAGCTTGTGGCAGGGCATGGCTCACTTTTGTCCGTTTGACCATTTATTCGTGTCAACAATACATCGTCAAAATAAATCTGGTTTACGAAACTCATTGTCAGATTAAGAGAAACAAATCTGTACATACGTTTAGTTACTTCAGCTTTTCATATTACATACTTTTTACTGAGAGGTGTGACCAATTAAGTGGTAAACTCCGTTTTTTGACAAGTTTTCAACCTTGACTTTAGGTTTTGAGAGGATGTTATTAAGTTAAGACGTACCTCCTATAACATTGAATGACTTAATTGTAATGATTAAGTATGTAGGGCAATGCGGCAGAGAAATTAAAACAAAGAGTTAAAGAATACTTGCCTAAATCGACCAATTTTCTCAATTTAGGGACCACCGAAACAAAATTTCAGTTTCAATTCGAATATAAACCGTTACACAGTTTCAAAAAAGGAAGAGAACTAGATTGCTTTGAGAAATTTGAATTAAAAAATGTAAAATTAACTTGGAGATAATTGCATAAATAATAGAATACATTGGCGGGTTCACTCTTCGTGTCGAGAGACGTGTTTGTAACTCCTTCAACTTGATGATGAGCGTTTAATGCTTGAAATCCGGATCGTTGTAAACAAATCTCTGAGTCGCATACAAATCCGTCGTTTACAAAAGTGAATCTACATTCCCTCCCCACCATCATCATTTCTACAAACCAAGAAGTGTTCCCGATTTAGTAGGATCTGATATTGCACACGAAAAAAGTTCATTGATCTCAGTTTGTACAATTAATGTCAGCCCGTTGAAAAAGTTTTCTCTCTAAAAAATTATTCTTTATTGTGTATTATTTAATTAACGAGAATTTTTTCCAATTTGCGTCTAGGTCTAATGCAACAAGGTGGATAACATCTTCTCAACCGTCACTAATTACACCCTATAAAAATCCTAATGTACTCCCAAAAACCACTATCACATCCGGCAAATACTCCGAAGAGTGAAAATAATTAAATTGAATATAAAAACTCAACATTGGACTATCAAAGTATATTTTTGAAGAAAACAAATGAGATGGGACGTCTGCGGCACCATTTGGCGTAAGTTATTCAACACTTTCAATAGATCAATCTTGCATTACGTAGTTCAAATTATGTCGAAATGGCAATTATGTTTTAACCCTTGTTCACCTCTCACAACAGAAATAATTTTAAAAAACTACAATAATACTCATATTACACGCCAAAAATTATGAAAAAGCGCTTGTGGGAATCAACTATTTCTTTATGAACTACACAGATTATTAAAAGTACAATGTTTACTTGGGAAAACCATGCTTAATTGCTAAAAAAAAGTTCGTTTTTTAATGTTCATGACCAAATTTTTAGTCTTCCAAAAAGAAGTTTTCCCAGCGTTAAATGAATTTTATCCGGCCTTGAATAGCCCGTCTATTCCAGGGTTGCGCTAATAGTCGTGATGTAACGAATTATAAACCGCGTCGCCTCCGAGCCGTTTTATTTATGGAAAGAAAACTTATTTAAATATAATACCGAGGTCGAGATCGTGTCATTGGCCGAGAAAACGTTGTTGCTGCCAATGAGCGAAGTCAATTACGAACTTTCTAAGACGGTGATGATTTAAACACGTTCATAGGCAAGGGCAAGGTCCTTCAATACATACATGTACATAGTCGTCATGATATACGCTTAGGTTTAATATAATATGTAGAAAAGATCAGAAACAAATAAGGCTTATTTATTTTACCTTCTGCACCATCGAATACTGTAGCGTTTTTTTTCTGCATCATTAAATATACTCATTTCTTTAAATACAGTGTCCATCTGGTTGACCTTCCTTCAAATATGCATTATCTTTTTAAATGTATTTTTCCCTCCAAATAAGGCTTGTTTCTTTTATATACTGACTCTCAAAATTCTCCAGTGTTCTTTTCCGCGAATTCTGTTTTTTCATAAATGTGTTCATTTGTTATACTTCTTGTTTCTTCTAATACGGCATGTTTCTGTTAACTTCTGCCCCGTTAAATACTATAATGTTCTTTTCAAAAACCTCTGTTTCTTCAAATACCCAAGTGCCTTTCTATTTTACCTTTCGTTTCATCAAACGCCGGAGTACTTTTTTACACTTTTTAATCCTACCTCTTCAAAATCGCTAGAGACTCCTACCTTTTCATATACGCCAGTGACTCTCTCTTTATACTCTTTACCCCTTCAAATACGACAGTGTCCTCTGTCTATGTACTCCTACCTCTTCAAATACGTCGGTTTCTCTCGCTTTTCAGTCCTACCTCTCCCAATACAACAGTGTTTTTCTCTATGTACTCCTACCTCTTCAAATACGCCGGTTTCTCTCGCTTTTCAGTCCTACCTCTCCCAATAGAACAGTGTTTTTCTCTATGTACTCCTACCTCTTCAAGTACGCCAGTGTCTCTCACTTTATGCTCTTACCTCCTCAATAGTCTCTCTCTCTCCCCCTCTTCTTCTCCTTCTTTTTGTACAAACACGCCAGAGTCTCTTCTTCGTGGTATACGCATAACTTGAATATGATTTCCAAAAAAGTCTGAAATTTGTATTTTTAAAATTCCTTGTGATATTTCTATATGGAGCTTGCAGTATGCCGAACCTTAGGCCGTTTTCTATCATTTTGGTATATCGAACAGGTTTCGGCTTTTCACAATCTTCAGTGATGTCCGTGTTATTTTTCCTACCAGAAAATTCTCGATGATCGTAAAAGACCGAACTTCAGGTCCATAGTCCTATCCATGTGTCATCAACAAAGCCAACCACCAGACTAGTAGTTAAATAATTTATCATTACAAAGATAAAGGCAGGCTAAGAAATATAGTTAATGAATAATTCGCATTACACAATTAAACCGGTGTAGATTTTATTGACGATGTGGAAAAAGTTGATGATGCCCCAATGCCAAAGCGAGCATTGATGGACCCAGATACGATAATGTTCGAGACCGTAAGCGAGTTCAACGACCACCCAGCTTTCACAACACCGATTCGTTTTAACCGCGATCTTATCGGAACCATCATAAAATTCATATAGCTGTGTAAATTAAGTTCAAGTAAAAAAATATCAAAGCATTAAGTAGATGAGTTAAACAGAATGTTATATCTTTCGTAGGTCAACATACTTTCTTTTGTAATTTTAGGATAAAAAAATCTTGATCCGTATCTTATAGTAATTTTTAAAGGTGGTTTATGGAGGGTTTTGGATTGTCTTGAATTTCAGAAGAACGGTGCTTCAAACTTACCTAGACTACAACTACAAGGTAAATTTTAATTCTGTCACAAGATTAAGTCAGCCGTCTGTCATCATAACAGGATCATGTATTATTCCAAAACGTTACTTTTGTATATACAAGTGCCGCGAAATTACATCGGAAATAAAAGAAGGGTTAAGAATGTTTAATATGCAAAATAGATGCATATCCTTAATTAACAATTGTCATTTTTCTACCCCCTCCTTTCTTTAGCACACTGGTCTCGACGCACTCTTCATCCGGCTCCTGGGGCGTATTGTCCAGTTCATGCTATAACGATTCTATAGATACGACTTTTTTCTCTTTGCTTACCCAACCTAACCTGGTTACACCGATGCGTTTTCCTGATGACGGCTTTTATGATTCAGACTATTTTTAATCACTATTATTTCTAATATAGAAACATCTTTTCTCTTAGGACTTTGTGACATCTTTCCTTTTATTGTGAAGAAAAAGATTTATTGTTCGTCAACTTTCTTTGTTTTATACGACGAGTAAATAAACAAAGGCCAAGCTTTTTAATTGTTTAAACATGCCTTGCATATGCGATCTTCATAACGCGGTTTTATGACTGATAGCTGTTATGATTAACGGTTTTTCCAGCTCGATTCTTCTTTTGTCTCGGAGTTTTCTAAGATTATTGATCGTTCACCTCTGATGAGAGATAATAAGACTTTCGTTTATGTATTTATCTTCTGCAGAAGGTTCAGGTCATGACGGTGCATTTTTATTTCGATTCCTGTGCATGAGTGTGGAACTCCTTCCTGCCCATGCGGATTTCACTAGTTTCTGGTTCACAGTCCAAACCAAGATGTACTTCGTAATATTTGAATCGGTTCGAGAACGCGCTTTTTTTTGTCGGTTTTACAATATTGTCGAAAACGAACAAAACCGTTTTTTTACTAAAATCATAAAATCGACATTTATAAACGTTCAAACGATTGTAATGCCCTTACGTGAAGAAGGCAATAATTAGGCACAATAATTATTTTTTATTATTAATAGATGTTTTCCAAAATTGACAGACAACCTTTCAGGATCAATGTAGGTTTTTGATTCGATAGTGACCGAGGAATCATCAAATCTTTGTAATAAGCTTTGCCTTTGTTTATTTACTCGTCGTATAAATAAACAATGTTACAAAACAAGGTGACGAACAATAAATTTTTCTTCATAACAAAACGGACCTAAGTGAAAAGATGGTTTTTCTATATTAGAAAATATCGTGACTGAAGTTAATCTGCAAACGTACAAATCCTCACCCTCGTGAACACATCTTCTCGGCTATGTTCGAGGTGAAACTAGTAAAGTTTGTCGAAACCCTTCTAATGGACGAGAAAAGCACCTGGCTCCCGACAAAACATTCTTTAAAATTTGAAGCCTTGTTATTGTTCCCTTATGTGAAATTTATACAGCTGTTATCTTGGATAAATTCAAAACGTACGACAAACATTACAAATACAATACGACAATTGGATATGTGTATTCTTTGGGTTACGTCATATTAAATAGCTTCGGAGGGAATTGATTTATTGATGTTGTCACAAATTATTTTCAATTAGATACATTTTCTGTATTTTTCGATCGTTACAAGAACGTTCAGCTGCTTATTTAAAACCGATCATTATTTTATTGCCTTCCTTTTTAATTTCTATTGTTACAGGGGTGTCGCCTAGATACAATGTCCAACGAGTTATTATTGTATTTTTCTGTTTTCCATCAAAACTTTTTTTATATACTACGATATTTTTACTCTTTAGTATGCATATTTTTATGTAAAAGTCAAGTCAAGTAATTCCTATAATTAAAGGAGGGCTTAATGTACCTCGATGGGTGTCGCTGACTAAGGGTCCAACTACTTCACAATAAAATACTTTTTTTATTATGATCGATTAAAAAGCCAATGAGCTATGGCGAGATTCGAACCCCATGTCCATTAGTTTGGCTTAACGAGTCGGACGCCCTAACCACTCGGTCACCGCGATCCCCAGTACCCATATTTTTATGTATGTTTAATAGTTTTTCGTTATAAACTTCGTTCTGATGGGCTTCTCTTTTTATCCTAAATAGACTATAAGCATAAATTTATGTCCTTTAAATGGTGAGAGTTCTAGATTAAAAAGGCAACTGACCAAAAGATATGGATAACTTAAACACCTATTTGGACCGAAATCGACACATAACATCTAACGTAAACTAAACAATTAGAAAACTTTCATTATACCGATTTGGATTTATTATGGACCGTAGTCGAGCTGTAGGGCTCGGCCAACTCCAACGAATCCAATCTTTTCAAATCAACGTCCTCCGGCACATCCTCATCCCTTTACTAAATCAACCTAGCATTTCAGAAAGACAAATATCCATGTGGTGGATCTGATCCGAACACGTTTCCAAGATTTCCACACTAAGCCCACTAGTCCGCTCACCATTATGATGACCTACTATCTAGACTCGATCCTAGTCCAAACAAAATAAATAAGTTCCGGCACTGGCTGGCATCTACTCAACAACCTGATTGTCTGGCAGATCTGTCGAATTTTTATATGTGTAAATGTACTAATTACTCAATGTATATTTTTCTACAGATGTATAAGCCAATACACATTGAAGGAAAAAAATCTCTGGCCCGCCATAGTGTTTACTTTTCGTTAATTTACGAACACGCACTTTAATGAACCGCAAATTTATTACTGGTATCTGTTTATTTAGTTTTCTAACTAAATTCTTCTCCTTTCTTTTCAAATCTTAATGACATACTATAAATTGAAAACCTAAGTTATTATTTATTTTGTCTGTACCTTCCTTCTATTTGGCCGATCTTAATTTAATTGTGCTTTATTAACGTATATGTCATTTATTATGTTAATAAAAAATTTATGTAGGCTTTTTATGATGTTTATTTAAATTTAAAAAAGATTCTTAGAAGCGTTTTTAGAAAAGATTTATTCCAATTTTTTCAGTACATATTTATTCTTTACAGTGAGTTTACCTAAAAGGAAACAAAAAATTTATAAACTGAGCTGGATGCTTTCCAAACAACAAGTTTCTTATCTTTTGAAAAATGGGCTTAATTAAAAACTTGATTTAAGTCCAATCTGAACAGATTTTTTGCTCTCAGCCGCTTGTAATGGACCCGGATATTGAGTTATCAAATTTGTTAATAATCAAATATATTTTGTATTTTATTATAGGATTTATAAGTAAATCCCGGCATTATCGTTCGTTTGTTTAATTTCCCCCCTTATTTTCTTTTAAACTACTCTCCCGTTCTAATAGGAATGTTAAGCCGTTTTATGTGTATAAAATATCGGAGAGGAAAACAGTAAAATGAACAAAAATATCCGAAAATAACGAACCAAAAATCGTTTATAATTAACTGAATGATAACGAAAACATACAGATATTCGGTTTAGCTATCTTTTAAATTTAACAGAGATTAGAAAAAGATATGGATTCAAAGCCTTGTGCGGACCGAAAAAACTTGTAACGTTCTACTATTTTTCATTTATAAAATTATTCCTGTGGTTTGTCATTTCAACGACAACATGAAAATCTAACGGTAAAATTCTTCAGATATCAATGAAATTAAAATGAATCACTTGTTTCTGAAGAGAAGGGTGAGGTTGGGCGAATCCTGAATGCATTATAACGGTACATTGTTTATTAATACTGCAGAAATGATAACGGATGTTTATTTAAAACATTAAATACTACTTAACTTCAAAAAAAGTATATTTCCGAATTTTACATTAGATTTGAAAGAGACTTGCAAGAGAATGAGAATCTTACATATGAAAACCTGGTTAAAATTCTTAGAGTTTACCCTTTTGTTTATAAAATTTACATCCCTACTTACATTCACTAATCCTCTATTCAACAACTTATCTTTGCATTATAATTGCCCGGTTAGAAGGTGAAGTCGTGATTTGCTGCTATTAGACTAAACAAAGGCACCAGGTGAAGAAATTTATTCAGCCGAAGGTGATTGGTCATCGTTTTTATGACGTTGCTGAATCCTGTGAAGGTTCGAGATTTGGCCATACCGAATTTATTCGAGAGCGAAAGCCGATTTGAATACTACTACGCGGATCATCGGATTGAAGTTTCAAAAAACATCGTTGACTTATGAGAAGAAGACTAGGATGTCCGGCAGAACAAGCATTATTTGTCACTAGCCAAAAAACGAGTTCACGACTGTTGCAAACGAAATAACTAAATTTAATTGTGCAATTTTAGATAAGAAACAATACCTAGTAGTGAGAAGTACAGGATTCTTCCTAATTTATGCAATGGATGATGATCTTACATGATTTTCCAAAGGTGTTTGGCACTTTATGCTTATTCCAGGCAGGATTACTAACTTATTTTCACAACAGTTTCATTTATGTATAACTAGAGTACTAAAGTTAGGTTTTAGTGTTAGTTTTAAAAGCTAAATGTTGGTTGTTATCAATCAGAATCAATAGCATAATCATCCAACCCAAAATTTTCAAATTCTCTTTACACTTCGAATAGTGATGGTGTGATTTTTGATTATTGCGCTTTGCATTCGGATATATTTTCCGCTTTACGGATCGATCATTGTAATTACCTATTTACGGATCGATCATTGTAATTACCTAAACCCTATCCGTAACCCTAATCCTACCTAACTTAACCATAACTATCCTAACCCATCCAATGAGCACTCCTCCTGATATCAATGACACGACAATGGTCTAGGAAAATAAACGAGATCAATAAGATCTTTTCTCCACTGCGAGGTGTCTAGGTGAGGATAGGTCTAACACCAACTATGATTGTGATTATCCCGTGGAAAGATCGCTTTATCCTGCAAAACTAAGCACTTCCCTCGGTGCCTTCGTATGACTTCTCTTGGCGTGAGAATTTCCTTACCAATGTTGCTATACCGTATAAGGTCTTGTGCTTCACATTCACAAGAGATATTTGCCAATGTATTTGGCCTTTGTTGTCAGAGTTTCTGTTTCTGTTTTGCCCATTTATTTTTTAGGTGGTACTTAAAAAGGTCTGTAATAATTCTCAAATCTTGCCTACTGAGCATTACTCATATCTCACAGTGCTTGAGCGTTTTCTTTTTCTGAGGCCATTTTTTAGGGGAAAAGAGTCGTTTGCCAAAACCCATCTACTGATAGGTAACCATGATGTGTTTTCCTAAGGTCATTAGGAATTTGGGGCATTCCCAGATTAGTTTAGAGCTAAAACGACCAATGCGGCAATTGCTACTTTTTATCTTAATTTGTTTTCAATTTGCAATTTTAAAGAAAGGGTCCTGTCCTAGGGTGTAGGGACTACTCATATTTTAGCATCGCACTTTGTATAAATTCTCGATTGCATTGCAGGCCAACATAAACCCATGTAATTCGCGAAAATAGAAAGCATCAGCGTGTTTCCTCGACCTGCTTATAACCCTAACGTCGCGATAATAGTCACGTCAATAGTCTATGTCCTTCATCCAATGACAACAATGTTTTGAACTATAGCACGTCGAATAGTATAACAGTAACACTTCCTTTTATGTAACCTTTTTTAAATTCTAATTGAATTCAAATTGGACAATAAAAGCATAATATTTTGGATTGATAAATTCGCGTTGAGGATATACATTTTATCGTAATTCGCAAGGATTTCTGTAACAGCATATTATTTAACGAATGCCCTTCATTTTTTGCTTTTTACCAACCGAAATATTCGTGCGGAATAATTATTTGTTGTTTAAAAAAAATAAAAATAACAAGTATAAACAAATTTTCCGAACTAGGAATTTTTTTTACGGTTCATATACCTTATATTAATGTTTCCTTGTGTGAATGTGACATACAATGAACTGATAGATTTTTATTCAATAACGTGACTTGTTGCTGAAAATGTTGGTTACAAAATAGACACTCCCAACACTTCGTCGTTTTTGTTTTAGCACGCATTTCGCGGACTAGCACTGTGATGAAGGTATGATGATGAGTAAAGGAGAAGATAAACAAACGCTTTGAAGAAAACAAAAGCATTAGAAGCGAAGGGAGCCACCTACCCACCCCAAACGGCTCAGATCCCGTCAGACCGCCACGTTTCCGGGCAATGACCCAGTTCTTTCGTAAAACATCCGAAACACTGGAACAGGTGATAAGTGGGTTGGAAGACCTTTTTAGTAGTAGTCTTTTGGTTTCCTCCAGTGTAAACCCAATGAATTATAATCGAATAGCTGTTCGCAAGACGACATCGGAATGTTATTAATTACAAAGTTGTGGTCGTGGTCAGGAGTGGCCATGTTGTTTGTCAAAAACTACTAAAAGCAAAAAAATAGCTTCATTTAATAAAACAGAACATATGCATCGGCCGATTTAGTACATAATCGGTTCTGGTTTTCAGATCACAGAATAGATCATGGTCCTCAAGGACTTTGGTTCCCATGTGAGTGGGTCATGGCATTCATACACAACTACATTGCAGATCTTCCAAGCCTGTACAATATACATGCAAGTGCGACGGAATTTCAGAGTCAAGATTCAACCATTCCAAACAATCCTTGTAACTTAGACCAGCATATCAAAACGTAAAGATAATAATTTTAGTAGTTTTCCTATGAACCCTTTCTAGATAGAAGAATTTCTCTAGCAAGAAAAAGACACCAAACATTGCACTTGTACTCAAGAAAACTTCTAGCTGATACAAAATTTTTACAGCAATTAACATTGTAAAATGTTGTTTCAACTAGTGTTTGATTAAAATAAGAGTAATGATTAATGACGTGAATGATCACGTCATGATTAGGAGCGACGATACGTCTACACGGGTGTCGTGGTGGGATGAGGTGGAGGTGGTTCCAGTACCGGCCTTTTTCTTCGTGCGAGGTGGCGGTGGAAGGTGGTGATAAATCCTAACAGATCTACAAGACAGTGAGCCTTTTTTTAAATTACTTAATCAATTTTGCACATCGTTTCAGGTATTCGTCCACCTGAACATCCTTTTTCCATCCTTATAATCAACTGTCACTCGTTAACAATACAGTTATAGTTGAAGAGGGAAGAAAAAATGAACACCATATGAATTCAATGATGCTACCCGAACTCCGATTTTCCATAAGTTTGCATTACCCCCGTGCACATCTACCCGATGCTATGCCACGTTAAACTATTCTACGCTCTGCGATCCCAACTGTCCAGATTTTCAACGGGTCGCATCTAGTACAGTCGAAGACAAGAGAACCGGACACTCATATTTTTATTCAAACTACGTGTATATTGTCGTTATATTAATTACAACATGCTTATTTTAATATAAACCAAATTAGCCGAGATCAACAATTCGTAAGTTTTTATAAAAATTATTTAATTATGATGGCTAGGAAGAAAATTTATCAAAACACCGGAATACCATTTCTTGATAGAATGAAATTAACTAACAATTTATTTCATGGTTTTGCTCATAAAATTACACCATTTTCATCGAGTAGCGTCAGAACAGGACACTAATTTTTTGTAGTATATTTTCAACTATGTATATGTAATTTTGTCGAATTACAGCATTCTTATTTTAATATAACCCAAATTAAACGAGATCAAAAATTCATGAGTTTTTGGAAAAATTATTTAATTATGATGGTTAGGCAGAAAATTAATCAGAACACCGGAATAACTTTATTTAAAACAATTCAATTTCACTAACAATTTATTACATAGTTGTGCTCGTAAAATTTAACTAACAATTTATTTCATGGTTTTACTCAAAAATAATGCATTAAGAACAAATGAGGCGTTGCGATTGTGATACTGATTTGTGACACACGCTGTGGACTATACGTGGCGTGCGCTTGGCGTCGCGGTCGGATAGACGTGAACACCCTGCCAAAATGTGGCAAGGCGTCGGGTAGCATCGGGTAAGTGTGTTCCCGGCTTAACTAGGCCCGAAGGACAAACCATTTTTCTTTTTTTCCAATGTCGGTCCCTATCACCTCAAAGAAGCCGACTCCTCACAGAAAATGAATTTCTATCCCGTTTTCCCCTATTTTATTATTATTAGTTTATTAACGGTGTTTGAGTGCTGATGTCTGGAACTAGATTGAAATCTGTTTGATAGATTATACTTGTTCACAAATAAGAGAGAAGCTCGCAAAACAACACCGACTTCTCAGTCAACCCTGGTCACCAAACCTTAAATCCATTGTCAATCCCAAATTACCATTTCAAAGAAGAAGAAAAAAAGTTAATTTTTCAATATTGAGACATTCGGAGCAGAACTGTCAGGGACATTCAATCCACTGGAAGTAAGCTTATTTATTTATTTCCTCTGCATAGGTCCTTTAAAGTTGCAAAGCTCGGTCATTTGAGGAAAAAGAAATAGTAAATCTTGTCACTCTTTTTTAATTGTACAGTATTAAGTCCTATCCTGAAGAAAAAGGGAAACTTTTAAAAGGTCAAGAAAAATCATTTCAAACACTCGAGAATGGTAGAAAAAAACGTAGATATTTCAAAAAATAAAGCAGCCAGTTTCTGGAAGGTAATGATGTTTCTTCTTTTTTCAATATTTTACGTATTGATACGAAGGCCTACTCGTCGCGTTTATATCAAATAGAAATTATTGTAAGTGAACAACGGTAATAAAGAAAAAAAACTGTAAGAAAAGTTGACAAAATCTTGCTGTGGTACACTTGTGTTTGAACAGGAAAATAAATTTTCATTTCTCATTTCAACAATAGATGAATATTTGAGTTTCATTTTTTTATAATGCAAAGTACTTTCAAAGTGTGTCAAAACAATAGGACGTCACATAAATATCGGCTGAAACGCACTACCTTATTAAAATTTACTTTTCGTTTGTTTCGGCGGTTTCTGCATTCTCATTTATTCTGAGTAGGAAAAAATCGTTCGCCGAGGCTAGCCGGCCCCTGCACTGTTTGGAAATCTGTAGCTACCTTTCGGCGAAGTGTCTGTGTCTATAATTAGTGAAACCCCCTACAATTTAGTAAATTTTTCGTAATAGTTTGGAGCTACCAAGCTTAATTGTGTTGCCTCAGCTAAGTTGGTAGCAGTTGTTCTTCATCAACTTCTTCTAATTTTGGTTGTTCCGGGAGGTTAGGACGCGAGACCTAGGATAGGAAATAGGTTTCTCAGGGTGTTTGTTAGAAAAACTGGCCTCGAGACGACTACAAATAGCTTAATTACAATTTTTAAATAATAGCACAATAATAGCAGCATATATATATNATTAAATTATATTATATTATATTATATATTGTATAATTATAATTATAATGTTCGTATATGCACCTAATTACCAAGATCACGATACTGAATTACTATTGTTGATATTTTTTAATTGTTGTCTATTTTGGTAATAGTGATATAAATTTAAATTAAAACTGGGTAAAGAAATTGCTTACAAAATAATCCCTTTGCCCAGATAAGGCAATTAAAAATAAAAAAATTATGAAATTCCAAATTATAAAAAAAAAAATCCATTTAAGATATACGCAACAAGTCCAATATTATTTTACACAATCTGAGTTTGAACTACGGTGAGTTGAGTAGTGTTAATGCAATATTGTAGTGAAATTTACACGCCAAATGGAAAAAAAAAGAATTACGGCTTAAATCAAAGATTTTATGGAGGTTTTCCTAGGGAAAAGATTAAGCCTGCCTGGGTGTCCTGCCACTTTCGAACACATCACGACTCTCCATCCCATCCGGAGAGCGGGCAACGACTTGGAGATCAATAATTCATTTCTAACGCCCCACCTTCGCTCGCCAACCTCTCCCCGATCGACCTTCAAGAGAACACGCTAACCACCTTCCAGAAAATAAATGCGTCCGATTTTGTAAACTTACGAATTAGATCGGGTTCAGGTGTGTCGTTAACGCGACCGCAGATGGCGAGATGTGTGCGGGCCGACCCGGGTATAAATAGCCGACGGTTCGACCGGAAGTAGTCATCGCGTCTAGATGGGCGGTTTATTTTGTTAAGGGCCCGGCCAGCAGTGTGATTCTGTAATGGGGTCCGTTTAGCACCACTTTCCCTTTTGGGATGGATTAATTTATCCGGAAAGTCGTGGTGCAAAACAATCCACTTCCGAAGTCACGTACCGCTGCCTGGCCGGGCGAAGATTAGATCGAAGTCATTTGAGAGACGATTTAATTAAACGGACAATATTTCCTTTTTAACAATTTTTAAGTAGATAAATTAAAAAACATTGATTCTTATTGTGGGAAACATCATTATGTATAGTACACCCAACTGACACAAAAGTCAAGTATTTCCTATTATGCATAA
Organism: Cimex lectularius; assembly: GCF_000648675.2. NCBI lineage: Eukaryota > Metazoa > Arthropoda > Insecta > Hemiptera > Cimicidae > Cimex > Cimex lectularius. The sequence continues at coordinate 385,992 of NW_019392664.1, forward strand.
CAGATTAACGTCCAACTACTCGTTGGGTGTATTGGATGAATAATTTTTTCTATTAACTTTATATTGAAACTCTCTCTTCTTTTATTTTTTTTATATTATTCTAAAATAAAATGTAAAGAGCTATGCCGGGACTCAATCCTAGAACCAGTAGATTAGGAAGTACAGTGTGCGATGACATGAGGGAGACAATATTTAGTTAATTTAGGTTTAGTTTTAGGTTTTAGCAATATTTATATAGATATAATTAGACAAAACTGACAGTTAGGTAAAATGAATAAAGTAGTAATGACTTCCATACGTTGTGAACGAGGGGGTTAGACTGTAACAATACTTTTTTAACTATACTAAAATAATATTCCAAGAGGTTTGTGCGAAATAGCTTTGTGATGTTTTGAGAACACATAACAACCTGAATATATCATGGGTGCCAGGGCACAAAGGAGCAATGGGTAATAAACAAGCAGACAAACTGGTCAGAAGAGAATATGCAAGACTCTGAATAGGCCCAGAACCTATATATGCAACAACAAGATCCAACAGAATGAGTCTACAAAAAACTATAGGAGACGTCACGGAATCCAAAGGTACAGCACAGTAAGACCTTGATTAAAGGACGCTCACCAAAACGCACAAACACATGGTACAGTTAGACAGGGTAAAACTCATGGGGATAAGGATATAAAGCGGTCACTGGCATCTGAGAACCTACACAACTTGGGTATATTCAAATGAAGTAGAAGAAACTGCCACCTATTATCTTCGAATGCGAAGCAACCTATCGATTGAGACTTAAGCTAGGGTACCAAGAAGACCCAGGAAAAATAATTTCAGCAATGGCAGTTAATGATCCACTACTTCTTAAAATACGATTCAAGTTAATTGAACTGAACTAAGCCAGAATGTTGCAGTGCTTGGGGAATACAAAACCCTTCCTAGCAATTCATCATCGTTATTAAGTAAGAACAATACTATTCTTGTAGTTTAATCGTTTCCTATATTTTGGCCTGCCTGTCATCCTGATTAGCGAGATGAAATGAGAGAATGAGAGAGAGAGAGAGTGAGACGGAGCGAGGGAGAGAGAAAAAGTGAAAGAGATTTCCTTACAGGGCCTGCTGCCTTATGAAACTGTTGTTTGATCATCGCGATCTGCCTTTACTCACTGTTTTGCCGCAGTAGCACAAAAACACATAAGCTGACAACTTAAGGTAACAGTATGCAGAAATACGTCAGATAAACCAGAACGGGTATTATAGACAGGATCGCATCCGACCTAACGTGTCCGTCCAATGTCCAATACCGCTAGGGGACCCCAACAACGTTGATTTTTTTTTTTTTTTTTTTTTTTTTTTGTTTGTTAGTGCTACTAAATAATCTATTTCAAACGGATTTCGGCATATCGATACATTCAGTGGTTATTGATTCTCGATTAAAAAAAAAGAAACCTGTAAGGTTATTTTTATCGTTTGAGAACGTGAAATATTTTTAGTCCTAGACTTTTACCAAAAGAAAAAGCGAGGTATTTATTGTTGTAATTTATTTAATTTGATTAATAATTTCCATATACGTGTTACAAGAAGATATGAAGCTGATTTTTCTTCGGTTTAATGGTTTTTTAACGACCAACCAGCGAGACCGGGCGAACCGTGGCGTCGCGGAAACACCTGTCTCGCTTTATTCGGCATAACACAGATCAACAGCGGTCGTTCGGTGGTTTCGCCATAGAGTTTGTTTACATATGAATAACAGCACTGCTGAAATTATTCCCTCGATCCTATAACAGTGAATATGTTTGTTGCTAATTTAAAGGGCGTTAAAGACATTGTGTGATGAGCGAATGTAGAAAAATCGTGTTGATCTTAAAATAAATTAATGAAATATTAAATCAGGTCTTTCCGCTTCCCGGAGTCTGGTTCGAAAAAAAGGCCGTGAACGCGAGAAAATGTGTTATGTTCATGTACATAACGTATTATAGTTTGATGAAATAATAAGGAAAGCTCTTTATTTAAAATACGTCCTGTTCGGGGGATCTCTTACGTTTAAATTAACATTATTACAAGTTCCTTTTTTACCCGCTTCTCTCTGGTCAATAACCAAGACTAAAAATAAAGGGTTTTTGTAAAGAAATCATTATCCCAACTCGATCGGGTAAAGAAATCTGGACAATCGGCTATAAGGGCCTTTGCCGAAGGGCAATTACCTTCGACAGGCCTTTCCGTTTTATATTAATCCGGTTTATTATGTGTAATTGACAAAGTAATTACTTAGTCTTAAATCGAAACAGGCAAATGGAAAAGAACGAGATGCCGAGATGGCAATAATCTGCTGTTTTATTATGCGGTCCGGTCTGGCTCATTCCGACGCGTTGATCGATTGCGGCCACCGCCTTCCAGGAAGATCGGCCGCTACGAGCCATATTCCCCCAATCCTTCCACTCGTGTACCTTTTATGTCCTACCTGCACCAGTATAATTCAAGTATCATTTTAGTTTTATTTTTGACAGTTGGAAGAACAGCCCCCATTCTAAGTCGGAATGAGGAACAATATGATAATTTATAAACGTGGGAAAACGGATTGCGAATAGCAAGTCGAAAGCAAGCAAACTGTAATATTGTTAGTGGTTCACGACTGTTTTGTTTACTCATGCCGTTATGGGTCATTTGAGTCCCATCCTGACTCACCATAGAATAGATCATCGTACAACATGTGATCAGAATGAGGGCTTTTTAAACAGAAATTAACTTTGGACCGTTTTGGCATTAGTGCGCATGCCATGTGTGGATGACCTGGCGGTTCCTCTTCCCAAGAATAGAAAACTCCAGCTTTTTCTTCTGCTATAGGTTTGCTAACTGTACGTACATCCAACGGTACACTGTCAACAACAACGCATGTTCAAGTTAAAACTTTCGTCTCAGCTTCAGACCTGTATGCTACAGCATAAGTTTTTAGCCAAGATACTACCAAGGGACGTTAAAACTTTACGGTCTTTTTTATTTATTTTTTTTTTTATTTTTAGGCGCCCTGAACGTACATCCACAGTTTTGGAGGTGTCTATAAAATAAAATTAATTGACCGTATGACGGAAGTTGACCCTCACGTGGCAACAAATCCGATATGAATCCGTGCATCTGTCATTGTATCTTAAAAATAATACATCCAAATCCTGAAATCTCTTTCCGTGTGGCAGAAAAAGAGGCAAACGTTATATTGTTCATAAAATTTGGACAATTAAGGAACAGTTCCTTTAACTCCAAATTGATTTGTGGTTCTGGAAGTGAAATAAGGCCATTGGGATGGAAGGAGTTAAAATGATTTTTCTCAGCCTCAAAGTGTTTAGCTTTGCATCTAACATCCATTGAGTTTAAGAATTGTATATTAAGAATGTGCTTGAATTTGGAGTTTTTCCATAATACAATACAATAGACCAGCCAGTTATGAGGTTAGTCACAGGCCAGTGATTAATACAACAAAAATGCAATGCCTAATTTTAAAAAATAATATCATAGTAATGAACTATGATACACAGTAACGCAACAATTTTAGTACTGAAATGCAATGTAATTGTAACTGCAGGGTGTACAAAGGCAGACGGATGAAGTTTGAATTCCGTCGTCGGGTCAAACCCATCCAATTTTAATAACTTATTTATTATCCTCACTAGTAATGATTTATACTTTTAATAATTTTACTTATAAATTTGAGGTCAGAGCTTTCGTTTAAGACACAACAACGAAAATCCGTGGAACTGTTCGGCCGTAATTTCGATCCTGCGTTTAGGGCGTACACAGTTAATAATAAAGATAAAGATTTAAGGGGTTGTTTAAGTCCCAACAGACTGGAAAGGATAACAAGAGTTCAGGAAGACATAAGATACAATTAAATGTTTTTCAGAATAAATAAAAAATCCGGATCAGGCGTTTGTTGCACAAGCCCAAAACATGAGCCATCAAACTCATTATTGATGTACACCTCGGTCTTTCAAGCTGAAATATATGCCATCAACGCTTGGCTTTAGAAAATATTAAAAGAGATTCACAGGCGAAAAATCCTAAAGGATAACCAAGCAGCTAAAACATTAGCAAGTAAACACAATCATATCATAATTGGTGAATGCATTCAAAATTTCCAAAACTTTGGTAAATATCTCGGGGACCAGAACACAAGGGAATTTTGGGTAACGACAAAGCACAAACAAAGACCAGAGGAGCAGCTGCAAGACCATGTATAGGCCCTGAATGAATTCTTGGGATAACAAAAACAAACACAGAATCCTCCACCACAGAATGGATCCAAAAACGGCAAAAGAGGAGCGGATAAACTCTAGACACTGTAAAGATGTGCTAAAGCAATCCAAAACTGGCCAACTCATTGGTACAGGTAGGTAGAGCTAAACTCAGAGGAAGACCCGGCCACTGTCATCTAAACAAACATCTAAACAACATAGGCATATTGAATAATGACCCCCATTTGTAGGTTATGCAATGATGTGGAAAAAACAGCCATCTATATCTTCCAATGCAAATCAACCGCTCAATGGAGTCATAATCTGGGATACAAAGAACATCCAAGGAGAGAATTGTACCAACGACAGCCAAAGACCTAGTACTTCTAAAGAGAAGGAACTAGGAAACAACAAGAAGCCAAAAGGCTGCAGTGCTAGGAGAATACTTCCTTGTTATTCATCATTATCATATGAACGACAATATTCTTGTAGTTAAATCGTTTTATATAAACTTTTTATAACAAAAAAAAGCCACCTTCCTAGGTCCATCATCATAATGTTCGTTTTGACCTGTCGGTACCAAATTTTATGAAATATACAAATCAAGCTTAAATTACTATCAGAATGAACAGTAGTGATTAAAACACGGGAGGGATTTTACAAAATTGACTTATTGCTTCAAGCCTGTCTAATTTACGCGGCGGCACGTGACGAGCCAGGGTCGGAAACACTTGAATCAAACGTAGCTTTCTCTTTGGCATGACGGTTTTTTTAATTTATATTGTCAAGAAAATATTACAACTTGTGTATTTCGTTGACCTCGTAACTAACCATTATCGCTTTTGTACCTCATTTTTATACGCTGAGCGATAAAACGATTAGCACTTTCACCCGTCGATCAACTCTCAAACCCAACTTTGCTTGTAAATAAATCTTTCTGCAATACTGGAAAGTTTATTGTCAGAAAAGAAGCCTAAAGAAGCCTAAGCGATACGAGTCTTTAATCAATAACATCGGCAATCCGAGATTTTTAAAAAAAAACTGGCAGGGATTGTTAGGCAGATAAGATTAATGAGTCAGTCATGTCTCAAAAAAATGGATCACTCTTATAAAGTGTTTGCGTAGATTAAACCTTTTTTCTTTTATTATCGATGCGAAAATAGATTAAACTAAACTTCGAAGTATCATTTTAATGGACGTACTGAATTGTTTTAAGTCTAATCTCACTTTGAAAGTAAGAGCAAGTTTGTTTGAACACGGTGGGCCTCTGAACGGCTTGACGTATGGCCTATCTGCCTTTGGGCCTCATGGTATTTCAATTTTCCCTTTTATGTCCGATCGTGTTAGTTTGCCTGGCCGAAAATTTACAGCGTGATCACCAATCACGAAACAAAAACAACAGTATAAAACGAGGGAATGGGTACAAATGTTTGTTTGTTAATCAAAGAAGTTGGGGAAATTTTTATCTTTTCTAGAATTTCAAAATATGGATCTTTACGATCAACTGAGTAAGAGGGTTTTTACGGCGTTTCAACAGAACAACAACTTGGAGCAGAGCATTTTCTAACCAATTGTTTAAGTATTTTTCAAATGGTCTGTTAATACATTTTTTCTGATCAAAAATGTCATTAAATAACAAGTATTGCCCTCATTGGATTAAATAACTGCTTCATCCTTTTTGGCATACTCATAAGAACATTTGAAGAAAATCCTAGTGTATGTTGTCCCACTCCGATACAGCCACCTTTAGCATTTCAAGGGTAGTAGAGAGTTTATCTTATGAACAAACTGTAACTATATAATCTTTAGAAAAATGATCCCAGCGATGGCTGCTGAAGGTAAAAAGTAACTTTTTGAACTTTACCTAATGACATGGCTATCATTAAAACTAGACCTAAACGTTGTTCATCATCCTCTTGCAGTGAATAGCCCGTAGCTTTGTAATTTACGATTATTTCGGTCTGTCCGGTAAGTTTCAGTTTCTCGTCATCAGCAATGGTGCATTCGGGCTATTTGCCAGCAAAACATAAATATAATAACCCACAGGCCGACTGAAGATGAAAGAATGTAAATATATAAACTGAAGTGAGAACATGCGAAATGAAAACGACCGGTATAGGTATATAATAATCGATTTATATAACAGTCATCATGTTCTGCCTATCGCACGCTTTTCATAATGTTCACAAACGTAAAAAAGGTAAAGCTGTTAAATAGCACACTGACAGAATCTTTCTTATGAGATTGTCACAAACATCTTCGCTGACCAGTCAAGGATTTAGTTAGCTGTGGTGTTCAGGATATCATAAACACGCTGCCTTATATGGCCGAGCACATACATAAGTAATGATTTAGAGCTTAAGAAAGGGAAAACATTCACTAGATGATTTTGTAGGATCATCTCCACATGTCCAGGGGCATTCTAGACACCCAATGGATTAATACCGACTCGATAAGTGCCTCCCAAGAAATGCCGCCTCAGAACATGATAAGATGCTCGTCCAAAGTGCAACACTGACCAGTATCGTTCTACAAGTCTTCTCCAGAGTCTTTCACGGCTACTTTGACTGTTAAGGGCAGGAGCAGATCCTGTCTGGAGTTCCCTTGCTACTCCTAAGTCTGGTATTCTATGATGCTAATGAGATCTTTGTGACAAAAGGTTTCTTTCAGCCTTTTTCTAAAATTGATTCCGAGATAGATATCCTCTAATTCCAGCAATCAATATTTTAATGTCAAAAGCTGGTGAACTGCGCTTCCGGATTACTTGCATTTTAATAAGCTTGTTTAGGGGTTGGTGATTCAGGGATACCATGAATTTGGTCAACTTCAATAACTCTCAACCTCTCAGCACTTTTCCATAACCCATGGAACTTAGAATAATGAATATCAATGCGATTAGCGATTTCCCTTCATGGCGAGTGATGAATTTGACCGATTATTCACTGCTTAAAAGAGTCATTATGACACAAACAAAAAGGGAATAAAGAAAAGTAGATTAAATAGTTGAGGCAACAAATGGTAAAAACTGACTGAAATGTACATTGAAAGAGGAAAAAACATTGATTCGTCATTTGTTGGCGAACAGTGATTAATAATGATGTGATTAATCCCAAACATCTCTCTAAGAACAACAACAAATAATACTGCAATAAATATAAACAAAACATGGTTTAAGATCCCAATATACAAATTAACGAGATTTATAGGTGAAAGTACTTTGAAACTTCCGTCATGGTTTTTTTTAAAGTAAGAATTTCACAGGAGACTTCGCGGATCAATTCATGTGAAATATGCTGATAACGTGTTATTACTCAAGGGTTGGATAAATGTTAGGAAGTAACGGTTTTTTTCTTATTCTTCTAAGGCCTAGTAAAATGGGACACGGCATTTAAGTAATTGCATCGATTTTATAACCGCATCCAATGTCCCTAACCCGTCAAACTAAAAATAGATCTTGTTAGACTTTTAGAAAATCTAGTTTAGGATAAAATATGACTGAGAACTGGGGGTTTGCTGAATACTTCAGGGGATTTATTTTCTTGAATTACACAGCACCCGACAATATTAAATGACCTGATCCTACTTCGATGGTAAATTAATAAGAATTACACTTTTTATGGATATCATAAAATTTTCTAAACTTGGAGGTAATTTATTTCTTAGTTTACAACTTAATCTCCACAATAACATTTTGTTTACATATTACCCACAAAATATTCACCAACTTAACCACGCCTACTTTGATAAGATTGCACACTGAACCAAAGATATAAAACTGATTTTTGGTCATAATTTTTTATGTAGATTTAAAGGTTTAATGTACGAAGAAATGTATTTTTTAACGTTTGCCGAATACATTTAAATTTATTGTTCAACTTTTCAATTTACATTTAAAGCTTGTCCACATGTATTTGATCCATTTCCAAATTTATTTAAACCTTCTCTTATTTATTTTAAACCTTTTAAAAATTGAACATCACATTATAAAGCGTTTTTAATAAAGTAAAAACAGTAAAAAAGATAATTAAAAGTATAACATATAAAATATAAAAAGAGCATGATAAAATGTATTATAAAAGAGTAAATGTAATAAAATAACAGTAGGTATTGTGCTCAATACTATCTATTGATTAGATGCGCTAAAATAATAAAAATAAATAATTTTTACGTCAGGGAAAGAATAAGTATATTTAGAAACCGACCAAATCCTAGTGGACAATTAATGGTTTAAAACCACCAACTACATCTCACTTTTAATTATAATTTAAATCAATCGTATTTTATTTTACTATAAAACGTTGAATATTAAATGGAAAAGTATAAATTAAAATTGAAAAAGTATAAATATATTTGAAATAGGTTTAAATACATTTGCAAAAACTAAAGGTTAAAGATTATTATATTTCTTATTACGAAATAGTTCGGAGTTTTAAATAAAAATAATAGACAAGCCACGAAAATACCAAAAATGCCATTAGTAACAAGTCATATATCATTCAATTTGATTGCTGATTGATAATTAAATGAGGACCGTTGAGGAAAAAAACGTCCAAACCAAAGGTTTCATATAAGAACCAAAGAAATGTTTAAAATAAACTTAAACAATCGTTTCAAAGGAAAAATGTTTCCGAAGCAAGTCCTAAAAAACAAATTTTGGCTACCAAGTAACTTAGCCACGCCACACAGACGAGATTGGACAGTTGACAAACCTAGTATGAAACATATATATTTTACTAATTGTATAGATCACTGGACCAGTATTGAACATTGTATGCAATGAGTTGTGGAGAGAGTGAGAGAAAGAAAGAAAGAAAGAAAGAAAGAAAGAAAGAAAGAGAGAGAGAGAGAGAGAGAGAGAGAGAGAGAGATATGGAGAGAAATTTGTAATTTTGCGTTAACAACCAATTTAAAAAGTAAACAAGTCTTTTAATCCAATGATGAATTATTTTCAAGAAAGTTTTTTCTATGTTCTAATGGTGATCGATAGTCCTTTACACATATTTATTAACCATACAATTTTTTTGGCTGTTGACCATGAAATTTTTGAGATATAATAACTGAGGGAAGAATTATCTAAAGATATGACCACGTGTTATTGTTGATTCTTGAAAAATATAAGGAACACTTTTATTGATCGCTTATATATCTATTTTGCCTAACAAAAACATGTTTTTTTCTGTCCGGTATTTCTCATAGTAGGGTCATCTCAAAAGATGAGGAATGTCGTCTGTCTATAACGCCCGGAAAAAATTCAATTGCGAGCTGTATAAATAAAATATTTTTTCAAGCTTTCAGGTCCGTCATTGTACTTGCCACGAGGAAAACATTCGGCGGACATACTCTCCGAAGGAGGCCGACCGTTACAGGACTTCTATTCCATGGCCGTGCTTCATCCGCGGAATGACCTTTGTCGCTCCCTCTGCTTTCCGATAGCAGTAAATCACGCCTTAGAGATATGAAAGGGCGATTCTGGGCCGCTAACCCTCAAGTCTCGAATCTTTATCTTTGAAAAAAAAAAGAAGAAGAGTGATCCCATGAGCCGGAGATCTCCTTCACTCCTTACGTAATTTAATTTGATGAAGATACCATTCTTTGAGGATGAGTAACACCCCGACGAACCCGAGAGAAAAAGATCCGGACTTTCAATGGTTAAAAATATGTTTCATTTTCCACGATACAAAAAAACCCTCGTTCAAAACGTCTTCAAAATCAATAGGAGTTGCACAACTGACGCACAAACTCGTGCTATTTCCTTGAATAATTTTGTTTACGCCAGCTAACCTTTCAACGATTTGTACAAAAATCTTTTGAAAATGCATTATTTGTGAGATTGGGAACAATTATTTGTCATTTAAAAAGTATATTTAGTAAAGAAAGAATTCATGCCTTATGTTAATCAATAAAAAAGCCATATATTATATCGGTATCGGTCATGCCTTATGAAATTATGACTCGCTCTAGAGACCATTAACTTATTAAGTCGTAGCTCTTTTAAAGTCATAAACATAAACCCACGCAAAGACACAAGTGAAAAGAGGAGAGACTTTTTTCTGTATTATTTCCAAATTAGTGTGAGGAGCATAAATAACGGGTTAAATAAAAAAATAAAATTATCGGCCAACAATTCTCACACCCGGTCGTACTGAATGTTTTGTATAGAGGTATCAATACAAAACTCATAAGGAAAGAGGAAAGAGGGAGAGAGGGAGAGAGATGGGGAGAGAGAGAGAGAGAGAGTGAGAGAGAGAGAGATAGAGAAAGAGAAAGAGAAAGAGAGAGAGAGAGAGAGAGAGAGAGAGAGAGAAAGAGAAAGAGAGAGAGAGAGAAAGAGAGAAAGAGAGAGAGTAATGAATAATAAAAATAAACAATAATAAATTAAATCAGTACTAAATTCAATACAATCTACACAAAACCGTTTTACTGTTGATCACTTCTTAGGAACATAAATTTCACCTGAGGCGTTGAAATATAAAACTATAAGCGATAAAATGTTCTAAGGATTCGATAAAAATTCATTTCATTTATATTTTATATACCAATTAATTTAAAAAAAACCGTCTCACAACAACGATTGCAGGTAATAGTAGGACATCTTATTACGAAACACCAATCTGGGTGTAATGTGAGCACAATCTTTAAAGCCTAGAGCTGATATTTTTGTTTTAAGTGGTCAGAAGGTAGGTTGTGAAAGTTGGATGTTTCCAGATCTGGGTGATTTGTTTTATAAGTTCTTTCAGCGCTTTGCCGAAAGGCACCATTTTACGAAGGAACCAGCAAGATCAGGCGACCCAATTATTAAAACTACGACTAAAGTGAGACTATAAACAATTTTGCATTCGTCACATACAACAATCGAGCCCTACGGAACACTAGGATCAATACGCAAATGGAATAACAGGACGCGATAATTTTGTAAGTAGTACTATTAGCACTTAGAGAAGGTTTCGAACTTCGCACTTCGTAATTTTTGTTCCGTTAATACTCGAGGAAAGAAAACAAAAAAAATCAACACGAAATAAGTGTCTTTTGATTACCGAAACCGAATCGCCGTGATCTCAAGGCTGCGGACGGTGAAAGTCGAACAGTTCTTGTGATGTTTTCACTCGAAAGGGGGAGTTGCGCCGGCTGGTTGTTGAACCCGAAGGCCGAGGAGAAGGAATGTCGGATAAAAAAGAAAAAGAACCCATAAACCCATCCCTATATATCACAGCCGTCCCTCCCCCGTTTAGAGGGCGAACAAGGTGATACTTTCAAAGGTTTTTAACGTGAGCACGTCTGGAAAAAAATATTATGCCATGCATTGTATTATAAAACAAGGAATTAAGTCAAAACCTTCTTCAGATGCCATGTAAACACAAAACATTAACTTGTTTCGCAGACGATCGTTGCCTAATTTCTTTTAAGACAATAATGCCCCACCTGTTGCAACTGTTTAAAGCACACAAGTAACATTTTGAACTGAACCTGGTGACCTAACTGTCATTAAAACTACCTCAACATCTATCATCAAGAACAACCCTTATGTAATAACATTGTGTGATGCGGCTATTTCGGTCTTTAAGAAGTGTTCCAGATTCTCGCTATCTTCAGTGGTGTGCTTGGTCTATTTGGTGGCGCAAAATAACGCATAGACCACCCCGAAGAAAGTAGGAAGTGGAAATAGTTTGACAGATGGGAAAAGCAGAGCAGGCAAAAACTACACAAACTATAATCATCCAGGTGTCTCACGCTTTTCACCAGATTCACAAATATAAAAAGGACTGCTGACTGAGCACTGCAGACTCAGGAGGACTATGTAGAAACTCAAGGGATACCCAAGGTTACCCAAGGGATACCGGTATCCCTCAAGAAGCAGAAAAAGCCTGTACAAATATTGGCAGGAAGAAGAAGAAACAGCGGAACAAATCCATTGGTGCGAAGGCCTACGCAGACTGAAATTCCTAGTTCTGGGATAGGAACACCCACGGGAGCCCCTGATAAAGATTTGGGGCTAATAGAAAGCCTTAAGTTTGAAAATTCATTGACAGTATAATTCTTCAAGTATTCTCAAGTATCTTTCTCGGACATTTAGACTGCTAAGGTCGCTCTCGTCCCATCGACAAATAGGACCTTTTCATTGTACTACACTCTATTGGTATTCCCTTAAATACATTGTGAGATACTGATGAGATCATATAGTGGTGATGAACCTATAGCCTGTTTGTCAGGCGCGTATTGGCTTATCGTCATCTTCAGATGTTTGTTGATTTACGACTATTACGATTAATTACGACTATTAATATTACTATTTGGACAACATGGGCCTCGGCGGAGAAAAAGCGGAATGTGGGAATACTCCCCGACCAAATGAAAACGACCTAACTACAGATTTATAAAACTGGATTCCTGATCTGCCTATCCACGCTGGTTTTGCCTGTCGCACGCTTTGCACCAGGTTGAAAAATATATTAAAAAAGACACAACTGGCACAACAAGGTACAGACCAACCACTGAATATGACGCCATGCCGAGTAACTTCTAAATAATAAAATTCTAATCGAGTAAATAAATGGTTCTTATATCATATATCATTCATATAGAACGAGCAGAATAATCACATTAGACGGTATAAAACGAGATTAGCTTGTTTTTTCTCGATTATAATTGATAATCTGAGATATCGAACGACGATCAGCGGTTTTAGTGAAGCACGTGCGAGAAACACGATGAAACGCCGGTTTTATTCCAATTCTACCGGTTGTTCTGCGGAGTTTTTGGGAACGCTATTTTTATCAACGGGGATTAAGCAGTAAAACGCCCACAGACTTAAATATGCTAGAAGGGCACGAACTGTAAATGCGTTACAAGAGGGAATGCCAAAAACCAGAAGCCTCGAGCGCGAATGTATTCTGTCAAATACACATCTTTAACAAACACAAAATAAAATATAGAAAACGACCTGTCATAGGGTCATGCCTGATGGCATGGGTGTGTTGATGAAACTCAAATATACTGAATTTAATAGAATTTGTTCTATGGTAATAGTTGATAGCCATAAAGTGCAAACACAAAAAATCATTCAAGAGTGAAACTTTCGATATACATACCTACATACTGTAGGTTGGTTTTGAAAATCTGTTTTCGGCTTGAAAAGAAAAACTGTGGGGAGAAAACCATATGCTAATGATTACAGGTTAATAATGCTGTAACATTACGAACAAGTAATAATTGCAGACATTCAGAAAAATATTGAACCAAAGAAATAATTTCCAAGCAGAAACATAGAATATTTTCTGTATGAGTGCCTTTCTTGTAGCACAAGCGTTCGACCGCGGGACCTGTCGCGTGTTCTTCCAAATACCCTTTATTAATCCTTCGTTCTTATCAGAGCACTTCTTTGGGGTCCGACAAGGATGTGACTACTCCAACTACTGCTCAGAGTACTGTGCCTGTACCAATCCTTTTTGTCCTTCATACCGCAGATGTCCAAATTAGACAAACCATTCTCCTTGCACTTTTTGCCGAAGACAAACCAGTACTATCCTCCGAATCCGATCCTACAGATGCTTTGGAAGATCTACAGAGATATATCACATTCAGAGCAGATTGGGTAGACAATGGAAAATGAACACAAAAGAAAGCAAGTGCGTCCATGTCACAATTACACTCCCAGCGATGTTCCCATCGGGGCGTCGGTAGCCGCAACGGTTTAGGCGTTGACACGGCGCTCATCACTGTACGGTAAAGGTCCCGGGTTCGAATGTAGGGCCGCTGGATACTTACAAATGTTTGTTTTTTTTTAAACACCGGCAACCTTTTTTTAAACACCGGCACCCCGAGGGGTATAACCATAATAATATAACCTCTGCTGTTGCAAACCATCGTTTAAAAAAATGTTCCTATCAACAAATTCTACATAACTGTGGGTTCCACCTTGAACTACTTGGAGTCTGTTAATATCTGACTATGATAACTCCTTGAAGAACAGGCAAGGCAACCGGGTCTGCTATAAAAGTATGTAGTTTGTTTGGTAAGCTTCCAGATTCCCTGCCAAAGAAAGAAAAAAGTACTCTATCCGCAGTTTTACCATGGCCAACAAGATTTTTGATGTGTTCATAGAAATTTGATTCGGAATCGTATGTTATTCTTAGATATATTACCGTCTTAGGCCAATCAAAAGACTTTTCATCGAGCAATGGCCTACGTTTGGTTAAAAGAATGCAACTAATTTTAGATATGTTCATTTTTAACTTCTACCTAACTGCTAAAATTCTTTCAAGTAACATTTTTGGCAAGCACGCTAATCCCCCAGGAGGAAGAGTCTGTAGATAATACAAGTTGACAAAATTTATAAAAATGCAAAAGAGTGTAAGATCCCAAAATCAAGCCGTGCGGTACACCTGCTTTAACCTTGAAACGAGAAGAAAAAGAGAGAAACGAGAAAGGAGGGAAACACCTCTTATGCAGGTAGGAGTGCCCAATTTGAATTATATTATTTGGAGAATCTTTTTGGAAAAAGCTTTCTCCGTGTCAAGGAGAACTATGCGTTTTTAATATTAGAGCCATCAGTGGTCCACTACTCTAGTAGCTTGCTGACCTACTGGGCTGGGCCTAGGATGGAAGTCAAAACGATCTTCCTTTATAATGTGTTGAGTAACTATGGGATTCTGTCCTTCTTGATAGGACAGAAAACTCAAATCTTTTCGATCAAATTCTTCTCATTCTATTGAAATAATATTCCTAGGTCTAATTGACATGCAAGAAATTGTAATATGATAGAGGATGGAATTGTCCAGAACGCCTATCTTTTTCAAAACTAAATTTGGCCTCATCTGACTTAGCATGTACTTTGTCATATATTTTCTGTAATATCGTTTTCATTTTTTTTTTTCATCGGTACAAATACAATTTATTACTCTCACATTTCGAGGTTTTCCTTCAATGGTTAATTTGAAAATTGCTCGAAAGTTTCATTAGGCTTTCTGCGCGGTTTTAACAAGAACTTTCACTAAAGATGACGGCCGAAACAGAGCGAGTACAGGCGGACGAGGATGATCAGGGACGCTACTGATGACAAATTGAAAGCTATTTTTGTTTTCTAAGGAGTTTTTTCAGTTATTTATTCATCCCAATTCAGAAAAGTCTCATATTTTCCTGCTTAGATTGTGTGATCTTCAATGTAATTGGAACGATATATTTTACCAGCGAGTTAGTAAAATTTAAAATTATTGTAAAAGGGTTATTATTTAGTTACTGCAGTTCTAAATATACTGTAATATCTTTAAAGAGTTGTGCTTTGCAAATTTAAATAAGAGTTGATGCGTTAAGAAAAATAAGGAAACTTAGGCCTGTCACACCTTTGCGGAATGATATTAAAAAGGTCAGTCGGGTCCATTCACCCTAAAATTTCACTTCCTTCGTTTTGAACGTCCTCCTACGAACGTAATTCCGGCTTGGGATATTGATGACTGCGTTGGCCTGTTATTATTTTTGCAAGGTTTGCAAGTTGTCAACTAACGATCCTTGAACGTTTAAACAGGAAACGTACAAAACGGGTCATGTCCCGTGCGAAATAAACGGAACTGAAATGTCAAACGCTGACTAGATCAGTGTATCGGTTTTATTTTTAACATGAAAGCTGGAAGCCTCTTAAAACGAGGGTTTGATAAAAGACCACCGATAGTGAAAGTATGCGCTTATCGATTATAAATCGAGATTTTTATTGTCTTATCTACATCAAGCTGTATAAATTTCCACTTGGGGATCATCATATTACGAGCCTGTAAAATGTCCAAACGAAAGTCGTTCGAACATCTGGATTACAGAAAAACAAGTTTCAAGAAGAGGGTAAAACTTTTACTTTCACATTCTTTAAGGGTATCTATGGTTTTGTGAAAAATAAAACTTTGATTGTTGATAAAACGAAAGATGCGAAGAAAATCAACGCGGGTCGACTCCGTCCGTCATGTATGGCCCATCCTTTAAATGTAATTGATGCATCTCCTTGTTACAAGAGGGTATCAACGTCGTCGGCGTAATAGGTTTGTTTTCCACACTCCACACACGACAGATAACAAGCGAAACATGACCTTGCGTTCAATGGTCGCGGCGTCCCTTTCCACAATAATTATCGCCGGGTTTATTGACATTTTAGTTACATTGAATAAAGTATAAGAAGATACTTTTAACCGGCTCAATCAACACTGCTTCAGATAATTGGGAAACCTAAGTTTCCGCTTTAACACCAGAACAATCCACAACGGCGAAATAATAGCCAATATATTGTGAACTTTGTATAGACCAATATTCATTACGGATACAGAAACCCTCTACAAAGTATTGTTTAAACACTTTTAACTGCTAATAAAACATATAACAGACAAATATTTCGACGATATAAATGAAAAAATTCTTGATAAATCGATGAGAAGTTATGAGAACGTTATTGCACTCACTGTTGTCTACGTTGCTCTTAATAAAAATATAATCATTAGATTTTTCTAAATTGTACACAATCATAATAATCCACTTACGTTTAGTGGTCTAATTGACCATATTAATTATTTCAATGAATTATTCTTTTTATGTAAGGTCTTGATTGAGATGAAAAAGTATTGTCACGGACGGGATCTTCGGCTATTATTATTTACAATGAATATAATATTATATAATGTGCGGTTCTGTGGCCGTTAATTAATGATTATTTGGAGATCGTGAGATGCGGTCGGGTGTGACGTAGGTTTAGAAAACATTTTCTTTATCGTGACAACGTTTCAATCTTTATTGAGATCATCTTCAGGGCCTGGGATTTATAAACATTGTTTAAATTATACAAATATATGTAAGATGTGAAAAAATGAGTACAAATACTTTGAGTCTAAAATATCTACCATTGTATAAATTCATTTATTGACATCTTACATGTATTTGTATAATTTAAACAATGTTTGTAAATCCAAGGCCCTGAAGATGATCTCAATAAAGATCGAAACGTTGGCACGATAAAGAAAATGTTTTTCTAAACCCTCTTCACACCAGACCGCATCTCATTATCTCCAAATAATTATGTTCAATGAAGTATAATTTCTAAATTCTGTTTTTTATTGAATCACATATTGAGCCAATGCTTGTGATTCGTACAAATTGTTTACTGGATCAACGTACGTCTAGTAAATAAAGTTAGTAACATTTTCTTAATGTTTTCTAGCTTTAATAATCTATTATATATGAAGTTTCAATGGGATTAAAAGAACTTTAATTATGGAGGAATTTATTTGCACGTGGGTCTTATTTGTCTTTTTCCATTATAACTAAGCTTTGTTGGGTTAGGTTTTAAGCCAATTGGAGTAGGAATAAATTTTATTTTAAAAAATGCAGCGAAAAATTGTGTACGGCTGTAATTTTGAGATAACATGCGTGAGGAGACAATTTTGAGACTGTGTTAATTTTTTTATCATCCGTTAAACACTTTGTTAATCAAATATTAAAAACCATCTAAATGGACACGTATTTATTTCAAGAAATCTGTGTGGGCCGGAAAAGTCACAGGGCGATGGGGAAAAGAGAAGAGACAAGAGAGAAGAGAAAAAAGAAAAGAAAAGAGAAGAGAAAATGTAGGAAAAGGGAGAGAGAGAGAGAGAGAGAGAGAGAGAGAGAGAGAGAGAGAGAGAGAGAGGAGAGATAGAGAGTAGTTAAGATAGATAGATGGATAGATAGATATATGGATAGATAGATAGGTAGATAGATAGATGGATAGATAGAATGAAAAATAGATATATAGAGAGGGAGAGGGGGGAGAGAGGGAGAGATAGAGGGAGAGAGAGAAAGGGAGAGGGAGAGAGAGAAAGGGAGAGGGAGAGAGAGAGGGAGAGGGAGAGAGGGAGTGAAGGTGAGAGAGGGAGAGAGAGAGTGAGAGGGAGAGAGAGAGAGGGAGAGAGAGAGAGGGAGAGAGATTGAGAGGGGGAGAGAGAGAGTGTGAAAGACATATTTTATAGATTGACAATGTTTTATTGTAATAACGATTAATTAGGTCTGAACAGAAGTTAAAATCAGATCGGAGATCATTTCCGCCGAATAGAGTTTCTTCACAAACAATGTTATGTACACATCCTCATGAACCACTTTTTTCATGTCACGATCCTGCCTACAAAGACTTTTTTTCACTTGGGCTTTTCAAAAATAATCGATATTAAATTCCTGTTTTATCCGTTTAAATTGTTAATATTTCAAGAGTAGTTTTATACTCTGATAGCTAAGGGGAAGGATTTCTGCCCAAGACTTTGATGGACGGAAAGGTGGCGAAAAGCCGTTTAAAATGAAAAAGTGTAATAAGCGAACTTGCAGGTTTTCCTCGAAGCTGCTTTTTATTCAATAAATAAGGAAAAACGAAGGAAAAATTAAGACAATTTCTCAAGGCGAATGAGTCGGGTTGTTTGTCGCTTGGAAATCCGATTTGGGCCGGTCCCGTCCTAATTGGACCTCTCGCCGACGGCCGATTCCAGAGATCTATCCCGGTCCGCCCCGAGAAATCCCTCGGAAAATAAACAGGCCGAGGAGGAAAGAAGTTATTACAAGTTGTTTCTTTTGCGGTCAGTCCTTGACTGTGTTGTCGCCTCCACCGACAACTGGGACAAGGTTCGGGAGAAATCACGCTCAGAATTCCACATTCTGTCAAGGACAGGCGGACGGGGTATTTTTTCTTAAGAATCTCTGATATTGCCTATTCACGGCGGTTGGAAATCGAATTACAACATCAACGGTGTTCAAGAAGATGAAAATAGTACAGTTTGTTCGCCTGTTTTATTGTAGCACAATCGACTTTCAAAGTAACAAAAAGCAAGGAAAATTCCTATCATGCCGGAGGGCTTAACGTTTTTAACCAGTTTGGATGTGCGAACGAGGGGTCACAACAATGGTACAATACCTTTTTTTAAACTATTTGCAAATAAAATTCAAAGATAGTGGGATTCGAACTCAGAACCGCTAGCAGGGCAAATAGAGACGGACACCCTTACGACTTTGCCACTGTGGGATCCAAAAAACAATTATCACACTCGACTTGAGCCAAAAATAAACAAAAATTCTAAATTAAAATTGAAAATAACAGCATAACAACAAATAAGTAACCTCCTTTTTCTTTAACCTGGAATTATTCCGTCTATGTAAGCGATCGATTTGATATTAAAAAAAAAGATTTAGTCTTCTTCGTTCAAATAATGTTTGTCAAACCTCTTGAATTTAAATGTAAATAATAAAAATCACAAAACATCGCTTGAAAAAATACTTTTGGGAAAATGATACTAGAAAGGAAATTGGTCCTTTTTAATTACAAAACCGATTGTGTTAACGTTGTCCATCATTCATCAAAAACAGGCCTCAAAATGAAAAATTTTTAACAACGCGTTTTTAACGTCACGTCGTACTAAATAGCATTTTTATGATGGGAAGTTTGTATTAAAATAAAACTCAGTATTTGAACAATCCGTTTGATGTTGAATCTGACTAATATCACATCACTTTTTATAGCTTTTCGCCTTTCGTCTCTCACTTTCGCCAGTGAGTGGTCCATTCTAACGGAGGGAAAAGCGGGGACTTTTCTAGAGAGAAAAATTATGTAAAAAAAACCCGTGATAAATAATAAATAATTTAATTAACTTTCTAATTGCACATCAAATTATCATCAAGCTTTCTGTCAATCTAACTTCTATTAGTACGTGTAACAGTAAAAGTCAATTGTGCTGAAAACCTAGTTGTCTGACAAAAGTAAGTCAATTTTTAAAGGGCAGATAATTATGATAGAATTTTGACTTTGAACTTGAGCAAATTACTTTTTTCCTGTTAAAGAATAAGTTAAATCTTCACTTTTGAAATTATGCTAAAAGTTCTTAAACATCATAAGCACTGTATAGTAGGCTCATTTTACTGAGAACCAAGGACCGAATAACCGTAGTTATAGAAAAAAATTTCTTATTTTATTTAATCCTTCCAAATATGTGCTACTAACGCCAATACAAAAATATTTGAAATTTTGTTTTCAATGGCTACAACTATCTCTATAACTGTAGGCAGAATATAAGACAATCGGTTCAAAAGTGAGCCAGCCTAACACGGAAGGGAATTTTGTAGAAATTTGATATTTTATTTTATTTTAACAAAAAAAGTCATTTTCTAAATATTCTAACATATCTTAAAATGTAAATAATTCGGGGATCATAACACAAAATACTAGACTTAATTTTTCTCAGGATGATCAATTTCATTCCGATTATTGCTTCAATTATCCCTAATTTTAAAACTGGTTGAAACTTTTATTAGTTGGTTTGAGTATAATCCGTATATGATAATTTACCCTAAAATTTCACTAAAAACAACAAGTTACCAATAACTGTAATTTCTGCATAAGTGATTTCTTATATTTACAATACAATTCACACGTGCTTCCAAATATTAAAAAATATTTGGTATTTGATGGAAATCAATTGTTTTAAAACCTACTCATTTGAAAGCAGTAAGAACCTATTTTTAGATGTAAAAATATGGTGCAAAAGTGAACATTGAAAAACTTTTTTGAGAGATGAGAAACGATATAATGAGAACGATATGAGAGATATAATAAGAAACGCTTCTCTTATTATAACTGCGCTAAAACATCACATGATAATCCAATGATAATAACATTGCACTGATTACAAGGCTATTTTCTCATGAATATCAATTTCATTTCAATTATTAATCAGCGCTAATTTTAAAAATTAATCGTATGTTTTATTAGGTGATTTAAATATTTCGTTTCGACCTGTCTCCTCAAACGTTCACTAAAAGCAAATGGAAAGCCTCCAGCCGAACACAGAGCGAGAAAACGCGGACCAAAATGAACAGAGGCAATACCGCTAAGTCAATCGTTCTAACAAACTAGTTATCTGAGTATACAAATTACAGACCCTCCTAAGTTTGTATATTATTGTTGATATATTGTTAATTTTATATAGATTAAAATTTCGGAAACGATGTACATAAAGGAGAAAGAGTTGTAACATGTTTCCCTACTTTGACGAGTCTAAATGAGCGTAACGTTACAAGTCCATTATCCTTGGGCTCTAAGTACGCAGAGTGCTTGGATACTTTTCCAATGGAAATAAAACTGTTTGCAACGCCCCTATTTATAAAATTAAAGTCAAATGATTAACTGTTTCTGAAACAGGCGAACTGGTAAAATTAAGATTGCTAATGGCATTGTGATGGAAAAGAAGCCAATTAAAAGCTACAGAGCTTTAACTTATGAAAATAAAAATTAAATTAAGGAGTAAATATGAAGATCGTTTTCTCACGATCAAAGGAATTTCCTTGAAACACTTTTATCCCGTATTTGTATGAATCGAAATATAAAAATCTCCTTCTTGATTTTGGCGGAAGACGACTCGACCCCGGCCCGATTATTCCACCCCGATTCCTTTGGCCCGTTCTGGTCTTTATGGAAGTTGTTCATTCACCTGGAGGAGGATTAAAAACCCCGGGTAATCCTTGCGGGCGAGGCAATTTTCCTCAAGTCCTCGGCTGAAGGAATGGAAGGGGATGAAAGCCAGCCTCCCTTAGCGACAACATGGCAATAACGATCTCGCAAATGCCCATACATACATCGAGCAAGTAATCAAATCATTGAGAGCAAAGGAAATATTACGCGCATTTAAACAAAACCGCCCACTTAAATTAATGTATCCTTCAATTTTAATTAAAATAAGCCTGTACTTATTTTAATTAGAAAAATAAAGGAACCTGTACCTATTTTACGCCTAACCTATATTTATATAATTTGTTATTTTAAACACGTTACGATCTCTAAACAATTTTTAAAACAAAGAGAGAATTCGGCTGCCATTAGGTGAGTGAGTGAGTGAGAGAGAGGGGGAAGAAACACCAATAAACGTTTACTTATGATTGTCAAATGCAAATTATTTTAAAAACAAAATAAATGTTTGAGGAGAAACAAATGAGAGATAGACATAAAGATAGATAGATAGAGAGAGAAAAAAAAAGAAAGCGCGCGCGCGCGAGAGAGAGAGAGAGAGAGAGAGAGAGAGAGAGAGAGAGAGAGTGAGAGTGAGAGAGAGACCAAAAACAGACGCAAAAGTACATTTAATCCCAAAGTTAACTGTTTATGAATGAGGGATAATGGGATGATTCTCACGTTCAGGGTGAGTTCTGCGAACTTTTGTCCCCCCCCCATTTTTTTTACAGCTAAAAAGTCGGAGACAACTTTTTTGTCTACTTTTAATGAGGCAAAATTTTGATCTATCTCGAAGTAGTACACGTTTTGCATGATTTTTTGACGCTGAAATCAACGGTGCAATCGGTTTTTAATTTGGCGAAACTGTTTTCAAGTTATTCACAAAAATTAGAAACATGGTTTTAGGAAAAATGAAATCTTGCCCAAATTCTTCAACCCATCAACAATTTATTTATTTATAATTTTAATTGACAACAAATTACTTGCTCATGGTACGGACAAATAACAGCGATTAATTAGGGCGCTTTCGATTTGAACATTAAAACGCAATTCAAATTTTGGACCGCTTCTACCAACAGCAGAATCAATATCCAATTTTTCTTGTAATTTACGAGACTTTTTTTCGATTTCGACAGAAAAACGAAAGACGTAAAACTAAATTTTACAGTGATAGATAAGTGTTAATTATGTATTGCAACATTTCAATCTTTTTTGGGATTAATTGAAGGCCTCAAAGGTCAACAAATCAACTCTTGTTTACGTTTGGATTGTCAAACATTAATTTCATCAAGTTTGTATTTGTGGACGCACTTTCATAAACAATTTAATCCGAGAGCAATAAATCTCAATATATCTTTTTTAAATTAAAATTTAATTTACCACACAGTTCCACTCGGTATGTCCAAAATAGATCCGGTAATGTCTTGTGTTAGAGTATGGTCGGTCAAAAGAAATTTCTGCCCTAAAACGTCTTCGTAATTGTCCAAATGTTCTGTTAAGTTATTGTTCTGAGAAGATAGGCTTCAATAGTAGGGTTAGGAAGAGTTCCGAAAGAGATCGGTGTGGAACTTTTTGAAGCGTGATCAATTAGTTGAAACAAGGAAGGACGAGGTTGTTGTGGACAGTCAGGTTAGAGACGTAGAAGGAGGGTTGTCAATTTGTCTAAGGTTGGGTGGGATATGCTGAATATTGGATGGCTTAGGGCAACCAGACAATTCCGCTTTATATATCAAAAATTGTTGCAGTAACGTCTACTACAGTCTTGGTAAAATGTTAATGGTTTTGTTTTATATATATAAGTTTTCTTGACTAATTAAGGTTATTCACAGTGATCCAAATATGGATTTCTTCCACTAAGCAAAGCCTACATCATATGAATTTTTTCTTAATATTAGCAGAATATAACGGTAAATTTGTGCGGATGATGACCGGCAATGAGCTCACGGATTATCCTCGAAAGACCGTGAGCAGATTGACTCACAGAAGGCCACCTTCCCATCACGAGTCGTAAGACTTCTGAAAGTACACGTAACACAAGGTCGAACTTGCATCTCTTTAATCCCATTGCCTTGAATCAAATGACACATCATTTACAAAAAAGAGGAATCATTTGACGCATTTTTTCGCAACTGATAAGAGACGGAAGGTAAGAACTGGCCCGTTAGTAACCTTGAACACAAATGATCTAATGTGTGGTATTTATTGACCGTTAGTTAAGGATTATTCGTTGAACGGGAGATGCGGTCTGGTGTGACGTAGGGTTTTAGAAAAACATTTTCTTTATCGCGCCAACGTTTCGATCTTTAATGAGCTCATCTTCAGGGATCAAAGTGTTTGTTTTCCGTGTAGATGTGTCTTTCTTATGTCGTGTTGAGAGTGCCCATGACAGATAAGAATAACACATCAACACGGAAAACCAACACTTTGATCCCTGAAGATGATCTTAATAAAGATTGAAATGTTGGCGCGATAAAGAAAATGTTTTTCTAAAACCTACGTCACACCAGACCGCATCTCACGATCTCCGAATAATCACTAATGACCTAAGTTTTATTCGGACGTGTAGGGACGTAATTAAGTACGGACTGTTTGAGAAAGTTAATTTATGTTGGAAAATCGAGCATATGCGATTTTTTAAATCGAAGTGCAAGGTGTTAGTGCTCAATTTGTGGAGAGAAGTAATTGAATATCCGGTGTTTACTCGCTTTCAAGGGTGTGGGACACAGCGGTCACAAGTGGATTAAACAAAAAAACTTACCGTTTTGAGAGCGACTAACGTTGATTTCTGCACCTGCAATTAGAAAAAAACTTGGTTAGGTATAAATTTTATAATAAATAAGGTTAAGATAAAATATAAAGGGAAAATGCACTGTTTTCTCATCTCCCGGGAAGGATTTTATCAACAGATTTCCCTGAAGTCAGAGGCAATTTGTTTGTCCTTGAAACCGAAGTCGCCAAGTTCTGAAGAATCGTTACAACCAAAATTTATTGGGCGTTTTTCTAAAACGGAGAGAAAGCGAATTACGAAGGGAAAGGGAACAGGACATGTTCGCACTTAAGTCTCACAGTTGTGTACATGAATCAAAGAAATGTCTTGTAGCCCTCTAAGCCTCACGATTCCATCTTTCAATTATTCACGACCGGGTGGGGTTTTTTTAAAGAGTCCATCAGCCTTTCCACCCCTTGGGATCTGGATTGTGTCTGCCTGGCTTTATACGCATCTTCTGTACACACGAAGAAGGAAGAAGCTAAAACCAATTTGTTCTGTGTTAAACTTTCATGACAATGTGCGTGAACACATACAACGAAAAGAGGTGTGATAATCCCATAAAAATCTGTACATTGCCAACGAAATGCAATAATGTGGAGCGGCGATATACGAACGTCAGATATACGCACATTCAATTATCCGAAACTAAAAATAAAATTAGTTTTTCCATGAATTTCCATGAGACAAGCCTTATCTTTATTATTATCTAAGAAAGAGCGAGCATTTTTGGCTGGATAAGGGAGATCACATATTTTAAGTAAAACTTTCAACATGTCGACAGAGTGTCTGAGACTACGCACAGAACAAACCACTAAATCTCAACGCCGCTAAGAAAGGATTTTTTGAAATTCTATCCCTTAGGAAATCATCTGGACATGAAAAAAAATTTTGTGTTTTATTTACTTAAACTATCAATTCTGATAAGCAGACACTACTAAAATATATAAATACACCTTAAACAGGATTATCCCAAAGAATCAGTCATCAAATCCAGGCATTTCTTCTTTTTTTTTTACATTGCCAAATTTGGAAAGTATATGTCGAGGACGCAGCACAACCTCGTGGCTATTTGAATTATTGTTTAATGAAGCTTTGACTAAGGAGGACAATCAAATGTTATGGGATTCAAACGAAACGTTCTGTTACAAATTTGACCGCATAGTACCTAGGCAGCTATGGTACAGATTGGACTGTTACGGCACAAAAAACGATAAGAAAGTGCAGCATAAGTTAAGTTACTATCCCTCTAATGTGTTAAATGTGGATTACATGGTCAACATAAGTAAAATATTTTCAGATTCGTTTCGACAATCGTCCAAATGTAAAGTTACTCCTCTGGTTAATTTAAACTATTAAGCAATATGTATTAACTTCAATATTGAAATTTTCAGTTTTCAGTTATGAAAATATGATTTCCTATGTGTTTCATTTTGTGTTCTTTACTATTGCGGGTTTTCATCGGTGTTCCCATGAACGGCGAGGCTTGAAGCACTTTCACAGTTCATTTATTAGAACGGGATGAAGCTAATAGATCAACAGATACGTTGTACTAGATTTTTCCTCACTTAATTGCTCAGGGAGCATGCGAGAATAAGTTGAAATGATTTCCAGTCTTGCTTTCGCTTTATTTCAAGTATTTATCGTTAATTATTTCCTATATATACATCAATGAAATTCACAATTTGGTGAGCTTTCAAGGAACAACAAAACGTGCTATTAAATGAAAGTGGCCGGTATTACTGAATATGTACGGGACTTTTTTTTCATCCGAGACAATGCA
Source organism: Cimex lectularius (assembly GCF_000648675.2). NCBI lineage: Eukaryota > Metazoa > Arthropoda > Insecta > Hemiptera > Cimicidae > Cimex > Cimex lectularius. Next base: position 412,243 of record NW_019392664.1, read on the forward strand.
AACCCCGCATATTTCTTTAGTGGCGTGGATAAATCGGCGTACTTTGAAGGGGGACTTCGCCACCCAATATTAAATATTCTCCAGGACACGGCGTGTGTAAAGCAGCAAAGCGTTCCGGTCAATTGAAAACAATCTTAATAAACAAACACCTTTGGATTGTAGTTTCAATTTTTTAAATTTATAGATACATTATTTAATAATAATGTGTATTTTCCAATTATTATTTAGCCTTATCGAGTTTTCAGTGAAATAAAGCAAAATAACCTGGGGTAAAAGTAAAGAGTTGCATCCTCAATATTATTGTCCGTAACTGGATAAATGAAAACTGATTTTAACCGAAAAACCGCAATTATTTTATTGACAATTTCAATAATCAATACTGTAAAAAAAATCATGAGAAGAAATAGATCAATTCTACACGAATATTTTTTTCCAAGACAGCAAATAATATTGTGATGACATTATGTGCTAACTGTAAACTATTTAGCCAGAGATGTAAATATTAGATCCAAAAGAAAAAAAGATGGATCTGTTTTACATTAAAATTTATAAATGAGTCGTTCAAACTAAGTTAAACGCGATCAGAATTTTATGAAGTTGTAAAATTTCACTACGAAAAAAATCTCCAGTATAAAATATGTCATAAAAAGCATTTCAAACGTCCCATTAAAATCCATGCGAGCCATTACCCAGTTTCGAATTACACATATAAAAAGAAAAGAATTTGTTGAGGCGAGGTAATTGAATCGGCGTTGAGGTCGGCGGAAGGTTCGAGATCAGACGTGGATCAGGTAATCCAGGTGCACAGTTAGTTGTTTTCCTCCCTTAATTACTTTGACACTTTTCCCTTGCCAGGGAGAACTTTCGTTTTTACTGTTTTTCTCCGTAATCGCATTTTCAGTTTTATAGTTTTCTCCTGCCGCTGAAAAAACCACGAAATTCGATTAGTTTTCACCGTTCGGATGCCTGGCGAAAGCGGGGTGTAATTGGGCAATTATTGGCTATCTTCAACGGGGCGAGTGGTGGGTAGCGATCTGATTGAAGTTGACAGCAATTATAAACATTTAAAGTTGCAACAGCATAACAAATTAATTAAAACAGTTTGTTTTACTAAAAATCGTTCAATAGTTAAGAATTACGTGCCAGTCAGCTGTGGGTTAAAAAGGACGCGTGAAAGACCAGGAAAAGAAGTACAAACACGCAGGGGGCTGGCGATGGCTTAAATTTCCAACATTTTAGAATATATGTGCCAGAACTTAGTGAAATCGTTCAAATTCAAAATAACACTCTAACAAAATATAGACAAACCTCCTTGAAAGTGGCTCGAATGAGCAAATTTGTATATTAAAATATTCTTCAGGGGGAAAACTCGATCAAGCCTGGCTTTAATAGCCCGCTGTAGCCATGGTCGCAAACTGCGCGGAACAAACTCATAACGGTGTGAAATCTACTCCGTGAGAAAGATTCCAAAACCGGTTGCAGATCTACTAGAGTTCCGTGAAGGCTCGCACTATAATATTAGGTTACTAGGTTTAGTGGAAAAATACGATTTCCTTAAATAAATTTTAAAACATGATTATATTTATAAAAAAAGTGAAACGACCTTACTGATGAACTACTGATAATCACTTTGCCGGGTTAATTTATTCTACCTGGTGGTTCGTTCATTTGAGTTTCGGCTTCACGCCTTCTTCACACAGATTCTAACTAGTGAAACGCGTGTGAGTGATACGTAAATTAGCGAGAACAGATGAACCCGCTAAAGTGAACGGTATACATCCGCCCGCAGACGGAACACGATCAACATCAATCACACGATCATCGGGTTGGTATTTTCAAGTAGAAGAAACTGAAATTTTATCTACTCTAGTCTTGTTATTGTTTTGGTGTGTCAGACGCATTTCATCAAGCGCTGGATTTGACTTATTTACCATAATTGGACTAAACACTGTGAAAAGATGTAAAACGTGTGACAGATAAAAACAGAACATAGGTCGGCCAAGACAAACAAATTAAATATTCCGTCAAACATAAAAGGACCAGTTTCTTCCGTATAATACTCTATACATTTTATGCCCGACACTTACATGTACAACAAATGTTCTTATAAATATTTTATAGTAAGTACAACCGATTGAAAAATGCACGATGTAACAACGAAATAAATACACCTCGAAAGAGTAGAGAGATAATGAAGGTCCTTGAGCGTAGAGTACATAATTGGATCCGGGCTATTCTTAGCCCACAAACACGGCAGGCGACGCGATAACCAATCGTCACAAATCGCAACATCCCGCGAATATCCCGCCACCAAAAAATCGGTTAACGACCGGAAATTAGCGATAAAGGAGGGGCTCGCTTCCGACTTTGAGAAAAATCGCGTGCATGAGCGGAAGGGGATGGTTGCACGGCGAATCGGGGTGGCCCTCATGAGCAAAATCGATGCACCCTCCACGCCACCGAATCACGTGTCTCTCCACCATGTGCTTAATTTAACTGCTAGTAAGTATTCAACCCTTGCTTTCCGGCATGTATTATTATAGATTGTAGTCTAGGAGGTATTATGACGTTTAAACTTTCCGGCAGTCAGGATCGATTACTGTCAAGAACGACTTGAAATACCGATAAGGACATCGCGGTAAAGCGAATCGCAGAAATATTTCAACTGTTCTATATCATTGAGTCCAATAATTTTCATCAGACCAAAACTTAAAAAACACATAAATACAAAATGAACATTTAAAAAACGAATTAAGAAGGTCAAATGCAAGTAGAATAAAGGACTGACAAAGAACGAGAAGTGAATGTGAAGGACAAGATTATGATCAAGTCCAACGAAACGGGCATCGAACAACGATTATGTAAAGCTTGGATCCACGAAAGGCTAACAGCGATAATAAACTGATGATGATCGGCAGGAATTATTTGAATAAAATGTAAGCGAATAGCATATTTCTTAATGAATTTACCTTATTAATACGACTATAATTTTTTATATTAATCCATATATGTTTAGAAGTCATAATTGACGGTATTAATTATACTTGTTATCTAAAGTCTTGGTTGAGATGAAAAAGTTGGTGAAGGGATTCGAACCCACGTTCTTCGGCCCAATACGCCGCTGCTCTAACCAAATAGTCATATATAAGCTTAAATGGTCAGATCAGCGGCGTATAGAGCCGAAGTCGTGGGTTCGAATCCCGCTCGTGAGACTAACTTTTTTATCTTAGATAAAAAGAACAATAAATTGAATTTATATATTTATAATAGTGCTGAAAGAACGATTATAAGAGATTTTTATTAATTAATTTAAAATTTAGAAGTTAATTGGACACCAGGAACTAAATTTATCAATACATTGCTGCAAGAGTAGAGATTTGTGCTGATTTTATAGAGGGAAATTTTTTTAAATGATCTCATATAACAAATGTCATTTATAAAGATTAATAATAACAAAGGACCCAAGTATGACCCCTGTGGTATTCCAAACTGTAACTAGTTTTACAGAATGACATGCACTCCAAACCATTTTAATTTAACGACCAAAACAGTGTGATGGACCGTTGAACTTGGACAAGTCGTAATAGACCGATTCAACATGAAAATCTTTGCTTAGAGAGGATAAAATATAATTTCCATAATAAATTAAGTTACTGATAATATGGTAGAACGTCGAAAAAAGAAACTATGTTGTTTTGGATTACTATTCGAATTAAAATCTTGTGATAGAATACGGCACACAATGGAGTCTAAATATTTTTGTAAAAACATGTATGTTATCTTCTTGATGCATTGGTGGAAAGCACCACATTCAAAATTAAACGTAGATTTGTGTACAACTAAATTAAGACTGTTGACTGTTATTGAACAATTGATATGTTAAGGTCAATCAATAATATCAAACATAGCAATTGACAAAACTGGATTTAATGAAGGCCGATTCTTTACCAGTGAAGGTTGTTGCCAATCTATAACATCATTCCCATGGGTCTAGATGTGATCAACATAATGAGCTTGGTAATCTGCAGAAGATAGCTCTTATGTCTGACAGAGCAATAAAGATGTGAAAACTTTTGAGCGGGTGGGGGACGAAGAATAATTTCACTATGTACATTCACGTTTCATCGATTTCTTGTGAATTTTACGGCTCGGCGTATGCGGGTCATTGCACTTTCTCAGGCGTCTCTTCGTAACGATCAAATGAACCCTCGGTTTAACGAATTTATCACCAGGATTTGAGGCATCCGGTTCATTGTGAACGGTGAGTAAAGGCCCGACTATCCGTGCCGCTAACGGCAGCTAGGGATTATTTACTTTTTAATTGGAGTAAGGGCAATTTGTCCGGCTGTCTATTAACGGGAGAAACGCATGTGGAAGATGTGGGTTGGCACGCCTGCGTTCCGGTACACACGTCACATCCTGGCCTAATGTCCCGACGTAATACGCCAATGATCTCCATCAAAATTGGCCCAGAGGTGTACAGAGTCACATCGAATAATTGATTTTCCCCGGTTCCCGGCGTAACTAAATTTTAATCCGGTGGGTCAAGAGAGTTAATCACTATTTCGAGAGGATGCCGGGTGCATTTATCGGTCTTGGCCCGTAGCCGATTCGAATGGAGACCGACTCAATTCAACTTCGAATCGGGCTAGACTTTTAACGTACGTAATTATTTCCTATGCTTGAATTATTTGATTATATTCCGGTATTAAAGGTCGCTCGGTGTGTTCGAAATAACGGAAAGGTGTTGCAAAATAAGTTTAAAATGCGTGAAGGTGTGTCACCTAACCAGAGAACAAGAGGTTTGTGGTTCCCGTGCATTATGCGGATGAATGTATTTATTAGACCATTCTTAATTATTCTTTTTATCTTTATTCCTTTTTTTCCCTTCTTTGGCCAATACCCGGGGGTAAGGTCATTATTTAAATTTTTAAAAAAGTACTTCATTATTCTTAAGAACTAATCTTAAGAATTAAACTCTTAATTATTCTTTTTATCTAAGGCCTTGGTTGAGAAGAAAATGTTAGGACACGAGCGGGATTCGAACCCCTGCCCTTTGACTTGAGTCACGATAGCTCAAGTAGTTAGATCAGCATAGTATTGAGCCGAAGGTCGAGGTTATCAGGGCCACAGTGTTTCTTACTATAATTTACTCTCATCACATTTTTATTTTGTTTAAAAAAATTCATTTGATTATACTTTTGATCTAAGGAATGGGTTGAGATGAAAAAGTTAGACTCACGGCGGGATTCGAACCCCCGGCCTTTACTTAAGTCACGATAGCTCAAGTAGTTAGAGCAGCGGTGCATTGAGCCAAGGTCGTGGGTTCGAATCCCGCCCCTGGGACTAGATATAAAGAATAATTAACTGAAATAATTAATATGGTCAACAGACCACTAAATATAATGGATTTATCATCTCAATGTTTCCCAAATCGTGTTAATCGATAATTGCTTCTACATACTATATCGTTGTATGGAAATCTCTCGAGTAGTAGAAGTAGAATCAGTAGAAAATCTGATTCCAAGTAAAGCAATCGTTCTCACCGCAGGTTTGTGATTCCTCTCAATTTTGCGAGAGAATTTATTTACTTGAATAACGGTATAGGAGTTTTATAAGGTAATAGAGAAATATGCAATATTCTATCGCTCTACTGGGGGAATGAAATGTTTAACATTTGATTTGCCCATGAAAACTAGTTTATGTTAGAACTATTTGGTTCCAGTAAAAATCGTCAACCCTTTATGCAACTGCCCTACTAGACTGAAGCAGATCGATGCGTACAAGCAGTAGCGGGAGGAACCCCAATGAACTCGAGGGACTGTTTTCCATCGTTAATGAACACATTCGGCGTCCACTCAGCCGCTGGTTTCTTCGTAATTAAATGTTCCAAGCCGGGGGCTTTTGAGAGCAGACTTCTGCCGAGTAAGAGAGCGGGATTTAATTCCTCCTTTAAACCGTGAGAGAGGAAGAAACGCCAAGTTTTTCCGTACGGTCGGTCCCGCTACTCGGTCATCATACCGTTACGATTGTTCTGAGAAAGCACCTACATATTTTACGTCATAAATTGTCCAAATTTATGCTATTTTTTGGCGTTTCAGTTTAAATTAGACAAAAGAGTTGTTACAATTTATCTATTTATTTCAATCAAATGAAATAATGCTTAAGCCCTTTCCAGATAAACTATCCGTTGCCATCTCCAAATATTAATGTTTTCCCAGAGTATATCTAGTGTTTTAACATGAGATAGGAACATTTCCATTTCTTGCTGTGCCATTTTTTTTCTATTTAGGATCTAAAATGTGTCTTATAAGTCAATCTTACCAGGGTGTATATACAAGATCCGAGTGGCACCTTTTATATCTAGTCATTTATATCGCTTAACTTTACAAATGAGTTCTACTTTTGTCTCATTTTTTCATGTCAAGTCCTTCAGGCTAATGATACTCTTCGTTCACATCTCCAAATCTTGGAAGCATAGGTCAGAATTGGACAAAAACATTTTTAAATCACTTGCTCTTCATTCTCCGCTAAATTTTTAGAAGTTTTTAACAAGGGTTTGAGGTGGACAAGCGTAGCTTTTCTCTCTTTTAAACATCTTGTTTTGTGATCAGCTATCACAACACATTTATCAACTTTTCTGACAATTTCAAGCGGTCCAGTCAAGAAAGGAAACGCCATTTTCAACGATTCCCCAAGCACTCTATTATAAGATTTGCAATTTCTGTGATTCGTATTGATTGGAGATGATTTACTAAACCAGCGAGAATACGAGTACCAGGAATATCGGAAAAAATTAAGATGTGAGTTCATTACATTGAAAATAATATTTCTCACGAAATTTATGTAGTTTAGCCGTCTCCTATCAGCCTCATCCGTCTACCCTTGTTGTTGTAGTCTGTCAGACAGTTTCGGCGATTGGAGTGGTGATTTGGTCGTTTTTACACTCTTCTCAACTTTATTTGTTTATTAGTGAAAACGCTTTAAGCTTTTTTTTTTCAAATTTAGTACGATCCATCTCGCATCAAAAATAATTTACTACCCCGAAATCGTGCTTTACCCTAGGCATTTACCGACCTTCCGTTATTTACGACGCCTCCCTCATGGGTCCCGTTTTTCTTCGGCGTGGCTTGAGATCTTTTTTTAAGCATAGGAAATTATTGCACGCGTTATAAGTCCAGCCCGTTTCGGCAACGGGCCAAAGCCGAAAAATGCACCCCCGAAAACAACAAGAAAAGCGTGGTAATTTGGCAAAATATCGAGTAATGAGACTTGGTAGGCGAGATCGTGAGAGCGTCATTCTCGTTTGTCACGTACGCGGCACTGCGTTCGATTTTCGTCTCTGCCCTTGGAATTTTCAGACATCTGAAAGTAAAACGGACGAGTAGTCGGGTAGAGCCCAAATGATAAAATATCGCTGAATGAGATGTTTCGCGACTTGTACAAGGAAATAATGACAAACATGCGACCTAAAATGGAAGAAAAAAAGGGTGTAGACAGAACGAGACTGCGTGTAAACAGTACAAAACAAAATAATAGCCTCCCAAAGACGTCTTCAAAACAAACGGGTTTTAATTCAATAATGGAAGATTACCAGTGGAATTACAAATATAGATTTTTTAAAATAAAAATCAACCCCCTTACAAAATCTTAACAAGTTTTGCTTATAGGAACCCCCTTCCTGAGGGAATACTTGGAAAATTGAGAGACCTCGTTTCAAGGGTACCTCCGATAGGTTTTTGATCGATTACTCCGGGTGTGCTCGGCCGGTTACTCATTTTGCAATAATGTCGGTGATAAGCGTTTCCGTATTGCGAATTCCTTCGGGACGAGGGCGCGGAAGCGGATAAAATCAAAGGAGGCTACAAAAAACTTTTATCGATTCATTCAGCCTTTCGATAAAATAACTTATTCACACGCGATCCTGATCGTATAAATAACGTCGTTTTGGCCGTGGGAATAGCTTTATTACGCCGATATCCTTTGGGTCGCCTCCGCCCAAAACTCTCCCATAAACATTTTCATCATCCTTTTCAGCCAAGCTCATGAATGTAATTATTATTAATAATTTTTTTACCCTAAGAAATTTAAATTTTAAAACAATTCTTCTTTACATGTTATATATGTTCGGTCCTCTGGGTTTCCACGGTTGATAGTTGACCCTTGAAAGAACCACACTCATCCAACTAAAAATAGGCCCTAAGAGGTGAACAGACGACACATACTTTCGAGCCAAAACACAACTATATCTCCTGCATGTAGAGAAACGTTGCTCTATGTGTCACACTCAATTGAAGGGTGTCATTCCTTGGGTCTATATAGAGATAGAACAGGAATGCCACCAGATGTGAGAATTGTGCTTGGGCGCGGAAGCGAGCCACTGGATCCCGTGTTCCGATTTTTAGAAGAAATATAGTGAAAACTGTACATACTACTTTATAGATATCTCGTCCTGCGTTTCTTTGTTCTATGTTGAGACTGAATGTACTCATTAGCGTGAATCTGTAGTGTGCCAGGGCTGATAACGGAATATTGAGTACCACTGGACCCTCAAATAAATTAGCAATATAATATGTATTATACTATTATTATACTATTATATTTATAATAGTAATATTTTGATTTGTGCCAATACTATATATTAGGAGCCAACACTATATGGTTGGCCGGATACCGAGATCTGAATACCAATATCCGAGGTGGGATGATCTCGAGGTCTACAGGTAAACTGCAGAAAATCTGAAATTGCTGGCGGACTGCGAGAAGGTTCAGCTCTGTACAGGTGCGTATGTACATATATGCACAGCACATGCAGAGCAGTGCTTATATAAATTAGTAATCAGTATGCAATAACCACGGTAAATAACAAGTGCAAAATCTATAAAATGTAAATACAGAAATTCGAAGGAATTTTCAACACAACAACAACATAATAGACAATGAACATCATATACAAAAGGAACCCGCTTAATTTACGGCTGGCTTTCCTTGGCTCTAACACCAACGAGCAGGAATTCCACCCGATATGACAATTGTGCTTGAGCACCGCGAATCTTTGGGTTACGACTGTTGAAAGAAACAAGGCTGTTTTATTTGACATTTCGGTAGTGAGTATATTGAGAGTAACTGCATTTATTAGAGTGAATGTGCAGTGAGGGCCGAAAACGGAATACCCCAACACAATAGATTAGTTACGAATGAGTGCGTTTAGAGTGATAGTAACAACTGCATTTATTTCTTATATAAATCTCCAGTAAAATTAGTACAATTTGTAATTATACAATTAATTTAAATTAAAAGTTACAAACAGCGCAGAGGATGTTTCTGGTTGTCAGGTTAATTTATAAGAAAAGAAAGTTGGTATTCTTTATGTACGTTCCTTTATATACAGACATATTGATTTAAACTGCCATTCTTTAATAAAATTATAAATTATTAAGCCCAATAAAAATAGGTAATAGTTCTCATAGATTCTTACAGTTCTGTTATAGTTTTCATAGTTCTCATAACAGATCATCTTTTTTACCCTCATCACTTAAGCGCAGTTTAAGCTATAAAGAAATCGGCGATTCGTTCTATTTTAAATATGTCTTAGATGCGATGAGCCAAAACAAACAAAAGCAATGGTCTGCACCTGTTTACAATAAGAAAAAGATATAGTGCGTCTTAGCATCGTGATAGTCGCCTGCATAAAACCTACTTCGTTAATACATAATTAGAAAGAAGTGAAATGTTCAAATTAGAAAATCATCAGTAGTATTCTAACACGTTTTGCCGTACTGCAATACTGGGAGGCGGAAAGCCAAAAATAATGACAATGGGCAGAAAGATTGTCAATAATGATAAAACCTACAGGAGCGGAGGAAAACGAAGGCAATTGTTTCTTTAAACACTACATGGGAAAAATGGTCGATTCAATTACTTTTGATTATTTACATTGGATCACCCATGATGCTTTCTTGATCGATACGCGATTAATATCAACTGAAGAGGAAGAGAGGCTTATCTAAGCCATGAGTACGATTCACATCCTCAAGTTTTTAATGCCTGACCAAATTGTGATTTTTAAATATAATATTTTTTAATATGAAAAAATGTTATTGTAAATCTAAAATCTATGCTGTGTAAACAAAAATAATCTGGTTGCAGGTGCGATGATGACTCATTGTTTTAAAATTTGCATGATTCACTTTGCACATGTATAACAATGAATTTTTTCAACTTCTCAATTTTTTATAGACTATGTTTTTATTATTGTTTAACATATCAGTTTTGTAGGCCAAGCGAAAACACACGGGCCTTATGATAATTAATGAATAATGATAAACAATTAGATATCTGTTCCTTCCTTACTATCAAATAATTACATTCTAATCGTTTCTACAGCTCCTGAATTTATCAGTAGATTAAATTTGGCGCAATATCACATGTCAAAATATAGAAATGTCGGTACAATTGAACAGCTTCGTCCCCTGAAATTTAATATATAAAATTATAATGATGAAATTTACGCGTGCCAGAGATTATTTATCACATAAATGCCTTTTAATCTCTCAGTACAAATTATACACAAAAAATCCTCCTTAAAATCCTTTCGGAATTGAAACGCGAGTACCTCAAGGCAGTTAGTTCACTAGGGCTTTTTCTCTACCTTCTCTTTATAAGCGATTTACCAACAAATACGGTTTTAAAAACAGCTCACTTTGCTAATGATGTCGGCATATTGTCAAAACATGATTCCTCCGAAGAAATTCATTTTGTGCTACAGGAATTCGTCAGCAATTGGTACACAAAATGTTGGAAAAAAGCGAAGTCACAAGTACAATTCACTTATCGTCAAATAAAGCAATTTTTTGCAGGGAAAACCCGTAAGAAAACATCGGTGTGATATCTAGGGTACATCTGGACTAAAAGCTAAAAAAACACACTATGGGAAACGTATATTAAAAACATTGTCACAAGAGCATCGAATGTACGCACTGAAACATCACCTCGCCAGTAAAACCATCTCTTTCTACGTTAAGCGACTCATTCTTATATTGATCATAAGGCCATTATATATATATAGAGCTTATAATTAATTATTTATTGCAAGCTATTGTTGCCAAATGGTATGGCCCCGCTTCGATGGACGACAGAGTGTGGGAGATAGTCCGCATTGCTCTGGTCCTACGCTGGCTAGCGAAAGGTAGGTATGACAGCACGTCTTCGAGAGGCTTGAACCTTCTCCCACCCCTACACAAACACACGCACACACCGAACCTGAAGCGTCAGTTGAATACGAGAGTCGAATTGAGACATGCTATATTGTTAATTATGTTGACTAAATATAACTATGTCAAGAAACAGTGATTGATTTGTTGGAAGATGGCGAATGTCCACCTATCCCATTCGGTCATCCTTATTCACCAAAATATGTTAATACGTTCATTAAATGAGGAACGCCGATTTGTCTTCATACAAGATTCAAGTCATATTTTATATTTAGTATACTATCACTACTGTAGTATGCGAATAAAGTTTTTAAAAACTGGTAAATATTTGATTTATTGTCCGTCAGTAGTTCGTCAACGACTTACAAATAAACGTCCTACTGGTTTAAATTGGCATTTTATCTTGCTTCTAAGGGGAGAAAATGGAATATCTCTATTTCAAGTGATGCCGGGCTCTTTTGTACGCCAAAAGATAAAACAAGGATGTGCGAGGAGAACGAGATTACATAACGCCGATGACGCAACATATCACTGCGTCACCCCCGAGCATTCCTTAACGACCGCAATTATTTCACATTTCGGTATCACTAACATTTGCCAGAACCGTAAATGAAACGGCTTTGGGGTGTTCGACTGTCACCGATTAAACAATTTGACAAATATTTCTGTAAATGTTTTTTTAGTTGAGTGCTAATGTTCGTCATCAGAAAAGAAATGCTAGAAGATAAATGTACCCTACTTTTTGCAAACAGCTCCCTCAATAATCATCAAAGATTTCGAATATTGAAATTGTTTGCCATTTGTACCCGATTTTTTTTTAAATTTTGACGAACTGTTACAAACAAAACCTTCAGAACTAATTACAGAGGTATTGTGTGAAATGTCGTAATCAGTTACACTTGCTGCTATTCACATTGAACTACTACTAGCTACCTACAATTAATGTTATTAGTGATTATTTTTTTCAACACGAAAAATGGATAATTGTTAAGAGTTTGTATGACATCTCCGCTCGCTATCCTTGGACGTGATGAAGTGTGTGACAGGCAAAACTAACGAAGATTAGGCAAACCAGCATGACTGTTACATAAATCTGTACTATGATCTTCAAACTCAAAACTTTCTGTAAGATCACAACGCTTATTAAAGATTCCCGTAGAGTCTTTAAGGTTTTTGCTTTTACTCTCCCGGGGGTAGGAATCTCAGCCTGCATAAATCTTCTTACCAACAGAGGGCATGAACAGCTGTGTTCTTTTCTTCCTTACAATATCTGCACATGTTTCTGCAGCTCCGAGTCTATACATATCCGTTAATGAACTTTTTTCATGGCTCTGTCCTAGAATAAATTCTCACGGGCCCGAAGATGTCTGACGTCCACGTTTTGACCAATTTGGTAAGCCGCAAAAAAAAGGGGGTTGAGGTGTCCAGATCGAACATTCCTTGGCAATTTTGACGTCCTCTCCGCTGCCTCTATGCCCTGTGTATCCTGGTTATCCAAACAATTTGATTTCCTGGAGTTACCATTCATTTTGTCATAGCCTTTGGATAAAATGTTTCGAAAGGACCGAAAATAATTCTATCAGAAGGCAGCCTTTTACTTTTGCCTTCTTTGTTATATAGATAAGTCTCAAACTGTTATTTATTACAGATCCATATTATTTATAAACTGAACATATTGGAAATTTATTAAGCCCCTTGGAAACATATCATTATTGATCCAATGTTGTACCTAGGGCCAGTTTTGCAGTCTGTCCTTTGATATAACAGTTGGCCGTTTTAAATCAATGCAATTTTTGAACAGTTTTATATGGTATATGTAGTTATCGATTTTGATGAATTTTAGAGGTTAATTGTGTGAAACAGAGTAGCTAGTGCAAGTAGAGAACGACACACTTTAAATCTGTCGTGTTGAGAATTATCCCATGAAACAAACTATTTCGTCACGCTGTTCTCAAATGAAACGAACAAAAACTCTTCCGGTATTGTAGAAAAATCGAGTAAAATGTACAGTGCGTTCAGTGGAAACTCATCGAACTGTTCAACGTCTTCAAGTTGTGTTTAGGAATAGTAAACTTAATATTCAAACTCATCAGGCGAAACATAATAATCTAATCCGGAGGAATAGTTCTCGAGAGTACCTGAAGTACACATTCTTCAAAATATTGATGAAGATAAGCAACCGTTTGACGCAAGAAAAAAAGGAAGTTTTCCAAGAAAAAAAGATAATTCTTCGATTACACAGATAACTACAGTTGAGAAAAACTACCCGTCGTATCGTGTTGCAAAGCATATTTTCTATTTAAATGCTTTGTTGGTACCTTCATTTCGATAAAATCCTTTTTTTTTCTTTTTTTTTTAATTTGGCCTTCAAAGGCTAGAACAGGATCTAGGGCATGCAAAACCTAATAAGATATGGTTGTTTCAAGAGGACCAATAAATAAAAGTATAACGGGCATGGCATTGCAACGGCGGTCTAGAGAATTGTCAAACAAAATCGGAAATTGATTTAGCTTAGCGTACATTTTGAAGGAGGACTTTAATTAAATCAAATAATCGAAAAATTAATCCGGTATCATTTTTTGCTTCGAGCTGGCCGTGAAGAATTGTACAAGATTCTAAGTTTCGTGCACTAAAACGAATAGAGCTTAGCCAAATCTGAAAATAAGTACAAATCAACTGCGCCTATTAATCATAGGCAGATAAGAAGAAAAACAAAGAATGCTTCAAATTCTCGAATCTCAACTTTCTCTCTTGTCGCTTTTAATCTTACGGAAATTTCGTTTTGATATAATTAGTACGTCAAGAGTTTGTTTATGAAAACATAAAACTTTTTCTGTGACAAATACTGACTACAGACCCCTGTCTTCTACTGCGACTTAACAGATCTATTGAGGAGTTAACCCTTCTTTCTTTCCGTTCAGTAGAATATGTATGTACCTTTGAGATAGTTGAGAAGTTTCCAGGGTTCTTCTTCGCTAAATCCTCTAGGTGTTAGTATAGCATATCCGAAGAGGCTGTACGTTTTCAGAGCTACTGCTTCATAATCACATAGGACATGTTTCGATGTCTCTGTTCTTTCATGACAAAAGCGGGGATTGTTATTTAAATGTGGTAATTAAGAGCCAGATAAATGTTTGCCTTCCTGGTTGAGATGTTCAGAACCAACTTTTGATTGTTTTGCATCTGATGAATTCCCCCTCTTTCTGGTCATTTCTTTCTCCGCCCCTTCCTAACAGTTAGATGTTCTGGGATGTTGCAGTTATGATCGAAAGGCGAGCTGTTCCTGTTTTTCCAAGTTGGTCTTGTTTGTTACCTTCTTCAACCCCCTCTTGCCCTGGTACCTACATAGTTTCCCCAGACATGTTTGGCTGGCCATCTTTGAGCTCTAAAGCATTCAATACGTAGCCGGCTGAGAATATATTTGTTTGTCCCCGTTTTAATCCCTTTTAAAGCAACTCTTGAGAACCAACTTCTATTGCATGGTTCTCAGCGTGTAAAATAGATGGTGCAGGTCCTAGACGTTTCGCTAGGTGAAAATTTAAGTCTACGATTTCTGCCCCCACTCCATATTCGATTAGTTTCACAGATTATATTCTTCCAAACATATCTGCTTTTTTATTAGGTAGGGTACGTTAATGATTTTTAATTTAATCTCATTTACTTTTATCCATGTTATGACTTTATGATGGCTTTTTTTTACATCAGGGTTTATTAGATTTTGTCCTAGGAGTTTGTTCAACTTTCGTATGCCATGCTTTGATGTTAGTATACAAAACTGGCAAAAAAAGTACATACTAAGCATTTAAATCTGACCTCTCAAAATACTGTATGAACAGCCAAAAAACCCTGCTTATGTGCAACAAAACTTAACTTACTAAAGTATATAAATTAATGCGTCTATTACACTGTTTGAGGCCTATTTGGGACCTTTCCATTCCGGCCTAAATTTGATTACTTATATTAATAACATCCCAAATATATTTAAACTATATATCATTCCATTAAAATTTCGAAAATAATAGAGAATATATAACAAAATTTTCAATAGGAAAACTGGTCATATTCTCTTTTATTTCCACGCTTATTTTCAATTGTAGATGGATAATTTTCATTAGGTCCATTCAGCCTGTTTTGAAGTTGATTTTTCACAAATACAATGTTATCGATTGATTAGTGACCGTTAGTCGATGATTATTCGGAGATCGCGACACATACACCAGTCCGCATCTCACGATCTCCGAATAGTTACCGACTGAATTTGTTAAAACAGTGTACATATTAAAAAACATACCTTACAAGTGAAACAATAAAAAATGGTCAAACAATGTAAAAATGTCTAATCTATTGTCGTGTTATACTTTGAAAACAAACGGGATGCAATTGAGAAGATTGTTTTCAAGAGTGTTTACAAAATGTCTATATCCATTGTTATTAATATTGGGATCCGCCCGGTCTCGTCGAAAGTAGGTCAATGTACACAGCGAATAATAATCTTATTATAAGAAAACGAAAGTATGTCGTTTGGTTAGAAATTAAAAAAATCGATTTCTATTACATGTTTATGAAGTTCAGTTAGATATCGTTATCGTTTAGGATAATTTATTCTTAGACAAATATGCCAATAACGTATATTGTGCATAAAGGTTAACATTAGTCATTATTATATTAGCCGACATATGCGGTATGTTGAATACCATAATATTTTTTAATAAATGGAATTAAAAAAATTGAGGTCATTAAAATTTTTCCCGTAACCCATTTTTTTCACGTGAGATAAACTTGAAAAGGGCGATATGAAAATTTAATTTTAGATATTTTTGTTAGTCGACGATCCACTTTTGTCTTTAATTTCAAGCAACGCTCACATCCGATCTTTATTGATGACCGGTAATAATTCAAGAAGCGTACGGCTGGCCTCATTTTCTGTCAACGTTTCGCTGAATACGCACAACAACGTGGTGAATAAAACGAGCTTTCGCTGCAATTACAGAGTCGAATGCTCCACCTCTTAGCCTAAATCGAGAGTGAAATAAAAAAAATACCTTCTCTTGTTGAACGGCGTGGCGGATACGGTTCCCTTTCCTGAAACAAAAAAAAGGGGTTCAATATTTGCGAGAAAACACCAATCACGATACATTATTAAGGTCACAGGGTGTAAACACGGGGACAGACCACGTTCTGTCGGAGGGTCAAAGACCCGAAGTTTCCTCTAGAATCCGTTCCTACCCCACCGGCTAATTCGTTCCTAAGATTAAACACGGCTGTGATTTCAAAAAGAAATGGGCTTTAATTCCTCGCGAAAGCCAACCAGGAAATTAGCTAAATATCACGAATTTCCTGTTACAATTGAACGCCAAGGAAATTATAAAGATTATGCACGATGCATACAATGACTTTCCAGAACTTATATATTACATACGAGTATCCGCCTTCATTCTGCACCTTATTATTGTTTTAGGTTAATAAAGGGATGTTTTTTAATAATTGTTTCTAAACGTTTTTATAAATAATTGTTATATAATTTTAATAAAATTTACTATACTTGTATAATAATACATACTTTTCACAACTAAGGACTTTTATGGGCGAGTCTATGTGAACTCGAGTTTTCAGATATTTTTAAATTTGTTTCATAAATTGTACTTACGTTTTGCTATTTTTATTGGAGTCCGTGGTATATTAATGATGAAAAAATGTGTGGTGTTTAGTGACCGTTAGCCAATGATTATTTGGAGATCGTGTGATGCGGTCTGGTGTGACGTGTCAACGTTTGGATCTTTATTGAGCTCATCTTCAGAGCCTGGCATTTATAAACATTGTTTAAATTTTACAAATATAGGATGTGGGAAAAAAATGAATTTATACAATGCTAGAAATTTTAAATTCAATCAAAGTATTTGTACTCACTCAAAGTGTTTGTTTTCTGTGTAGATGTGTCATTCTTGTGTGTCGTGTTGAGGGTGCCAGTAAGATATTCATGTTTTATATTTATATACGTTGGATTTTGAAGGGATGGGGAAGGAAATCGGGATAGAAAGACATTTTTATATGAGGAGACGGCTTCTTTGAGGTGAAAGGAGCCGACAATGGGAAAAAATTGGTAATGGTTCGGCCTGGTATCCTTCCATGATTATATAGACGGGGATAATCAGGGAAAGGAAAGCCAAATTGTTGAAGAATTAGACTATGTAGAAATGTTTGATGTATGGAATGTGATGAATGTTTTATGTGTTACATTATATGTTTTCTGTGATGTGATGATGATATATGTATGCTATTGATATTGAATTTGATTAATGATATTAGTGTAGCTGCACTGAGTTTAATGTGTCTGTTCTGTAATTGATCCCTGTTTATGTAAACCATTTCTAAAAAGTTACGTTTATGTTTGTTTTGTTCCATGTGTAATATTTTTGGATTGTTGAAGTCGAAATTCTGTTGGTGTTCAGAATGCTGGGTAACCAGTGTTGTAGGATTTTGTTTGGGTTTTTTGCAATCATTGCTTTACACAATATGGGACCCTCAACACGACATACAAGGATGACACATCTACACAGAAAACAAACTTTTTGAGTGAGTAAAAATACTTTGGTTGAATTAAAAATTTCTAGCATTGTATAAATTCATTTTTTCCACATCCTACATGTATTTGTAAAATTGAAACAATGTTTATAAATCCCAGACCCTGAAGATGATCTCAATAAAGATCGAAACGTTGGTACGATAAAGAAAAAGGTTTTCTAAAACCTACGTCACACCAGACCGCATCTCACGACTTCCAAATAATCATTTAAAAAAAAGGTTGTTTACCAATTGTAATACCCTGAGGAACGCAAAATATATACACCTAAAGCTTGGCATGTTTATACAAGCTCGTTAATTGGAAGGCAGATTCCGTGATTTACATCTAGAATTAACAACTGCTGTTCGATAAGTACATCCTTACAGACGCATAATAACGTAACACAAACAATTGGGGACGTGTTATGTATTTATTTTTTGTGAATTAAATTTTTTCACAATATGAACACTATTGTATTGTTGCTAAACACAACTGTTGACCATATGTAAAAATTACTCCCTAAAAAAGAGAGTAAAGGAATAATTAAATTCAATTTTATAGTAGTCTATGACCTTTCTTTAAAAAATAAGACAGGGCTAAGAGCGAGGTAGGAACAGTTGTTGTATTGCAATATATAAGCCCTCTGCAAGGATTATCCGTTACCAAATAAATTAGTGGTTATAGTATTTATCTCCATTCAATTTCCTTAAGAGAACATTGTAAATAAAGTAAGAAATAAACAAAATTGAGTAATAGATTCCGTTTGTAAGGTTAACGACTTAATAGTAGTAATTATTATTATAAGTTAACTGTTTAAAAGATTTCACGCATGACCTGAAGGACGCGGACTGAACAAAGACCTCCCCACTCACACGTTTGACTTTCGCCAGGGCTTACCGAAAAAAGGACGAACGCGAAAGAAAACGCGCAGGCACTGATGGTAAAGAAAGCCGATATTATGATGATTATCAACAGGTTACGACGTACATAACAGGACGTTCGATCTGATAAAACAATTTATTGGAGGCAATTTATATTTTATTATTCTCAACGTGTTGCTATAAAAGTGTACGTTTGGTATTGAGCTGGACTCTTCGGTACCCGTTTATAAATCACCTCTTTACCGTTGGCACCGCAGAAAAATAAATATGCACGGATTTATTTATTAGGCCCTCCGCCAGAAAATTAAACCGGCTAATGCTGGAGTTATTATGCCCAAAGATAAGGGTGTAACGATTTCAGTTGTAGGCGCAGCCGACTGTGAACAGATAATCTGAAAGAGGGAGAAGGTAAGGCCGCGCCTGGAAGGCGAATATAAACGCCGGTTTCGATAAGGGGAAAAATATGGGAGGAAAAAGGGACGAAACAATTCATTTCTAGGAAAAGCGCCAATAAAAAATGAATTTATCTGTATTTAAATTCGTTCTGATTTAATGACAGTAACGATAAAATAACAAAGATAAAAGGGGGTGATTGGCGACAAATTATCATGTACTGATTAAACTGAGTGAGAGTTTTTTATTTTTAGAAATAAAAAAAAGGCATAACAAACATTAAAAAAACGCGAAAACCCTATTGACGTTGTATAAAGATTAAAACAGCAGGACAAAATAAATTATAGAAACCAAAACATAAACAATAAAAAAGATAAGAAATGAAGGATAATTCTTCGACACATAAATTTACACTAATTGGTCAGCCAGGAGAGAAAATAAAGTAAAAACGTCAATAGTCCTAGACATTAGTTGAAGGTTAAAAAGCGCAGCTGTCTTTCGCACTTCAATTTAAAATAGTCGGGAGGCATATTGTGATGATTATGATGTTAATATGTTTAATGATTATAAATTACGTATTTTGTCAAATCTAATTTTATTCCTAGGTAAATCTTCTTTCATTATTTACATAAACCTTTAGCATTTAAAACTTTTGTTTTAACGACGTCTAACTGCATAAAGAAGTTGAAAATAGAAGGGAGGGTGATTTAAAAATAAAAATGAAAAAACCCACTAAAATTAAAGATAAATGGCAAAATTGCAGACATTACAAAATAATAATAAATATAAAATGTAAATAAGCATGACCTACATCATGTCTTTCATTTGCCAATGAAGCAGATTACTCAAGAGTGTAAGCATTTGCCGCTTTCTTAGAAGGGTTGGTGTCTGTTAGAACGCCTAGCCAAATAGCATGATTATTTCGTCGTCTCTCCCCAAAATCCAAATAGCAGTATACAATAAATAATTGCATAAGTAATGAAAAGCA
Organism: Cimex lectularius; assembly: GCF_000648675.2. Lineage (NCBI taxonomy): Eukaryota > Metazoa > Arthropoda > Insecta > Hemiptera > Cimicidae > Cimex > Cimex lectularius. The sequence goes on from NW_019392664.1 coordinate 432,280, forward strand.
GTTTATTCATCCGTAAGCACAGGCCAGAGATTTTTCCGTTTTGTAAACGAAGTAGTTCTTTGCACATTAAAATTGTTCTTTATTATTTCTGAACTTAATACTTAACACGTCTTACGAGAAAATTTTGATCTTTTTAACAAACGGATTAAAGTAAACGACATCATACAGCGTTTGACGCAGGCGGACTGAACAAATATTAAACATGTCGGCATCTTGCATTTCCCTGTTTATAACCTTAACGACGCACCTTAACGTCAATTTCAAGAAATATGTCTTATTAAATCCATCATATTTAGTGGTCTACTGACCAAATTACTTCTTTCAATTAATTAATCTTTTTTATGTAAGGTTTTAGTTGAAAAATGGCAAAAAGGTGGGAAAATTCGATAGGTTGTAGGTTGAGATGGGGAGTTGGTGTCCGAATAGATCGAAATCACGATAGCTCAAGTGGTTAGAGCAGCGGCGTATTCAGCCGAAGGTCGTGGGTTCGAATCCCGCTCGTGACACTAGCTTTTTTATTTCAACCAAACCTTGCATAAAAAAGATTAATTAATTGAAAAAGGCAGTGTTTATATTTATTTTATTATTATTATTTTTCTTTTTTTGCATTGCTAATATAAATAAACACATGACTTTTGAGCTTCCCAACTGGGAGTAGTGACAAAAAAAACGAGGAAAAGAAAGCAATAGTGGCACAGTTAATAGATAAAATCACTGGCGCATAATTAATATTAGAAAGTAATTGAACAAACGAAGAAAGTGATACAAAATATGACACTTCGAAATTGAAAAAAGTCCTACAATGATAACATCTTTAAAAATTAATTAAAAAATTAACGGCAGATAGTGTAAGAAAAACTGTAATTATTTGGAAAAAATCGAGCAAAATGCTCGCGGTTTAAAAACATTTATTTAGACGATTCATCCCTCTAGGAGTAGTTAATTGTAATAAAATCACAAAAAATTAATGTTTAGTATACACGCAATTCTAGTAATAACTTAAACATCATCAAATTAGTCATCATCGGACGTTGTGTAACCATATAGATTTCGAACATTTGATTCGGCGTCGGCTTAATTTCCACAATCAGTCGGATTGGTTTCAGGTGTTTTGTGATAATCAGCCTCCTTGTTGGGCTTAAGCCGATGCGACAAATTGATTCCAATTGATACCTGTAGGAAGTTCAGTGCCATCGAAGGCAACGCTTTAAAAATTCTTAGGGGTTAAGTCTCAAAAGTTTGGGGGAGAAATCTCCCTGCGTCTTCACACCCTGTTCTAAAACAATTCAACTTGTTCATGCAGGGAGAAGAAAAAGCGTCTAACTTAGAGAGAAGTTCGTGAAAATATATTATCTGCCTTCCGTTTTGTGATATCATTTTAATCCTTCATTTTGTATTGAAACATTACGCAACGTACAGTGTTTTGGCATCTCATTGATGTCATGTATGAATAATATTCAGATAGAGAAGAAAATGTACTGTGCTCGAAACCATACGCTATGTCAATAAATTTGAAGAAGTGAACAAGGAGCGGATTGTGAAGAGATAGAAAAGTCCACGGTCGAGTCTATCAGCTCATCTTACTTCTCTGCCGAAAACCGCCACTGCCAAAATTCAATAAAATTACTGAACCTGCCATAGACCCGCGATTTTAAGGTAAAAACAAAATAATTGTGTCTAAAGAAATTTCAAAGGACTTACTCAGTATAAATTTGTTCAATAAGTGTTTTAAAGGCATATGTTCCGAATATGCTACGAGCGGTTTCAAGATCCGATAGTTTGCGTGAAAAGGAAAAAAATTGTGTGTAATTATGTAACCCCAACATTATTATTCTTTCGCAGATTTTACGTTTTCAGGCAACTAGCTCATGCCTCACTCCTCCTGATTACCATCTTTCGCAAGCAATAGCTTATTCCTTTAAGTTAGTATAAAAAATGGTATAAATGGAAGTTATTTTGATTGCCAATCGCCTATCATGAGGTCTGCGCGGAATTCCTGGGATTATTGGAAGATAAGTTAGCTAGATGAATAGTAAAAATAAAAATAAAAATATTTTGACAGATAACACGGCAGATATAGCACAACTAATTGATAATGTGGTTTAATCGTTTTCGATCATTTCATCAAACTATTTTTTGGCAGATGTTGTCAAATAAATTCAATAAAAGTGGTAAAATGTGGAAACGTGAGGACAGACCAAACCGAATGTAGATGGAACATATGGATTGGAGAAGAATGCATTTTACCATCTCGCAGTCCTCAACAAAAAGACTTGCGAGAATGAGTTGGTTGTAAACTATCATCCTGGTCCACCTATATTTTGGTACTTCCAAAGGGCCCAATAAGACAGCGAAACTGTGAAAATTTGACAGACCAAAACTGGGTCGGTAAACAGATCAAATTGTCGGAGACGATCAAACTGTCATCACCCCTCAAACCTCAAGAAGACTAATTGTTTATCGTAAATAGGTGATAGCCAGGTTCAAACGCACTCACCTGACCTCGCTCCTTCTGAGGAATCTTGTCCAAAGAATGGCCCACTTTATTAATGCAAAGATATAAATACTGGAAGAAAGATGATACTTTTTAGGAATCTCTCTGGATTGCTTAATGGTTATCAGGAGGTCGGTTCTGAACACCTGGGAGCATTTGAAAACGCGAAAGCTGAAGTGAAAATTAATAAGTGCTATTTTTGACAGATAACATTATAGCCAAACTTATTCATTGGTGGTGAGTCCGTCTAATTATTTTGTCTGCATGAAATTGCCAATAAAACCAAGCTCTACTGAAAGTAAAATACATAGAATCGAACTTCAAAGTACCAAAATGACCTTGTTCCTTCAGACAACGTATATATTCCATGCAATGGCACACTTCTTTAACGGAAGGATTGAGAAAAGAAAAAAAAAGGAAAACGACTTTTCATTAAAATTTGAGAATTAATACCGCTGGAGAATCAAGCAGTTCATCTCTCAAGAGATAAATTTGCACGAATGAAAACATTTCATTGCAAATTACAAAATAATTATACCTAGTCTAATTTATTAACTCATAAATGTTGAGTGGCAGTCACTTTGGCAGATAATGGATTTTATGTCATTATAATTCTTAATTGTTGAATCCGGAGATAGTGTTTATTTATTATTTCAAAAGCAAGTATGACAAGTAATCAGATTATTGTTTGACTGACCGGCTGATGTTAGAAAGAAAAAAGTCAAAACAAAAGGAGTCAACATCCCCAACTTTCTACATTCGAGATAAAAACGTCTTGAATTGAATTTATGCACATAGGCTGACTTTCTTTTCTCGTCTTCTCTTTCCGCGGTCGATGACCTACCGTCTCGTAAAATTAAGAAAGCCCTGTTTACCCGGATCCACACTGTGGAATAAAGCCGTGGATCGTGCTTACAGAGATTAGGCTAAACTCTATTTGCAGTGAGTCAAGCTTAACCGCGCCGTAAAACTACTCGTCAGCAGGGAAGTCGTTAAACCCCCGGAGTCAGAGCCGAAACTGCGATTTTTCCATTGCCACGGTGTCACAGACGTTCCAAGAACCGATCGACACTAGATAAAACTTTTTGAGAATATTCGACTAGGTTGACCTTAAAAAAATAAAGAATTTTAATTTAAATCAATGCTGTTTTGACGATGTAGAAACCCGGCAATAGATACTTGGAACCGTATGACCGTTATCATCTGGGCCTTCATTTCCCTCTTGTCGAATGACCCGGTTTGATTACTCATTCCATTGTTTTGATTGCTAATAGAGGTGCATCATATAATGATGTACCATTTAAAAACTAGTTATTTTGTAAAAGGCGCTGACTTTTTCACGTGGATGTACACTAAGTAAAAATTAATCATAAAATATAAAATGAATGAGACAATAAAACTAAACACACTTGGCAATACAATAATGAGATTGGTTTTTCCCGAACGGCACAGACCCACCACTGAAGATGGCGAGAATCACGTCTGAAGACCAAGGTTTATGAGGTGAGGTTCTCACGCCGAAAACCTCAAGAAGAAATTTAACAACACAATTAAAACAAAAATAAACAATTTAACAAAACTGTAAGTAAAAATCGCACCAAACCACATTCCATTTGTATATGGTTTATAAGAACCCCGAGTTTTAGTAGTGGGCCAGTCTGGGGTTCTCGTTAAAAAAAAGATACTTCCGTGAGAAAGGCCAAGTTTATAATTAGAAAGCCGTTAAAGACACTGAAAATATCCACGGCGACAATCTATGGAACTGGAGCAGGTGGACGACTCGAAATCACTTATCCTACATATCCACAAGAATCTGAAAGCTTTTGATAACCACAGGATTCAATATGCCGAATAGCCCACAAATAGAACTTATGCTGGTTCCCTGGGGCGTAGTGACGGCAACGCTGTTCCCAACCAACATAAATAATGACGCCGATGACTCCGTAATGCACCGTCCATGAAGGGTCTCACAACTCTACGCCGTTTACGGTAGGTATGCTCCACTTATAATGCAAAATTCAACGACCTGTCATCGAATAACTTCTCTTGTAATTTTTGGCAACTATATACGGGATACAAATTCGTTTGAAGTAGCCGTACTAAAAAGGCTAGATGCGAGTGCAAATACAAATTTACACATTTAGGTCAAACATTTAAAGTGTTAATAATTACAAATTATACGTTTCAAATAGACTAATAAAAACACATTTATCGTAATAACGATCAAAAACAATTTCACATCTTAGAAAATTCTTGATAATAATATCACGAGGACAATGAAGTGATAATCGTAATAGACGGACCTCAAAAACTAGTATAAATATTTTTAAAAAAACTTAAAATTCATAAATTTCTTTAATTTAACAAAAAATCCAATATTGGTAACTACATAACCGAAATGTCAAATGGTTTATTTTGTTGATTATCAGGATCCCAAAAACTATGTCGACTTGTTGACATTTTTGCAGACCGGTTGAAACCTAAATACTTGTCATTCCTGCCATACAAGGGGGCTTATCGTCCAACCCGTTGGGTTTCGCGGACGAGGGTTAGCAGAACTTTCCAATACTTTCACCTAATTTAATCTCAAATAAAATTCCAAGAGCTAAGCCGGGATTCGAACCGAGAACCCCTATCGTGCAAGGTCGAATTCGAGGCCCTCTTGTCGGCTATTTGATACTGGAATATCAAATTTACATTACATATTGCCTCATTTGGTACTGCAATAATAAACAACCCAACTGACTATTTTATTGAATGATTGGCTTTAAATGTTTTAAATTTCGTATACTGGCTAGTACAAAAATTACAGTTGTCAATTATGTTGAGTGGTCAATCGAAAAACTCACATTAAATTTCGTTAACTCGTTGATAACAAAAAAAATTAAATTGACCATTTAATTGAAATTTCAATTGCCCATTTCAACCGAAATATCCAGTTGTTTATTTTGTGAATTAGTTAATCCTGGAATATCGATTGACTAACTAATATTAAAATACAAAAACATCTAAATAACTGTTTCATTGACCCTTAAATAAAAAAGCTTTTTTTTAATACAAAAAGATCACGTTAGATAGTTCGTTGATTCGTTGATCAATAATGACAATTTGCCGATCTTTTTGAATGTTCGATCACGAAACACTTATTATAAAAATTTTGTTGATCATTAACAAACAAAAAATAAATACGTTAATTAATTTCGTTGACAGGCTGGTAGTTTAATTCCAATTTGTCCATAACAACCAAAATATCCATTTATATATTTTGCCGATTAGACAATACCAGAATATAAAATTGGCAATTTGTACTGACTCGCTTATATGAAAATACCAAAACATCTAACTCACTATTTTATTTGCTGGTTTGCTCTTGCATAAAAATTTCCTTAGCTGGCCAGTAAAAAAATTTCATACTTAGCAATTTTGTTGACTAGCTAGTTCGGAAATATATAGTTATCGATTTCCTTGACTTATCAAATTTAGAAAACTCCGACTTTTGTTGAATCGTGGATAGCAAAAAAAGTGACTTTTTAGTTTGCTGGGTGGTATTGAAATTCCTGTTGTCCATTTCTATCGAAATATCTAGTTGTTTATTTCATCGACCAGTTCATACTAGAATATCGAATTTACTACTTATACTGACTCAATAATATCAAAATATCAAACTTCAAAACAATTTTATGACTGATTGTATCTAAATAAAAGGGTTGTATGATTGTTGACCGGTAGGAGAAAACATACATTGTTCTGTGGACTGGGTTAGTTCAGAAATACCTAGTTTTCGACTGATTTAACCGTTTTGATTGATCAGCTCAACTGCACTCAACTATCGTTGCCAGCAAAAAATTAAATAGCCTATTTCGTTGACTAGTGATACTGAAACGTAAAATAGGAACGTTCCATTGACGGACTGGTAGTGCAATATCAAATCAACCATGTTTATTGACTTCTAGTTTTAAATCAACTAATTTTTATAATTTATTTTTATAAGTTTATTTTTGATATTGAAATGTACCTGGCGATTTCTTGACAGCTGATAAAATATCAGATTCGTTGAGAAGTCGGTATCGAAAACTTAAATCGACTGTTTTGTTGACTGGCTGATACCGAAATCAAATTGACAATGAGACTTAAATGCCAACAGTCTCATTGGTTGAGGCCAAGAAGAAAAGGCTTACATACACGTTTTTGTATACAACATGTTAAAAATATAAAAAATATTGTGTATATATNATATTTATATACATGAACAATTGTTTCAGCAAAATTTGTAACATGTGGCATCATAATAAAGGAAATGAATATAGTTCTGCTAATTACAATAAACATATAACCACTGACAATCTGGTAAGTTTGAGAAATAATGAGTGGTATCGAAAGATAATTTTATGCTAGCAGGTTTACACTGAGGTAATAATAATTTGTCAAGTTTTTTGGCTGGCCAGTATTGATAGTTTGCGTTTACTAAATTGTTTTTATTTCCATTTATCTCAAGATAATTTTCCGATTAGACATATTTGCCGAATCCCTGCAAATGGTTATTTAAAGATCAAAGAATAACACAAACCTACCAAGGTTATGGTATTTCCATATCAGAGATTCCTTGGTAGGAACGTTTTAAATTGTAGTCGAATGGTCTCAAACAGATAATAGCCCCTTAGAGAGGTGCATTTAAGTGGTTTTAAATGATTATTTATCTAGTCACATCGGTAAGGATCGGTTCCTCGGGACTTTCGGGGTCCTCCCTCCTCCCATTAGAAAAAAAAGAAACAGGCGTGGGTCGAGGCCAACTCTCTACACCAGCGTATTTATCTGTTTTTCTCCGCACCCTCTTTCCATCTTCTAATTATAGCTGACGAGTATTCCGGTCAACGAGGGCGTATATAGACATCGGTACCATGTTTGAGGCAGGCTCCTACAGGAATTGATTAAACGAGTGGAATTAATGAATACGGTTCGAAAAGAGGCCCATAATGAGTAACTCATCAAGCCATTCAGCTGTGAATCGAATAAGTGCGTATCATGAGGTAGATCATTATGAATTGTACGATATCTTATGCATAAAAAGCATAAATGTGGGCACGCCTTCAGCGTGACTTCACACCGCGAAGTCAGATTTACAAAAAATCACTTTGTGCGAAACGCATGAATCACTGGAGTGACCTTGTGACTAGAAGCCACGAGCTGAAATTACCCATGCCGTGTCCGAATAAGGGCAAACAGCTTGAATATGCGGACCAAAGATGATTTTTTTTACTGTTTATTGTTACCTTCAAATAGGTAACAATGATATGTTTGGAGATGGAAGGAAAAAGTCGAGAAACAATTGACAGTATTTCAGTATGGGGTTGAACAATTGACAGTTGCTCGAGTTAGGATCACTGGCAAATCACTCCCCGAGATTAAATAGTCCAAAATCTTGGGGTTTGTGAACAGGTCCATGCAGGATACGTGAGCCGACCAAGTTCCGGACCTTTTACGGATGGGGTACGAGTCGACCCAGGCATTTAACCGCTCGGGTCTTGGTCGCCCACCCTGCATAATATTAATATATAGAAGATCCCATGGACATTACGTCTTTAGTCTGCGAAGAGGAAATTCGTCGAAATTTATTTGCAGTTGAGGGTTTATGGTGGTTGGGAGTATTTGGGGAATAATGAAAACGAATTAAATCTTTGTCAAAAGGAATATTGAATTCTGTAAATGTTAGCTTCGTTGGAAAGGAGAAAAGGAGCAACGATGATTTTGTTTTCAATATCAGTCTGGATGCGGAGGAAATTGAAATATTTGGCCTAACCCCACACATTCAATCCTTTGGTCCATATCGTGTTATAGCCGACTTTTATTTGATACAGTACATTAGAGGAGCGTTTATCAAGAAGTTCTGTATCGTAACTTCTTGGAGTTTGAGTAATGTGGGAGAGAGAGAGAGAGAGAGAGAGAGAGAGAGAGAGTGTGTGAGTGAGTGAGAGAGAGAGAGAAAGTGTGAGTGAGAAAGAGAGAGAGAGAGATTTCCTCTTGAGATCTGAGGGTAATGAACTTGTTGTTGGTCATCTCCGATCTTCTTGTGGTGTACTATCTTCGCTGTTTTGCTTTGTAAGATCGTGCGATTTGCATTACTTGGATTGTACGTTTTTCCGTGCAAACCAAACCCACCACTTATGGAGACGAAATCCCGAAATTCGTCTGGTACACCAAAACTGTCGTCGGTAGGAAAATGGGAAAGGAACAAATTTCAACTTATTTCTTAACAACGCATTTCATTAACCTAAAAACCCAAATTAAATCACAATAACATGGGGGGAATATACATTAATGACGTCCTTTAATTGCTATGTTAAAATATCTAAGGTCAATTGTTATTCGGATAGAAGACTACCTTAACAACAGATGATCAGATTGTGTCAGAATTATAATTAACAATGATGAAAGCTGTATTCAAGGACGTCGTGCAATTAAGGTATTAATTATAAACATTACAAGACGCTTTTGTCTCAAGTTCGATATTCCCTTACGATCGCTATTTGCGTCAGACTCATTTCGGTATTTTCAATGAAACCGTGTTCAAATGTTGAAAACCAGGATGATGACTTCGGCAAATTTTGATTATTTATGTTATTTCCATTCTCGCTAGTTATCCCCTGACGTTCTTTGTGAAATTTCCATTTGATGTTACCAAACGATGTTGAAAGGCATAATAATTTAGAAGAGCGTAATATTCGAGAAAATTTTGACCTACATTTGAAAATCTTTTCAATTAAAAAATAATAAATACTCGTTCGTGATAGCATGTTGCGAAATCAGCTGTTGACATGCCGTTGGACTGGATTGTGCCCAAAACGGCCTTTTGCCGATCTTGGCACAGGACGAGAAGAGGTGTTGAATTTATGCGCGGTGAAAATCGATTGGATATTGCCTCATTTCCGATTTGTTTTCATCAACCGCTGACCGTTCCCCTTCTCAACACCGACGGAATTGATGCCGTTTTTCGATGGACCTGCCTACACTGTCATCTGCCGAGTAGGCTTTGTTTACTGCTCGGTTCCGATTGAAATTCACGTTTTTGTCCGGTTTATCTCTCATCGGAACCTTTGTACCCCCAAGTACACGGCAAAAAGTGAGCATTAAAAAAATCAATCAAGACAGCAATTAATTATATACTCTAGCCATCATTAATTACACGTATTGGATTGTTTAATCGGAAGGAACAAAAATGTAAAGAATACAATGAAAACTTTACGACTCATTCATCTAGGGTTAACTTTGACTTAATATTGCAAAATAACCTAAAATGATTTGTGCACATAAATCATCGTTCAGCGTAAACAGTTGGTTGGTCTGCGACTTGTTGAACATGTGTCTGTTCTGTTGAACATGTCCATCTCATCATCGATGATGACGGTGAAATACAAAAACGCGTATGATCAGAAAGTTCGGCGAAAAAGCAATATTGTATTGTGCATGCACGAGAAAGAAACGAGAGATAAAATTTTGCGCAGAGTGGGGAAAAATATCGAAAAAGAAAAATAAATAGACAGATACAAACATAATAGAGATAAAAGAAAGACAGAAAGAAAAAGAAAAAAGAGAAGAGAGATAGAGAGAGAGAAACAGAAAGAGAGAGAGAGAGAGAGAGAGAGAGAGAGAGAGAGAGAGAGAGAGAGACAATGTTGACAGACAATAATATATTGCAAAAAATTTTCATTTTCAATTTTGTTACAGACAAACCGCCTAGTGTGATTACTTTGTTAGAAACGAATTTGCTGCGTTCATATTCTAAAAGTGCATGTTGCCAGGTGTGCCAGGAAACAATCTATTGGCAGATATTTGCCGATGTTCATGACTAACAATCGTCTTTTGTAGCTTTGAAAAAATTAATGAACGCACAATTAAAACGGACTAGAAGGTACAAGAAGTATGGTAAATGGATTTGGTTGACGATCATTTGTTTTTATATAAGATCGTTTTGTTTCATTTATATGTTTACTAAATTAGTTTAGTTGCTCTAGTTTTTAATCATGTTCTTGTCAGTTTTAGTTCTATTTTTACGTTAATTTATTTCGCATCCAAGTTAGGTTATCGCAGAACGCGCTAATAATCATCAGTTTCTATTATACTAAAATTACTACGTGTGCTAGCGGACTGGGGCTAGGGCTTGATTAATCGCCCCAGCCGGGGTCGAACGGGGGCTGGCTTAAAGCTCGCCCCCAACACTTATAAAAGTTGAGCTAAAAACAACAGGCAGAAATTAATGGACGCAATGTGTCCTCTTTATTGGAGAGGTGGGAAGAGATCAGTCGGAATATATGACGACGGTCGAGGACGATATCTATGTCAAGTGATGAATGGCCTCCCGGCGCGGCGGTTGTTCGATCGTAAGCTCCCCCGGGAAACTCTACCCCGGCAGATTCAGAGCAGGCTTTCAACTATGTCTTTTCAACTTGTATGAAAGCGGGCCTGGACCGTAATGGATAAATCAATCGGCTGAAAATGATTCAAGCCGCGGTGTATATTAGAAGGCGGTAATTAAACTAGTACAAGCATCAAGGTATAGTATAACATATAATATATGGAATATACTATGATGGATTATTCATAATTAATGATGAGTATTAGCTTGCGACGAAGCAATTGACTGGCAATGACCTAAAGTCAAACATCACAGAGGTAAACAGGAATGCGATAAAGTTCAAAGCAGCAGAAATTACGCAGTTTAGGGAGACCATCATTTTGTCTGCATATCCTCACTGTTTCCTCGAGGACTGAAGATATTAAAAAGCCAAAATTTGTCTGCAAGAGCAAGACAGGTACCAAAATGATCGGAAATGGTTCATCATCGCACAGACCCCATGAAGAAATTTTATAATTTAGTCACATTCGACTATCCTGTCAGGCGGGTTTTGGTATTTCACCATCTTCAATGTGCGTTATTTTGAGCTAGTATGGTAGGGTGGACGGAAACGAATAAACAAACAGCTTTTGTCATATCAGGCACTGAAGATATATATACGCATCTGCCAAACCAAACCACGCTGTCCAAAATGATCAGAAACGACCAAACTATCATCACCGGCAAACTTGTTTTTGTTGAACTGGCGAATTACCTCTTCATAGACTGGTCCTCAGCCTTCAAGCCTTACCATTCTTCCGCAGAGTGAAACTGCCCTCAATTGGATAGATTACTGTAGACTAATACCAGGACGTTACCGAACAACAAATAATATTTGTTAAGTGATAAAATGTTAATACAAATTTAACATTTTAAGTTGCCAGACGCCTTCGTATTTACAACAGACGAAAACAGTTACATATTTTCTTTTCTTTATATTGTGAGGGAGGCTAGGCTAGGGGTAAGGCGCCTTTGTCGATATCTTTTGATGATCCTATTAAAGGTCGATTTCAAGATAGTTGTTGGGTTTTTGTATCTGGGTCATTCCTTTTATGTTTCATTGTATACGTTTGGTCGGGTACATTTCGCATTCATGCTTTCAAAAAGACTAGTTTTTTGCTACTACAACGAGATTGGATACCAGATATGATCAATAACGGTCTGTAGAACTACGCCTATTTGTATACCACTTTGATAATTTTGCGGTCTAAACTGGCTGAAACTTTACTTTAATACAATTTGTCTTTTTAAATCAAGTTAAATTGATTGTGTACGTTTTCATTAAAATTATGTTGGTATTAATGAAAAATCTTGTCTTTTGTTTGGTTTTGACCCGAATTGTCTATTCATTTTCCTCCGATATGCTGAGCGCCATTAACAACGCTATTAATAACGCTATTAATAAAAACATTTCACAGGAAGACAATTCAAAAACATAAAGAAATAAATAAATGTAAGGAACAAAAAATAGGACTATTTACTCCTATACGGCAAACAAACAACGCTCTATTTCAGGAAAATGGTACCACCAATGACGCGAACGCGACTTACGCTGAAGATACAAACGATAACAAATAAATTCCAATAAATTCACGGTCATCATTTTTAATCGCAATAATATCAAATAGGAGATAATCACGTTTTACGATCGAAAAATTGATGTCAAAACGTATTGTGATCTGTTAATAGCAAAAAGGAACCTGGCTGTAATAAATAAAAATAAATTCCCGTGTGACTGAGGGAAAACACGATCAATCCCGTTGAAACACTGACTTTTGGATTTTTTTTTGTTTATGTTTTATTTTTATTTCTTATGTTTTAGACGAGATAGATATTGCCTCATAGACCTTCCTAGGATAATAGTTGAATTCCATTAGCCGTTTGTCAACGTCGAAGAAATGGAGTTTGATAGATCGGTTCCTTTTATTGTACGCTTTGAAAATAAATATCACATCCCAAATTCGTTTTGTGGCGATAAAAGAGGTTTACGTTTAACTTGGGAATCCATCAAATGAAAGCTATTAACACAATTTATGGGCATTTTAAATTTAATCTTATTCATACGGCATGTATTCACTAGAAGGACAAGATTTTTATCCTCGGTAACCTGCTATTATCATTTTTTAAATTTATATATCTGTTTTTATGCCGAATAACTTGAAAAACTGGGTTGTTTCAAGGGTAAAAGTGCCATACGGTTTTGATTGATCAGGTTTTGTGGTTTTATTGAATTGTTAAATATACTTTAATCCAAACCAATTAAAAACGCGAGAATAGAGGGACCAATATGGATATAACAAGCATGATCAAACGGAAGAATTTGTAAAAATATTATAAATATTTTTATTTGTAACTTAGAAGCTTGTCCATGAATGGGAATTCTTTCTTTTCTTTCTTATTTTTTCCTTACTTCTAAAAGAAAAGAAGAAAGAAATATGGTGAACAAGAAAAACGTTTGCTGCCTGTTCGCACATTTTACATTTTAAGATAAGACATACTACCGAACTCACCCTCGCCCGACCTGTTCCTTCTGACAAGTTATTCTGAACAATGGTTCATCATTTTAACGGAGAAGTAAGATCAAAAGAAAAGAAGGAACTGCGCTGGTTCTGAGGTGCGATAGCTTAGGTAATTTTACATTTTAAGTTAAGACCTTCTACCTGACCTTGCTCCTTCAGATGACATACTTCTCGAGCCTGTTTAAGGAAAGGTATAAATACTAGACTACCAGCCTTGCCCAAACCAATATTTAACGCGAGGTACTGAGTTGGGTAGCAGGCCATCTAATGCCATGGACTATATTTCCACAAGAGAAAATTATTCGTTAGAAATGCTCACTACTATATCTCATTTTAATTGAGTAGCATAAGAATAATTTTGTTTTAATAATGTAACCACGTATAAAACATCCGAAGGGAGATATTTTCTGTTTATAACTATTCCTTCAAGGTTTGAACAATGGGCAATTAGATGAATGCACACTTAGCGCCGAGTAGACGACAAAGGAACTGAGAATGTCGTAAGCAACAGAAAGTTAGCATTCCGTGATAGTCAAAGAACTTGCAAAGGAAAATAAGGTTGGTTTAGGCTTAATTTAGACGAATTTAGAACCGGGTTAAGACGGGGCAAACAATTGTTTCAAGGGCAGGGACGGAAGAAAGTTGCTCCTCCCGCTAAGGTGCTGTATTTTAAAATAATTCCTACCCTGCGACTGGAGTCCGTACCGAATCGTAATAAACCCGTTATCCGGCGGCCGGGATCGATCGCATTGCCCACCGTTTCCAGAGGCAAGCAATCCGGAGTGAAATGGGAATTCGGGCATACGGTTCATTCAATTAATTAAGTCTCGATCAGGTTCGTGCCGCGATCGATATCACTTATCTGCAAATTGGCGATAAGGAATTGTTGATACCCTCGAGAGCTATCAAAATTGCCAACTTGACTAAGTTCGTACAATTCGTTTCATTAACGAAGTTGAACCGTGAAGAGACGAACCTTGACATTTCACCCCATATGGCGACGCCTAGCCATTCGACCTCCAGTGGGCGCGATAGCGACAGACGAAAAACGGAATAATTATTAAGCGGCTTCATCATTATTTTTACTTTTGAAAATAGAGGGTAAATAATATAAATTGCAATGTTACTTCTCGACACATTTTTCTGAACATGTATCACATGTTTCAGCTTAAATCGATGGACATTTTTGATTTTAAAAAAAAGTTTCTTAGCTTTTACATAAAAGCAATATTATTCAAAACTCTTATGAAATTAATAAATAGGATTCCTATACTATCAAAAGCCAAATAAATCAAATTTAATCAATGCATAATGTGTTTAAAAACCTAGACAAATTTCCTCTAATTCTTTATATAATAAGGATAATCGCATTAAATAAATGACTTGGCAATTACCATGAAACCAGTCAAACGTTTTTTTATAAAAGGCGAAAGAAAATGCCAGAGGGTGGATCCGATTCTGTATAATTAAATATTGCAATAAAAAGGCCAAAGTTGTTGTTGATAAATGTTTCCCGCGGTGAAATAGAACTTTTTGAGTTCCTCCTCCCACCCACCACCACCCGCAACTTGTTCAAACTTTTATGGAGTTTGCCAGAAATCTGAAACACCCTGTTTAGACAAAAGTGGGAACTCTGACGCTGCCGACCGAAGTTACAAAATGCTCCGAGACCGTTTGACATTCGTCCCGAAATCTCCAGATCAAAACGTGTCAACCACGGCATTGCCGACAGCTCTTATTACGTTTTCTGTCAGAAATAACTTCAGTATGGCATGGAATAACGTGGAACAACGGATTTCAACGACATAAGTTCGTTGCCAAGACTTCGTCCCATTCAGAAGAACAGAAATGAAAACATGCACACATGGTCGTTTTTTTATCATCCTGGTCCGCCTATCTTCGCTACTTTGTTTCCATAATACGCGTTTCAGCATTCATTATCTTCTGGAAAGGGATTGTGCGTTAATATTAGTATTTTTGTGTCAGTGTGTTTGTACGATAGAGAAATACTATACAGACTGGAATGCATAGTTAGAGAAACAGACAAATAGCAACATTAACAAATATATAGATAGTGATATGAGAGCGGGCGAAAGGAAGAGTAGTAAAAAAATAGTAGATGAAATTAAAAAAATGAGAAAGAATGATTCCCAAACAATCAGCACTGTACAAACTAACTATTAAATGTTGTATCTACATAATATATATGCCTTTGAGTATTTATGGTGGTTAGTAGGGTTTCGGGAATAATGGAAGAAAATGACATTTTGGACAAAAGGAATATTAAATCTGTAAGTGTAACAGACACGTAAAAAAAGGAGCTCCGAGGATTTTGCTGTGAATTTCGGATTGAGAAATTTCGACGCGTACAAAATTTAAAATGTTGTGCCTAACACCACACATTCCGTCCATATATCCGTGTCATGTTATAAAGCGTGAAAATATGTAAGAGCGCAGAATGATCAAGAAGCTATGCATCGTTTCATAACTTCTAGATGTTTGGGTAGTGTGAAAGAGGAGAAGTGAGTGAGTGTAAACCCATATTTTAAAAATATTGTAAATTAATATTAAATTATTAAAATATTCCAATAAATATTGGTTTTATAGAGAAAGAGAGAAAAAACAAGAAAGAAAGAGAGGGGAGAGAGAAAAGAAAAAAGAGAGGGAGAGAAAAAAGAAGAAAGAGAGAGGGAGTGTTGTGGCAAAGAGGGAGTGTAAAAATTATTGATTAGTTGTTGATTGAGTATTAGGTTGAGTGAGTGTGGGGGATAAGAGAGAGAGAGGAGAGAGGGGGAGAGAGAGAGCGAGGAGAGAAAAAGAGAGCGAGGAGAGAGAAAGAAAGAGAGAGAGAGAGAAAGAGAGAGAGAGAGAGAAAGAGAGAGAGAGAGAGAGAGAGAAAGAGAGAGAGAGAGAAAGAGAGAGAGGGAGAAAGAGAGAGAGGGAGAAAGAGTGAAAGTGAAGTGAGAGAGATGAGCCTGACAAATGTAATATTCAATTTCTGCGTAACGGCATGTTGACAATCCCAATAATACATCGCAAGAAGTGTTTATTTTTAAGAGAGATTCTTTCTTGGAATCTGCGGGGTAATGAATCTGTAGTTAGTTCATTTTGGTATGCCTATCCTCACCCTATTATTGATCTGTCAGATTTCAACTTCTCTCCATCTTCAGTACTAGGGTTGTCGTTTGTCTGGGCTACTACATAAATCAAGCCTACCATTGATGCTGGCGAAGAGTCTAAACGCTTCTGACTGTCCAAAACAGCTAGAATAGGAAGACCAATACCCCAAGAGGAAATCTCACAATAAATAGTATTGAATATTTTATACCGTAATCACAGCTCATAAGTGTGCTTTCATAGGAGGGTTTGGAATGTTGAAGGATTAAATCTCAAGATAAATAAAAGCGATGATGGCAAAGTCCTTGGGGGCGCTCCACACCCGCCGCCTTTAAGGCATATCCGCCCACTCGGCCGACTTTCGAGTTCTGGGTTAATTAAGCGCATCTGAGGTACGGAAGGATTACTTCCAACATGAGCCGGGTCGTCTGCGAGGAGATCAGCATATTTATGAGCAAACCCCCTAAGGGGGAGAACGGTTATTTCCCGTCTGTATAGCGGCAAAATAGACTATTGTCTAAACGCATAATGCAACCGATGTTTTTCAGTCCCTGAGAGTTCACGGCGAAATGGCATAAAACGTCGAAAGAGAGGCGAACATAAAACACAATAACATCGCATAAACATAACAATTATTCTACCCGTTGTGCCTTGTTGTTTATGTCCCACTATAGAAATTATAAAAACAAGGTCTTACATCTTTCATAGGGAAAAACTCGCATTTGTCAAACGTAGACGATAGAAATAAAACAATGCAGATTTTATGACAATAGAGTAAATTAGCAATAACTCAACAGAAAACATTTCTTTTATTTCGACACACTTTAATTTTTGTAAAATTATTAAAACATTATTATTCTTTCTTATCATTTCTTTAAAAAAACATCAAAAGCCGAGAGCTTTTGGGATAAATCGAGATCAGGTGGTACAGAACGTAAAAACAACACTGAAAATTGACTACGTCAAGGTCGAGTAAATTCGTCTAAGCAGTGGGTAAACTTTATCCCTTCTGAACTATATAATTTATAGAAAAACTCAAACAATTATTCTTTTGTTATCTAACAGCGCTACCAGCTTAAAATAATAGCGAGATTGGGCCAAAACGTGAATGCAGCACTGAAAATGGACTATTATAAGGTCAAGAAGTTCGGCTAAGGGTACATCAGGGGGTAAAATTCAACCCCCTTAGTGACATCTTAATTTAAGCAAGGTTGTAAGAAAGTCTCTTTTTGAAGAAACTTCGTTCTCAAGTAAATGGAACAAAAATTCTTTCACCTTGAAATAATTTTGCAGTCGGCTCTTCGTGCAAAACTCCTGACAAGTATAAATTGCCGTTTTTTCTGATATAGATGGATAATCTAATTGCTTGTTTGTAAACTAAGGATTAATTTTCTTCTATAAGACAGTCTTTGTAAATTAGACAATGCTGTAGGCAGGGCAAAGGGTAGAACTGACGAATGTATAGCACAATTTTGTAATTTATTTAAATTTAACCAACGTTTTACCTTGTAATAAATAGATAATGAGAAACGAAGCGGACAGTAAAGAAAAAAATGTAATAAAGAGCACTAAACAAAGAAAATGTATGAAGAGGTCAATATGGTCATTTCGTACTGGTAGGTAATTTTTACGACTGTACAAATTCCAGAGCTTTCAATGCCGTTCTATTGGGATAATGGCCCTCTCAAGAAGTGGTTTTTAACATCTTTCCTTCCTCTACAGCATTCTACTGAGGTCCAATTAATCCATTGCTACTGAGGTCATAAAATCCGAACTGAAATTTTTCTTTAAAAAAAGAATATGTAGATGAACAGTGGAAGTTAAATTTTATTAAGCCTTTAAACGTTTTTGTGTGATTAACGAATAATCTGGATTACGATGAAAAAACAAATTAAATGTTACTACCAAGCTTTCAACATATTTTAAGGTCATCATCAGAGTCTATATAAATATAAGATTATGAATATATATTTGCGATGCCATTAACTTTTTTCATCTCAACTAAAAACCTTAATTAATTGTAATATATTAATTGGTCAAGCGGACCACGAAATTAGTGAACTTATTCCAGAGGCTCTCCTCTCGTTATAGAAAACGGCCTCTTTTTAAAATTAATGAGACCTTCAAAAAATGAACTTAAGCATTGAACTTAAAGTAAAATAATCCGTCTAATTGTTACAATTATTATTTTTCATGTTTGAATGTAGAACTTCTTTTGTCCTTCTTCTGAGTAATCGAGACTCTTTATCTATTATTTCAACATTCCAGAAGTTAAATTGAAGCCCACTTGTTATATGTTGATATTCCAGTACCATATCTGGATCTATTACAACAATCACAAACATAACCATAAATTATATTTTTTGTTTTGTTTGACTAATGTATTTGATTGGATATTCAATACACAAAATCCTAGATACAAAATTCGATAAATTCAACTTTACTTCCATATCCTTGAGTTTAATATGCAATCAACTCATTTTATTCTTATACCTGTAACAACAATTGATGGATATTTATTTCTTTATCAAATTTTTTTAACTTGGGTGAAATCACTGGAATTCAATGGTTTTGATAGGGTCGTTCATATTTATATTAAATTTAAAGTTTGTTCACTGTTTGTTAACTTCCATGAATTAAGCTAACAATCTATAAACCAATGTCTTTGGGTAGGTATTATTTCTTAAAATTCGGATAGCTCGCTCTTTCACTTCACTCTAGAATCGTGTACTGCTTAGTGCCAAAACTCTTAAGAAATAAGTCTCATTTATTTCGGTTAGAAAACAGTTTTCCTGAGCGAGAAATCTAAACCTACTTAGAGTTTAGCCGTTGTGTGATTAAGAGCATTCAAATACAAATAATAATGTGATTTTAGCGTTTTATAATTGCTTATTAATATGCAATCGGCCAAGGTATGTCGAGATGGGTTTGTCGCGAAGGATTTCATTTTGAAACCGCCCAAGCACTAACCGTTTAAAACATCCAATATAATTAAGCAAACCGGTTAATTTTGTAGAATTCAAACATTTTTGACGATTGACATAGAAATGAGTCGATTTGCTTTAAAAACGGAGTAACATGGAATCTGTGATGATCCTTCCATAATCTCGCCGTCACACTATGAAATCTTGTTTTTCAGCGAATTCCACGGGAAAGATTAGCGATGGTGAAAAAGCCTAATAACCATAATAGACATGAGCCGTAATATGGCGTTAAGCGGTCCACTGTTCCGAGAAGGGAAATAATGAAATCCAACATGTTAAAAAATTTATATTCAAACCGTATTATATTTATTTCAAAACCCAACAACACTCCAATGAAATGAAATTCATTGTTCATATCACAGATAATGTACAATAATAAATTTATTGTTTACATTAAAATTATATTATAGAATCGGTATAATGACATTAAAATTTATAGCGTGAGTACATCATGAACTCGTGTGACAGTTAATTATCACTGGTTAATTAGGACGTTGTCAAAATAGTAATAAAAAAATAAATGACGGTACTACATTTAGAACATGAGGTATTAAATTTAGAACTTACGTACTTTAAAGTTCAGCTAATCTACGTCGACGTAGATAAACCTAATCCAATTTTTTTTATAAGGCATTGAGCCAAAAGCTGTCCACACACTCTTGTAAATCACTATAGATTTTTAATTATCGATTGTTTATTTAAAAGGGGTAACGACCTTTTTGGTCCAAAAATTCCTTTTTTTTTTAAATAAACTACATCCTTTTTTGGCACAGAATGAAACTGGCCCCACGAGATTTCAGGTTTTAGAAGTGTTTCAAATAGTTTGTTGAACGTTGCAAATCATGTCTTTTTTGGTGTATCTTGGATATTCTGTATATAAAACTATCTGCAAGAGGAATCAGTGTTTTTATATAAATTGGACGACTAAGGAACACTTACAACTTGATCAGAACACAGGTGAATTCGGTACAAGTTTCTCCATATTCAAACAATATATATATATATATATACATATATATATATTTTTTTTTTATTATTTATTTTTATTTTTTTTTTTTTTAAGAAAGCTGTTGTTTTAAAACATAAAAAATAAAAAAACCACCAAGAAACGGAGATACAAATTTCTATGTATAAAAAAGTATATTATTATCTCAATTTAAGATTTTTGCCAAAAATTAATGATTCGCCTATTCTAAGATATGAATTCGTACTATACGAAGAAAAATAAACAACAAATAATAGGTTGCAATGTACCAAATTTATTTTGAAGAAATGGTACCGAAATATGGCAACTTTTTGACCAAGCTTTGTTCAATAAAAAAAACTTGGAAAAATTGCTGACACAATTGCAACTTTTGAGTCTGACGCTCAAACTGAAAATACAGATTCTCCTGATAATTAAATGTGTATCAAAATTAAAAATCGAGAAGAAGTGGTTAAATTTTGAAAAACATAAAGAAAGCCATATTTTAGTCCGAAAAACGGTCGGTATTGCCTTAAGGCAAAATTACGTGAGGAAAATGATAAAATTTACAAATTTTCTAACAGAACACATAAATAAATTAATTTTGCAAATTCGAACAAAATCCTCCCCTTTCTTATAGAAAGTTCTGATATGCAAGGAGACACGTTAAGGCTGTTAATGTTCGCTTATCTAGAACGACGGGAAGTTATTCAAACAACAAGCACAATTAAACAACGGTATTTTTATTATGGGAACTAAGGGAAAAGAAAGAGTTTATTGTTTTATTTTATTTGGGTCTCCTAGTCCGCCTAATCTTGCCGGTCAGAGATAAGCCTAAAGTAACGTTTTTGTAGGGCAGTGGGCAAGACATTCTAATAATTAAATCCAATTGTACAATACTGGTGGTTTAGTGTCATATCATCATTTTGATGATAAAGAGTGCTCAAGGGAACTAATCAATGATTAATGACAGTTATTGCTCTGTTCTGCCTCATCTTGCGTGGATTAACTAAAAGCGATTAATAATTACAATCGTGTAACTCAGAAGTTTTTTTTCTTGTTGAGGACAGATTTTTTATGATATTAGTAGCGAACTTAAAAATCCAAATAACAAAAAATAAAGAGTGCCCGTGGTCGAAGCGGTTTTGGCGTTGTGCCGTGACACGGCGGTCATCACTGTGAGGTAAGGATCCCAGGTGGAATCCAGGGGCACTAGGACCCGACAAACTTACGAATGTTTTTTTTTTTTTTTTTTCAAAAAATCGGCACCCCGAGGGTTGATATGACCTATCCTGCTGCGCACCCCCATTAAAAAACATATGTCTGTAATAATTAAACAAATAAAGAAGGTGTTGTTTTTAATAAACATTATAAGTAACTTGTGGTATTTAGTGATCGTTAATTAATGATTATTTGGAGATCGTGAGATGCCGTCTGGTGTGACACAGTAATCTACGTTGAAAACAAATACTTTGAGAGAGTACAAATACTTTGAGTCTAAAATTTCTGATTGTATAAATTCATTTTTTCACATCTTACATGTATTTGTATAATTTAAACTATGTTTATAAATCCCAGGCCCTGAAGATGAATAAAGATCGAAACGTTGGCACGATAAAGAAAATGTTTCTGTAAACCTACATCACACCAGACCGCATCTCACGATCTCCAAATAATCATTATAAGTAACGGAAAAGAATGGGAGGTTTTCTTGCCGACGAGTTCCTGTCCTTTTTAATCTCAACTGCTAAATTTGTAATTTCGATATATTTTGATTTGGTTCGTTTGTTAGCAAAAAAATCTCAGACGACCCTCTGGCAGCAAAAACGAGCCTGACAGAGAAAACCAGCTTGGACACGCGGACCGTTTTGAACGGAAATGATCAAACCACACGTTCAATTTAAATCAGTAAACCGTACAATACTTCAGATTCAATGAATATTATTTAACAAAAGTCAACAAAAATAAGCAATCTCACTGTTTAAAGCATATATAAGCATTCAAAAATACGTTAGATAATACAAATAACAAAAATCAATAATGATAATGTATTAAAGCGTGAGGAAAAAAAATTCTCTGCTGATTTTCTAGTCAAACGTTAAATAGATCGCCGAAGCTGATCTTTTAAATCCGCTTAATCCTGCTAGTTTTAGATAAAATAAAGCCTACAATCTTTTCTGGCAGTGATGGGCGTCTCTATATTTTAAACTACTATCCTGTTTTCATTTTTTCAATGTAATAAAATGATTTATTGCTTTCAAAACGAGAAAAAAAAATTATTTAAGTTAATTTACCAAAATGAAAATTCAGATTACACAACATGCTCACCCATTACACGTTATACGACACAACCGCATAAATGCCGCTTTAAAAAAAAAGTTCTGATATAACAAAACGCGTAAGGGGAAAAATTAAAGGTTTTTAAAGGTGGAAATTGAAAAAGAGGAATGAGTTAAAGCTAGCGAAGCATTGAATGAAAACACGTTTTCAGGAGCAGGCAGATTTTCCCATCGTATTACAACAGGCTGAGAAACTTTTTCGGTTTCCCCTCTAAAAGTCCGCTTCTCCATCTTTTTGGTAAATTGATTGACAATGATTTAAACGGCAAATTCACATTATAGTAATACTAAAATTTTAAAAAAATCATTTTACAGAGCTAATTAGTAATGATTGAATCTAAGCTGTTATAATGTATCGGAGTATATCAAGTGTATTTTCAATAAAAAATGTTGAGTTCAATCAGAGGTTAATTATTTGACGCGGTTCAACTCCATCCTTTTTTCTTAAATTACCAACCGGCCTTCTTTTGTTGTGTAATAGGGCTACAAACTCTCGCCTTTAGAGGATAAGAACGTGTCGGCTTGTGAAAAAGATCTCATTTCCATTTATCAAGGCCTTGTCAGTGGTGCAAGTGCCCACCTGGGAGTAACACTCCCCCCCCCCTTGGAGCTGATTGTTTAATTTGAATTATCCTTCCTTCCTACTCCCGGTATATTTGCGATTAATATTTGTTTTGTACGTACACAACCGACGATAGCTGCAAATCATGTAATAAAAGGTTTCCGTTTCAATTTTGTGGAGTCAAACTTTTGACAGGAGTCTGATTGATCATCTCTGGTACCCACAACGCGCTGACACATTTCCAGATGGTTATCATGCATAATCGCATTTGACGTTGATAGAGGTCGAAGTGGGACAATAATTTTGTTTATATAAGAGTTTCTTGAAAATCATACAAATCAACAGCGCAAAAAATTAGCATGTCTAAACATAGACTTAGGTATATACAAACTTAGGAAATAGGTATATACGAACCCTAACCTAAGAAAAACCCAACATCAAACTTCTAACCAAAATTAAATTAAATGAGCGGACTACAAAGATATCAGATCAGACGAAAGAAAAGCTGAATTTTGGCTTATACTTCCAAACAATCATACAAACCAGGAGTTTTATGAAAAATTATCATTCCATTTTTTTTTTTTTTTTCACTTTATACGGCGATCCTTCTTACCATACAAACTTGGACAATATTTTTCCTTTAAAATCATACAAGTCAACAGCACAAAATTTCAAAATTAGCATGTTTAAGCATAACAAGAGGATTACACTCGTCCAACCTCTGCAATAGAGGCAGAATATATGCAAACAATCTCTTGGAAACAGGGAGATAAAAAATCTGAACTAAGAGAGTCATCATAAAAAGTCTAACCAAATCGGATGAGCTAACTGCAAAAATTACAGACAAAATTAAGGAAAGGGACCATTTTGGCATAGCCTTCCAAACAAACACACAAACCAGGTGTTTTATGAGCAATGACGTCCTATAAAAAAAATTGAACAGTGTACCCGTAATTCGTTATTAAGTAAGCGGGTAAACCGACCAAATTTCTTCCTAATGCCTAGAACTTACCCTTATCGATATTCCTGGATACAACCATGCAATTGTGTTCTATGCACTGAGATAACCAGGAAACATACTATAAAATGTGCTGTAACACAACCAGAGAGTGCTTACAACTCTCAGATATCTGCAGAAAACGAAGTGACCGTGATGAAATGCCAAGCCAAAAGAGTGAGGATAGGCAGATCAAAATGGTAAGAAATGACCAAACTGCAGGTTCATCACCTATAGACTCAAAGATGAACGCCACCCTAAGAATAATAACCTCGGCTTCTTCACTTGACATTACCCATTAAATTTCTAACGAAGTTTTAGCCAGCTTGCGGTCCTTCCACTTTGGAAAAACAAGAATAAACCAGGGAGGAAGGTACTTAACTTACCCTAAGGGAGTGCGCATTTGTTGTTGTGGGCATAGTGAGGGGTTTTTGGTGTTTTAATAACACAGAGAGAAATCTCTAGGTACATACTAAAAAATTAATAAACAAATAAATGACAAGGCTGGACTCTTGATCCTATATTTAACATATAGGATAGTATGTAGCATTCATATTTTCAGATATTTTCAACTTTTTTTTTTCCAATCCACGTAAATAACTGACCATGAGGCTACCAGGTGAGAAGACGTTCCAGAATTGCCAAATTCTTATTTCGTCAAGATACGATGTTTGTTTACAAGGGGTTTAAAAGTGACAGCGGGTTTTTTTTTTTTTTTTTTTTTTAATCAGTTTTTCCCCGCTAAACGCAGAAACAGTCTACATAATACAAAATGATTACAATATTAAGGTTGTAGAAGGTTATAAAGCCCAGTGTCTTTCGCACTTCTAACGCAAATGTAAAAAGAGACAGGTTGCAATCTGCACATATGTAAATATTTGGTCAAATAAACTAGTTTTTCTTCTTCTACAAGGGGTTTGAAAAAAATTAGCTTTAATTTTCATTTTACCCAATTTCATTTAGCATAACAATACGAAAATAGTATATTCTATTATTGTATTATTATTTATAGAGTAAGTCAGAGGGTTGATTTTGACAATCATTCGTTCATTGGGACAATAAAAAAAGGCGAGACAAAGACTTTCAAAGAATTCTGAGAGACGCAAATAGAATTAGATCAACCCGGACAATAGGCTAAAAATAGCCAGTTCGATAAGTCTAAAAATAAAAATTTCTTTAATGTTTCATCGTGGGTTGTGCCCGGGCGTGATTTCGTTTCCAGTCTCTTTGTGTCGATCGGGTGGTTTTGAAAGGTCCGTAAAAATAAGGGGGATGAGGCGATTAAAAGGTATCCAAAAGACTTGAGTTAATCGCGATGTAAATAGACTTAAGGGTTTAAGTGAGGTTTTTTACCATTTCCTTAATTAATTTTAATAAGACCTGACATAAAAAAATCATTCTGCATAACTGTTCATTTAATAATGAGGACATTTTTACATTCAGAAGTATATGTTGGTAATTGTTTGCATTACTTATAATTTAAAAAAAATTTAATTCACGTAAAAGGTAAACTTTAACTAAAGGGAATAACGCCGAAAGACTCAAATTTTTCATGAATAGCTATTTTTGTTTCAAATGTACCATTTTGAAACGATTTTAGGAGTAAAAACAATAATTTAAACAAAAACTAATATACACGTTTAGGAAATTTTTTTTTACATACGCAATTAAAAACATGATCCATAAGACAGGTGAAATAAAAAAATATTGTCAGCTTATTCTTTGATTCAACACAAAACAATGGACTGATCACAATATTCAACTCTCTAAGGGTGATATTTAAAGAAGTACAGAAACAAAATCAATAATTTCAGAATGAATAATGCACACTTTGCAGGTTAAACGTTATAATCGGACCTTTAAATTTTAACTTTTCTCTAAATGGAATTTTTTTACGAATTAAATGAACCCTTGTAATAATACAAGTGTCCAAGCAATAAAACAGCGATTATAACAAGCAACATATACTTTATATTTCCTTTCATACATCGTTAAATTTTATCTACTGATTAACAAAGCAAAATTATTTCGATCATAAATCTCGTCTTATGAAATTACTATGTTACAAAAATTATTATCAATTATCAACGGGACCGCCGATACTTGCTGGTAATTTCTCGTGGTGGACAATTTATAGACCTCCTAGTAAAACCATTTTTGCAACAAATCTACTGAGTTAGCATTATGCATCAATTATTAATTGTGAATTAAGAGTTATTTTCTATTTTTTATTGAAAAAAAAAGAAGATAATAAGTCAATCATCTCTGGGTTCGCCTGTTCTCCCTAATAATCACTACGGTTTTTTGTAAATTGGCAAATTGTAAACAGCGTTTCAGGGTGAATTAAACCATTGCAAATGATTTGTTTTTGTGATTGCATTAAGGTTGGGAATGATTTTTTTTTTAACAACTGCTAGCTAGATAGAACCGCTTAGGGTCCGTCTATTCTCGCTGGTGATGCATTTGGTGAATTTTTATTTCACGTTTTGTGATGAATGAACAAATCAAAGTGTTGTGACCTAAATAATAAATTATAAGCTCTTTTCTGTTTTAATAACAAAACCAAGTCAAAAACGATAGATATTTAAATGTTCAATGCTCTAAGAGGACTTGAAAGTCGATTTTCTCTGGGTCCGCCTATTCAAGCTGGTATTGGGAGAATTTTTATTTTGTCATTAATGAAACTATCTTAACTTTATGATCTAAATAAATTAAAAGTAGTTTTATTTTTAATTACAGAACAATATCATTTACAAGTTTTAATGTACTTAAGAGGATTCTAAAACCGACGTCTTTGGCTCCGCCTATTTTCGCTGGATTTACTGGTGTTTATATTTGTTATATTTTGAAAAAGCTAAACGACTTGTGAACTAAATATGCTTTCGTTCAATGCATTGACGGTAGGAATGAAAATATTATTTAAACTTGAAAATTACTAGATGTCCATCTAAGAGGTTGCCTATTCTCGCTAGCAAGTATTAGTTGTATATGTGCTGAATATTTATACGACATTTTCCATGTGAAAAACATAAATTTTGTTCTCGAGTGTTTGTTTTTATTATATAATGGATTAAAGTGAAAGAAAAAATCGTTAAATGAAAATCGATCGTCCCCACCTTGGTAATTACGGGTAGTAAGAATTATTAATTTTTAGTCTTTTGCTCCGGCGGAGTTATATGCCGAGGTGTTAAACCTGTGTACCAGATTTGTTTTTGTTTGTCTTATATATCATGATGGACAGCCGGGTTATACGAGCCCATAAAAACAGTTTCGATGATTTCAGGGTATCGTTAACCACCGCCGGCCATCTGTGTTCACTTGGGTGTCTCGGCTCGTCTTCCGACCGTTTCTCGGCCCGGAGGACCTGGAATGCACGGCGGGGAAGACTCAGGGCGATGGGAGGCCGGTGCGAGAGCGGCGTTGCCGGCTGGTGGCCCGGCACCGAGGCCAACCGACAACACAGCTATCCGACTTCGACTTCCCCGTCGTCGGCTACCGGGGAACCTAGGGGGACTTCGCCGCAGTTGGAAGTGCGGGACTTGAATTTCGATGAATTTCCACTCCAAGTCCCCTACTGAAAGATTCACGCGCAAGACAATCATAGTACAGCCAACCAGCTTGTCTTCTGTCTCTAAGTACTACTAAATACATGATTGTAATTAGTACCATTAAAATCAATTATTTTTTAAATTTTCCTAATATAAACATTTTAAGAGTTAAGCATGCTTACGCTTAGCACATTTTTTATTCTTTTTTTAGAATAATCCTCTGTTATTCGTAAACATTATACGTCTATTCTTTTATCATTTCATTCGTCAAGAACAAGCTTATACTTTAGTCGTTTCCAATCACTTTGGTCAGACTTTCCTCGCTGGTTTTCCCTCGAACAAAAATAATATTGTAATTAAAACAACCTGAACAGCAAACTGAAATGTAATTTAAATTATTCTTGGAATCGAGATGAAGATGGCTATATCGCAACTGATAAACTTCATCATAATTAGTACTGTTGAAAGTAAAGGCTTATTTCATTGTCCTAATTATTAGTCAGGTCCGTACCAAAAAGAGTACCTACAGTGAAGATGATCTTTACGACAGTCAGACCCAAATGATCGAACAACAGGTTTATCACCCACCTGGCTCAAAAAGAAAACCATACACGTCAAAGTACTTTGAAAGTGGAGCTGTAAATTGAGTGGAGAAAGTGAAAACCTAGTTGAACTAGAATTTTAGATATGCGAAAGAAAAAAATAACTTCATCGTTTCCGATCATCTTGGGCTACCTATCGTCGTTCCTTCTTTGTAAGATATTATAATAAAGATGGCGAAAAGCCGAACGTGTCTGACAAGCCGAAACAGCGAGGATATGCGAACCAAAACGACCGGAAACGACCTAACTACAGGTTCATCACCCTCAGATCCCATGGAGAAATCTCACAAGCTGATTAGGTCCGTCAACATGCATCATTAGACAAATCAACATGCTTTCTTTTGTATTTGTCTCTAGTTATAAATGAAGTTACATGAATATTACATAATGTGCATAATCCTCTAGTTCATTATATGAAAAAAAACCTACAAATGAACAATGTCAAAGAAGTTTCTTGGTCAATAATAATCTTTTTTTTAAATCAATGGAAAAAAAACTTTTAAATGATGACGCACATTTTTTCAAGAAATTGTATCTATTCATTTGATTGTTTACTTGTTTCTTTTTGGATTAGAGGTTCAATACATGGATCAAGGACGGGTAAGAATTTTCCAAGACTGATCATAGATAATTTTAGGATTTTTATATTTGCGTGAGTTAGGCGCCCTTACTCAAATTCTTCGATACTGTTTTTTCGTCTTCGAGGGAAACACGAACAATCAATTCGATCTGAAGTAATGAAATGCCCGATCGGGAGTAATCGGAAACAACCCGGCTCTACTGTAATTAAGCGGGCGTCCTCTCCCTTTCCAAGTTTTATCACCCTGACAAGTCAATTGCAATCAGACACAGATGTTCAAATTAGTTTATAATTTTTTTTCAACGTTCAATTAAACTTTGATAGCTAGTTAATTAACAATTAATGTTCAAAATCGGAGGTCGAGTAAGGATTCTCATAATTAAAACTTGGTTACGCACATATAACTCACGTCACACACAAAACCAGGTTAATCTCATTCTATTAACGGTATTCTGGCCGACTTACGTTAAATAAATTTTCTTATTTTTTAGAAAAACGTAAACAATCATACTGAAAAACTACTGGAATTTGATCACTTTTGTACAAGATGCGATTAATACAGTATTTGCTGAAAGACAATGATAACTTTTCATAAAAATCAAAACCGCCAAACTTTCATCAACAAATATTAAATAAAATGTATGATTGTTTGTACTATAAAATTAAAGAAAAGATTTTGTATGCATTACTTTTGATATTGATAGGGTCTGGAAACCGGGCACGTTTTACAAACGCTTCCTACACGCACCCTTGTTCCCCTTAAATTCCATTTTACAGACTGCTGCTTCAGAGTGTGGTGCGGCAACTAGTTCCCAGCAAACAGACCGATACAAGCCCGGCGTACCACAAGGGAGCATTCTTAGGCCTATCTTTTATATCATCTATACTGCTGACCTACCTGCACATCCCAATACCACCATCACCACCTATGCGATCGAGCCGTAATTTTCCTCTCTAACTCGAATCCTATCCAAGCTGCCTCCAATATACAATAACACCTTGCGCTCATCGAAGACTGGTACAAATAGAGAAGGACAAATATGAATAAAGAAAAATGTACTCAGTGTACGTTTACACTGAAAAAAACAGTTTTGCTCTTCACTGTACGTCAGCAACAAACCGTACAGACAACACCGACTTCTGTCAAATCAAATACCTAGGACTACTAACACTAAACTAACAAGACTGTACTGCGACTCTTTGACACAGAGAATAGAACAGTGAAGTTCTGCCAAGCCAACATCCAACTCCAGCCCATCCAATCATAAGTCCTCAGACAAATCGTCATAGCTCCTTACTACGTCACTATCCTCAATATCCACAACGACCTCAACCTTCCTTTTCGAAACGAACTGATCTGTTCCCCATTCCAAAGGTTTCACACTAACTCTCGATCCATACTAACCCTACGGCTAGAGCCCTCTCTCCACTTTCCCATCCCGAGAACTAACCACGTCGCTTTAATCGACAATGGCCTCGAGACCTCCTGCCCCTAAATCTCGCAAAATTCGTTCCAGCATTTGCTGGCTTCTCATGGCAGGTGTCCTCCAGCACTGGCATTAGTGTTAGTGCGGTGATGGTGTAAAAAAGTTCTACGATCACATTTGTAATATGTACAAACATGTATATGCTACAAACAAATTTTAAAAAAAATTGTTTTCCTTTTTTGTTACAATCTTTACATTTTGATTCCTCTTTCATGTTGATAAAAGCTAAGTAAAGCCTGTTGCGATTCTTAACAACATAAACAGGGGATTGTTGAAGACGAAAAACATCCCGAAAAAAACCGTAAGTGCTGAAGATGTTAGTCAGCAGAGCGTGTAAAAATAGGAAGAATTTTCTTTTGCAAGGCAAAAACCGCACGGGAAGGCCGCCGACGACAAATGACGACGAACTGGCCAATGTATATTCCCATTTAAACAAACTACTACATTATGCATGCTCGTAGAGACGTCAATCGTATATCAATTGAGGGGACAGAGTAACTAGTGATCTAGTACGGTAGTAATCCAGTAGTGGTCGATTCTGATTCAATCAGAACCCGTTCAAATGCAGCAGTCGTGGAAATATTGAATAGAAACGGAGTCATGACTCGGCAAGGATTCGCATTTCGTTGGTGACTCGGCAAATATCCTTATATTCGAGCTGGCCGTTCTACCTCACCTACCCATATTCCGCAGAGAGAGAAGCGGCCTTCATATTACAACCTCTTCTGGTCAATGGAAAACTATACAAACGCGAAAAAGTTCTGGGTCAATGGAAAAGTGAAAATCTGTTAAATTCAGTTATCCATGTGAAAAAAAAACTTATATGAAAAACTTTATTAATAAGGAACTCGATGTTTTAAAACTATTGAATAAAATACAAAAAGAACAGTACAAATCACCAGAGTGTAACAAAAGTATGCATTTTTTCCTCTTTCCATTACAAAAGTGTATGCAGTGCATTTACCCATTTAATCAGATTTCCAATTCCAGCCCGGATATTTTTTTTAAATAAATGCATTTATTAGTTCATATAATTAACGAGTATTCAGAAAAAATTGTGATTGATTATTTATCAAAACCTTAAAATGAATTTTATAAAGCACAAAATTTTATCAAATGTAAAACATTTTTTTAATTCGAATTTCCAGACCTATGATTGTAGTTTTAACAAAATCAAGGATCAGACGATCGATGATTTCGGAATGACTTCCGAACAATTGTCGGATATTCTTAAAAATGCACTACGAAATCAATGAGTTGGACCCACCGTACACAAATGCGAAATGGAAAGGTTTTTACATTTCCAGAAGCACCCTTCGCCAATTCGCTCTGGAGTACGTAAAAGTAATGGAGCGAAGTAATGGGGTAAATAGTCTGCAGAACCAGCACTCACCGAAAATTTTGGAATTTCGAACTATACGGTACAACGGTATTTTGTTAAGTCTTGCGAAATGATGGATCTGGTTTAACGAGCTCGTTGGTTTGGTCTGTCGAACGCAATTGTTTATAATTAGATTTACGTAATGATTACTATGATATAGAAACTGATAACTGAGGTTTGTCCTTTTGTCGTATACAATCGTATAAAAAGTCCATTAATGACAAAATACCTAATAGGCCAACCATTGCTCATAATAATTAAAGACGATGAAATTACATATTTTCTTAAACTAGAAAGGTAAAGCTAAAAATTGCCCTTCTGCTTAAAAAAAGACCACAATCAGACCTCAAAAATTACTGACTAATTCAAACTTCATCAGCGTACAGAACGGTCCTCGTATTGCCACGTACTCCAGCATGGCACTCTTTTGAACTATTGGTTAAGGTGTCTGATGTGATAACCTATGTTTGACCTTTTCCGATCAATTTTTGGTTTAATCCATCCATGCGGTCCGGCAGTTCACTTTTCAGTGATAGGTTTGGAAGCTTTAGTTGCAGGAAATAATGCACAGACCAACCAATGAAGGTGGCGAAAAGCCAAACTTGTTTGACAGAATAAACTAACCGATACCAGATCGGATACGTCAAAATGCATGTTCATCACCTCGCATAACCTAATAAAAATTGTCACGAAAGACTTTTATTTGCCTTTTCCGATCGAACAATTTCCGTCTTTTTCGAACTAATTGAAAAAAGAGCGTTGAGACAAACTGGCAATGAAACTTCCGAAGCGATGGATTTATCTGGTTCACCTCGCTGGTTTGGTCTGCAAAAGCGATTCTTTATAATCAGATTTGTCTAAAAAATGCTATCATATAAAGACTAATAACTTGATTGAGAGGTTGTTCGTTTTTTACGTTTACAATCATACTGACCAGGATGATCAGAGCCGATCAAACTCTATTTCTAGTTCTATCTCTAACATATTTAATTAAACTAAAAAGAGTAAAGATAAAATTGTTCTTCTGCTTAAAAAACGCCACACATTAAAGTCAGGCTTAAGAAATTAAACCAATAGTTTGATCTTCTACGATCATCTTGACTAGCCTATTTACTTAAGAAACTATTGGTTTCTTTGGTAGCACAAAATAACGCACATATCAACAACTGAACCTGGCAAAATGCCGACAGCAAAAACAAAACAAGACAAGGCAAGACCAGAACGGCGGCTTCAAAATTCAGGTTAATCACCACGCAGACATAACCTAATAAAATTTGTGTCACGTGGGACTTTTTATTTGTCATTTCCGATCAAACCAACCATTTCCGTCTTTTTCGGGCCGATTGGAAACAGTGCGGCAAGGCAACTTTCTAATTCAGACGATAAATCCAATGACCGTTGCCGTAACGCGGTTATCGATCCCGATCCTCGTTTTGTTCACACGTAATTGTTTCGGTTAACGACGTTCCTCCCTGACGGGCGTCTACTTGTTTATAGATAGCTCACGAGATTGAGGGTGTTCCGCCTCACATAATATAAATAGTCAAAGCGTTTCCTCCTCTTTCTAATTTGGAGGAAATGTCCTTGTTGCTCCAGCCAGCTGAACGTATATTTTCAAGACTGTCGTTTTTAAACTGTCGAAGTCTGGGGACTTCGCTCTATTGCATTTATGGAAAAGAGCTAACGCAACATTCGATAAGAATAAACCAATATCATAGTATTAAGCCAACTGTAGTGGCTTAGTCGTTTACGATAATTTCATCATCATCGCCACCTTCCATGGTGGGTTTGCTTTATTTTGTAACACAAAACCTCACACACTGAAGATGGACAAAAGCCGTACGTGTTCATCTCACAATCTTAACTATTTCACAAACATAGTTTACAAACGTTAAGGTCAAAAAGCCCCACATATCACTACATTAATAAATTTAAACAAAAACTGACCGGATGACATTATAAAATCATTTCTAGTAAATCAAAATTGTGCATATAATCTCATGGAAAAGCTAGTTTTTTTTTTAAATCAGCCATTAGACATGTCTTTTTATCTTTGAGTATACCGATATTACGACTATTGTTTTTATCTTTTCTGTTATGTGGTTAGCTAACAGATTTATTAATAGAGGTGTATGTAAATCAAAAATTTAACGATCGTTCCATTTATACGAAAAAATTATTAAATGTATCACACGCATTTTATTGGTGGTAAAATGTTTTGACTTACATATGTACAATTGTTTTAAACATGTCTAAAACTTGTCAGAACCAAGAAAACAATCTTGATCGTTGTGCTTTGATCCTTGTTAAAAGGCGGCCGTTGTAGATCGCCCCCTCATTTACCCAGGGAACGAAAACGTTTGCAATCGATACTATAATTTATTAAAACCCTTCAGCCTGTAACGGCCCCCCAATCCATTATAACGGACAAGGGATTTGTAACTTCGACTTCCGGTATCAAGATTGGTCTGAAAAGTTTTTTTTTTTAATCGTTCAATTTTTTTAAGTACTCAAGTCTTGTTGAACGTGAAATTGGTAAATATTCAAGATAACTAACTCGCAGCTCAAGACTAGGTGGAACAAAGATTAATGATCAGCAATGATCGTATATCTGCCGGTTAATCCGCTTCTACGCCCAACGGTGAACTTTGGAAATACACACTAGGTTGTTACTAAAAGTGCTAGTACATGAAAATAATAATCCTTGGTCAAATCCTGATTTGAATCTTTGTTTAAATATATATTTTATATAATTGTTTCTATTCATTAATCCTTTAGTCAACAATGTGTTCCAACTTCCAACGATTTTTGCGTTTCAATTAATAAAATAAATAAATAATATAATTATAAGATGGGTAAATAATAAAATAATAAGTATGATCGATGATAAATGATATTAGGTACATAAAGTTACTAAAACCAAAATACACTTCCCTAAATTTACTGGGAGCCTAGGTATTACCTTTAAAGCCCTTTGAATTTTTATAGCCAACAAATATAGACATTTTTGGGACTGATGCCGGGGGCAATTTGTTTTCGATGTCCGCTGTTCCAACTACAAATTCATAAATCCTCTGGATTTTATTCAAATTCGAAGTTATTCCATCCGTTGCAGAGCTGAATATCATTACAAAGTATGAAATCTACAAAACCTTCCTAACCGTTTCATTCTTATCTCCAGTTCTTATTTATTTACGAAGGCCAAATTTATATGTGGTTCATAGGGTTCTAAACGCCTGTAAAGTTTCCTGTAGATTAGTGGAGTCGTATCAAAGGTTCAGAGATAAAAACCTGTAAGCATTTGGAAGACAAAATTCTCAAGAAAAAAACTGATTTTCTAAAAAAATTATTTTACGATACAGAAAAAATATGTCAAGATTGTTCATCGGTAAAAAATATATTAACCTACTTTGCAAAAACAAGAAAATATCAATCTGAGCAAATATTTTTTATCATAAATCCAAGTTGATATTTGTTTTCCACACACCGAAAATTTCTTGAATACAAATTTTAGATAAAATCATAAAACAATTTTCCTTCAAAATTATCGTGTCCCAAATGCCTCTATTTTTTCGAAAACCACAAACATGGTGACTTCACTGATCTTACCATCCTTGCCTTCGTAAATACATCAGAACCTAGTCATAAAATAAGAGATTGCTAGTGTTTTGTTGATTTCACCCTTATCCTTCTCGCTTATAAGAACACAAAAACTAAAGGTTGTTGATCTAGACTCAAATAAAGAGAAATGCAGCTTTCCAACGGTTGTAATCGGTTTGTACTTGAGGTCTGGCAGAATATAAATTCATGTCCATTAGTGTTTAAAAAAATTATTATAATTCTTTTGTATATTGTTAATAAAAAAACACATTGTTATTATTATCAATTCGTTTGTAACGTCATGGTCATTGCATAAAAGATTAACCAGAAGAGTTATGAATTTTTAAGTGGAAACCTGAATATTAAACGGTGCTTAAAGTCCGAACTGTTTTTCAAAATGGATTTTTGCCTACTACATTTGAAGCGTCTTTTGGATTGTGTACCCTTTTATACATTTATAATTCATTAAATGTAGTTAATTCCATTTTTATTTCGTATTATTCCATTTAATACGAGAATCTACTGTCCTATCTTAGGTTAAAAAATATTCAGCTGATATATATACAATAACGTTGAAATTTTTCCAAAGTTAAATGCGTATTTTATGAATAAGGTTTTTGGAAAGAATCTAGTAAAGATGTTCTTAGGTTGTTCATTCTTACAGCTAACAGTTCGCTTAATTACTAACCCAAATAACTTATAGGTTATAAATAAAAACATCTATCTTTATGTTTAAAAATATTCGGAAAAATTGAATAAGTTAAATAAACTTACAAGTAGCCAAAAAGTTTGTCAATCAAGATGTCACTTACCTGAAAAATAAAATAAAATTAATTGATCATTCTCAGTACAGTTAAATAATTACTTTTGTGATTACAATTAAGTCAAATGGATTTGAAATATCGCAAACCCGGGAGTTAACAGTTAGTGTGTACAAAATCGTGTCAAACGTAGAACGAACCTTGAAAGCTGGTAAACGTATGTAAAATTATTGAAATTCTTTAAAGCTTGTACTAAAATCAATTAGGCCGGATTCCGTTGTGCATCAAGATAAGAACAGGCCTATAACAAAACTATTGTTTTATGGAAAACAATTGTGGTAATGCAATTTACAACTGCCCTTAAAGTTTTACGACCAACTAACCATCGGATGGATATTGAGGAGAGACGTTAAAATACTTTTGCTAGGAAAAGAGCCAAAGTTTGAGGAAAATATCAGAACAGTTAAAAGATATCACCTTGGAGATTCTTTAAAAAAACATGTACATGAAAACACCGATTGTTATCGTAATCATTCTTTCCTCATATTTATTATAAAAAATAAGAAAATAAAATAATAATAATAATAAAACAAATAATCTGAACAGTTTAAGTTTAATTCATATCTCAGCCACGTTTGAAGGGAAGTTTTCCTGTTGTTTATTTAGTCCGTTTCAAAACAGGACTGTCAATTATTTTGACCGACTATTTATTCTTGATAAATGATTGATAAATTTGTAATAAAGTGGACCGGGCTGCTCGATATCGGCACTGAGAGATATCCAGCGCTCGGAGGTCAATCCAAATGTCATTGACGGGCGTTGTAAAGTGAATGGCATTCAAAATCGCCCTAACAATTGTACAATTCCACAAAAACGCAAAAGAGAAAGACCGTGAGATAATGAGACAGAGAAACTTTATAAATTAATAACATAACAGAACAGGTAGGAATGTGTAAATATTGTAAATAGGTACGTTCATTTTCCTGACCATCTGAATAATTTAAAAGAAACCTATAATTAAAACTTCTACCGTTAAATTTTTGTTTTTATACAAGTTAATTATTGATAAATTTTTTTTGTGTGTGCGCGCGGGTGATTTTGTGCGTGCGTGTGGTAGGGTAGTAAGAGAGCAATCGAAAGTGCGATGGGGGTGTGAGAGGGAGGGTTTCCGAGAGAACTAGTTACTACCAACATGCTTTTTCATATTCGTAGAGTAACGCTGTGTATATATTGGCGTTCATAAATCTTGAAGTTCGGTTGTGTTGGGTTTAGAGAATTGGTAGGGCGTTATTTATCAACACCTGTTTAAGCACATTTTCCCAAATGAATGGAGGTGGCTTCCGGCAATCGGCATAGGAGTGGGATGTGTAAGGTGTCGGACGATTATCGAAACACAATAAGGTCAATTACTGTTGGGCCGCTTCAAAACCCGGCAACAATAGATTGTACCAGTCTGATTCGCATTCTTTGGCTAGAGGGAAACGGCGAATTGAAAGAACGTCGATCGATCCCCACCTGAATTACATACGTACACAAAAGATAAATTTAAAAGTTTTACTCGATTCGCAGACATTGGTGTTGGTATATGGTAAGATCAGTTTCAATAAAATGAAAAGTAAAATATCAAAAGTTATACCGGCTCACTAGACAGTTACAATTTCAAACTACAACACTAAAAATGTAATTGAGAAATATTAGATTTCAAAGATAAATAACTTAAAAACAGGAGATTTCATTGTTATTGAAGCCGGAGTTAAGTAGTTTCCTTTTGAACAATCACTTCTCGTTTCATTAGTGAAGAGCATTGTGGATTTACGAACGTTAAAGTACATCCACCGGGCCCGAGTAATGTATGCGCATACATAGCAGGCAATTATGTAAAACTCTCAACGACCACTTGGACTTTCTTGCCCCTCTGAGAAACAAGCATGCGTACCTAAAAGAAACTAAATTAGTATTTTGACAATTTGGCCGTAGTGAGTTACTTTCGCATCGTGCCGGTCGAAGATGGAAAGAAGGACTTTCCTACTAAATAGGATTTCACTATCATTGTATGCTCTGTAAGTAGTTTCTCACATTATCCTAAATGGTAAATTCCCGAACGGCTAGTAAAAACTACCTTGGACGCAAAACGGTCTCTAATTGCTGAACTTTACTCATGATAAATAAAAGTACGTTTGACCCTTATCTCATAAGCCTGGGCTTTTTTGCGGCCTTTCCTGTGACCCGATTTGATAAGAAATAAATCGAACCAGTGCTGTAAAACGGTACATTAGAACTAACAGGAACAAAAGGAACCCGTAAGTAAGTAGAGGCGAAGGCGGAAGTGGAGGGTGCTTCGACCTCGGTGCTTCACTTCCGCTCAGCCGTCCCTCCTGAAGAACGGCAGCGTGTCAGCAATTATGCAAAGAGCCAACGGGGAAAATTTCCGATTCATAAAATATGCCTGGCCAAATGAAATTAGTATGTCCGGGGTGCCGTATTGTATATCGATGATTTAAACTGTTAAACACGCGCTTCAATTAATTAAAAAGTAATAGATAAGACTTGGGCATTGAGGTTAGAATGGATCAAAAGCTTGGTGTGTAACTTTTGATGGATCAGTTCGTTGTCAAAAGAAATGTGTATATGATGAGGTTAGTGAAGTAGAGAGAAAAGAGCTTTGATTGACGGTCTGAGGACTTTTGATTGCAAGGATTGGAGGAGCTGAATATTGAATGGCTCGGCGGAACCGCACAGTTCCGTCCGTAGATCCTTGTCTTGAGGTTCATTGGAGAAAAAGACAATTTTTTTCAATGTAAATGTACACTGTCCATTTTTAATCATTGCTTTGCCCTCCAATTAGATCTACGAGCTTTGTTGGATAGGATTCGGGTTATACGACATAATTGCCGTGTCACACGAATAGGTGGTAATGATGGTGTTGGGATGTATAGGAAAGTCAGCAATGTAAATGGTATACAGGTGGACCCTCGAAATGTGCTGAAGCGCAAGTATTGAGCCTCGCAACTTTCCCTCAGTAAAATACTTTTTTTTATTGAAAAACATAATGTGATAAAAAAATAAATCAAATCAAAATCAAGATGGGACCAAGAATGCCCCTTGTAGGACAACGTCTTGTAGTGGTCTCATATCTCAGTATTCGTTTTAAGCAATGGTTAGTTAAAAAGTAATCTAGAATAAGTAATATTGGGCGAGTAAGAGGCGTTTATACCTTTCAGATTTTAAGGTTCAGAAATAATACGTAATACACATATTGTACTACAGTAACTCTATACTTCGAATATATTTAATTTTAATATTTAAATCTCATGTCATTACTTTGTACACAACGATCTATCTAAATTTTCGTTTTTTGTTCGATAATTGATCGTAAGAGAGCGTCGATGTTTTTATTCGATACTTTATAGAGAAATGGTAAAACATTGATTTTTTTAAAAGAGATATTGTGTAAAAATTCATCTACGATTTATGGTGAAACTTTTCTTTCCGATGTTTTTGTACGAGAATTGATCGGAAGAGAGATTTTATCGTAAAAGATCGATGCCTTTTGTTCGATATTTCAGGGTGAAACATCAATGTTTCTGTTCGAAATTTTATCGTGGAACATTAATTTTTTTTTAATATATTTTATTTTAAATCATCGAACATATCTAATGCTCTATCTATGTTTTTGTTCGATATTTTATCGCGGAAATATTAATGGTTTTCGATACTTTATTTGCACTGGTTTCAAAAATCCCGCGTTAATAATGAAATTAATTTAAACAGAAAATTTTGAGATAAACTCACACACGTTTTCTGGCAACCCCCGAGTATTCGACGTCGTTTTTAAGATACCAAATAATTTAGGCTCGAAGAAGTGAAAGGTTGTTATATTTTGCATTGAACCACTGAAGACAACGTACGGTTCAGCCGAATAAAAACCAAGGCACTTTATCAAGAAATCAACTTATTTTAAGAGAAGTTTAACCAGGAACTATCAGAATTAATTTTACAACTCTTAAGTATATGTTACTATAAATCCAGTGAGGAGATTATAAACAAGAAACAATAAAACATTTTGTCGTTGCCGTTTAATACTCATTTAATTCCTTCTGTGATCGTCTCGAACTTCATATGGTTAATCTAAAATGATAACGATGAAAGTCACGCCTATGGCCTTCGTTATCTCATTTATGACAGGGGGTCGATTGTGGTTTTGACGATTCGCGAAAACAAGGGGGGAAACCGGTTATCATAGTCGTCTTCGAAATAGCACGGTCTATATATAAAAACGATTCGTGAGTCAGCTGTGAGCCTCGGAGAGCCAAACTGGTTTTATAATCGAGTTTTACGCCGTTGGGAATTATTTTTGTATTTATTACATTATTACACCTAATAACCAGGGGTTATTAAATTGAATTGATTTCCTTAAAATCAATTAAACGGTCACGCTGTTGGACCGTATTTTTCATTAACTTCCTTTTTCCACAAATCTAGTAACTCTTAAAGAACTCGTGAAATGGTTTCACGGTCGAAAGGTTTTTTTACTACGAGAATTACATTAACCAACAATAACAAAAATATTAAACAACAATCAACCCTCTCGTAAAAGTAGGAAAACAGTAGCCACTAAAATATATTACACGGTTTGCCGTCTTTACAACACAAAAGAATAATTACTAATAACTACATTAATTATAACATCCGGGTCCTCAATACTCTGAATCTTCTTCAATAACAGCTTCGTAAACCTGGTCAACCAATTAGAAATTTTGAAAAAAATACACAAGCTTATTGTGGATTGTGGGATAGACCTTCCCTTAAATTTGTCAACTTTGAACTTTCAATTTTGATTTACCAACGCAATGGCTGAAATATGGCGTTTGATTCACGTCAGGGGATGTTCGAGGCCCTGGGTTCGAAACACGGCGTTGCCATTTAAATTTTCCTGTATACTTTTAATGGAGTGAATACTTTATTGCAGTTTTTTTTTTTTTTTTTTTTTTGTATACGTTAAACTATGATTCTAATCAATTTTTCACCTTTCGAGTACTAGCGTAATTATAAAGTTGTTAGAAAATCTTTATATTACTTAACTTTTGATGTATGATGTAAACATCAGATTAAAATTGTGTTTACACGGTTTACGTAACTTTTCTTATCGGGTTTCTGTTTTCATAAAACGAAATTACATCGCACTTTCAGTGTAGATTAGTTTAATAAAAACAAACTTCCGCGGTGTCAGCTTTGGAAATGTTTGTCATTTATACGTCGCGTTTTAGGAAATTTTATTCTCTGAAAATATTAAAATCAGATTAGATTTTATTAGATAAATCATAGTCTATATACAAGGTGGATTCGTGTAGCGAGTTGAAAATGTTAAGATTTCAAAAATGAACTTTTCCATGGGCGAACTGATTCTGATTTGATAAAGAGCAGGTCGCGCACATCCTGCGCGCATCTTTTGGAGCAGGGCGTTGTTGCCGAATAGGAATTGCATCTTCATAACAACTAAAGGATTCAAAGGGTCGGCCGACATAGGATTTATAGCCAGCGATGGGGAGAGGGTGGATGAACCCTAAAAGGGACATGGAATAATAGGAGGGTGAATCATCTTATTGCTCCCGTTCCGCGGGGAAAAGGGGGATCGAGGTCATTAACACCCAATCGAAATTGCAAAGCGTGTCGTTTCCTTTACGAAAATTGTACGTACAATAAATTCCTTTATAGAGTTTATAATAGCGTTATTGAAAATAAATTAGGCAATTTGAAAGAATCACGACCTCTAAAAACAAATCGACCTCTTTTCAATGTCCTCGAATTTATAGAGCGAAATACCTCTATAACCCACATCTAAAATGTTTACATAAATCAACATGATAAACATTGGTTACAAACTGTTACATAGAGAGTGTAAGTTTGTAAAATCATCTCGTTAGGACTGTGAGGTTATGGACTAATGGTTGATCGTCTCTGATCCTTATCGGCCAATTAATTGTCGCCGTTTTCAATGGTTGGTCTGTGTGTTATTCTGTCAGACGTGTTCTATTTTGCTAGTATTATATTTTTTATTGTTTTTACTGGTTTGTTCTATTCAGTTATTGCCTTTTGGAGATTTAGAATTAGTATCGATTTGTTGATGCATACGTTTTCAAGGTTTGAATTGTGCCGCGTCTGTACTATATCGTAATTACTATAGTTTGTCTTCAACTCTAAAACTGTCTTTTAAAACCATAATCCATACATAAAACGAATTAGGCTTAGATTGTTATATGTCATGTATTTAAATTAATTTAAATTTAATATGGTAAACTCATAAATTTGTGAATCATCGCTTTTCCGCGAGGTCATTTCCAATCATCCTATGATACCGGCATTTCGTTGTCTTTAGTGGTTAGTTTGTGTGTTATTTTGTGGGTCGTATCCTTTTTTTATAAGTTGTAAAGTGGTGTCTCGGCATTATCTTTGATGGGGGTATTTTTTTCTGTTGTTTATTTTTCTTTTGTTTAATGTGTCTTTATACCTCTAAAATATCTCTAAATTTTCAAGGAGTCCCTTTCGTACTCTGGTATAAATTGTTCAGCCTCATGTATCTTTGAATATAATTTGTCAGGCTTAAAAGTTGTTATTGATAACAGCAGTCTTTTAAGTTTCTGTAAGTCGGTCTATTTTTTACAAACATGCATGTAAAACACGCAAACGACCGACATATTAGAAAAACCTGTATTTGCATATACCCTCTAAAGATTAATCCAGCGGAAAATTATTCCATGTTGAAAATAATCTTCAAACGATGTGTCAAGATGAAAGGATTTGGAGATGTTTGCATGGCAACCTTTATAGGTTTATGAATGCCTCGAATGTTGTGGGGAGTAGATCGGCCTTTCTATAACATCCCTATCTACCTCCAACCTAGGTTCGTAACAAGGTGGTATCCCCGGCGTGAACACAACCCTAATTGAACCGCATGACCCTTTTGGAAATTTTCACTTTGAACAAACCATTTTATTTGAGACATTTTTCAATTCGACGCGGATTGTTCAGGGCATAAACAAAGTATGATAAGTCACGCCAATCATCAAACGTAAGTTTTTTGTTATTTCTATAGATCATCAATAAGAGAAAAGAAATCATTTGTCTCCCCCTTTATAAGCAATCACCACGTCTCTATTCGCGTCACGTGCCAAGAGTATTCAAGAACTTCGTTCGGCTTCCTGGAAAAAAAAGCTTTGATCACTAAATAAACCGGTCTTGTATTGATTTTTTCAAGCATTACGAAAGGACAAATTCAATGCATGACACTCGCGAAGCGGCAAACAAAAAAGGCAATTTTTAGACAATAATGATGTTTGGGCTTTCCCCTCATTACCAGAAATTTACGAGTTGATTTGTTCAAACTTTAATTTTGTTTACGTTTATCAATAATTTATTTTAAAACGAATTGCGCATGTTTTCAAAACAAAGCATATACGATCAACAGCAGTAATACTATTTCAAGGTCAGACTCGGCGATGAGCGTATAACTACATATACATTATAAGTGTTTCACACTAATTTGTTAAACGAAGTATTTTTCTGTTTTAACCTTTATTTAACACGAAAAAATGCAACTGTTCAAAATATGACATTAACGATCAATAGCACTAATATTTTAGGGCCAACTCATTTATCCAGCATATAGATTTTGCATCCGTTTGTAATGCTTACACACATTAATTTGCTAAATACCATATTATTCTGTTTTACACATTATTTAACAAACAAAAAACCAAAACCTTTCCAAATTATTGCTGTTATAATCACCTGTTGTAATGTTCGAGAG
This sequence comes from Cimex lectularius, assembly GCF_000648675.2. Lineage (NCBI taxonomy): Eukaryota > Metazoa > Arthropoda > Insecta > Hemiptera > Cimicidae > Cimex > Cimex lectularius. The sequence goes on from NW_019392664.1 coordinate 476,411, forward strand.
TCAGACTCAAGGGCGAACGGTGCCCCTATATGTGATCCGTTTTTTATTCTTACTTGTTTAATTTTAATTTGTTAACGTTTTTGCAGTCAAACAAACTACAATAATCACACAGGTTTTAAAAAATTACCGGAAATAATGCTATTTTATGGTCAGGGGCTCAGTACATGGGCGGAAATTTTTCTATGTACCTGCATGTACGTAACACGTCTTTCATGCTTTTTAGTGCATTAACTTTTGTTCGGAATTAAACAATATTTAAATATTTCAATGAATTACTCTTTTATCTTAAATCTTACTTGAAAAAGTTAGTGTCACGAGTCGGATCGAACCCACGACCCCCGCTAACTACCTGCTGCTCTTCTAACCACTTGTGCTATCGTGACTTCGATACACCCGGACACCACTCCCCATCTCAACCTACAACCTTTCGAATTTTTCCACCTTTTGCCATATTTTCAATATAGAAATAAAAGATTTTTCAAACACCACCCTAAAGATAACCAGCAGTTATAAATGGGATTCCAGAATCAGAAACAAGGGCTTAGGTGAAAAGCTGTTTACTTGCTTATGATGCATTTTTTATACTTGTTTGTTTAATTACAATAGATTTTCTCCATACAAAGAACAATAAAAAAGTTTTGAAATATCTATCACTGGAAGTAATGACATACCAGGGTCAGGGGCGCAGAGTGCCTGGGTATGAAACACCTCTTTCATGCTTTTTAAGCCAATTCTCTTAATCTTTTCGTCGGTTTTAAACTAAATTTGACAAAGTTAGAAGTTTCCAACTACCAGCCTAACTATAACCAACAGTAAATGAATGAGATTTTAAGGCCATGTATACAAATGCCTAGCTGATAATTACAATAAATAATTTACCGTTTTTAAACATTTTTGCAAACAATAAGAACCACACGGACTTTAAAACACTATTTCTAGTGGTAATGGTCTGGATGAAAGATTTTGTACCTGCAGGTAACACGTCTTTCAGCTTTCATGTTTTGTTTTTTTCAATTCTCTTTATTTATTGATTCATTTATAGCCGTTTTATACAATATGAACCTGACAGAGCTACACGTTTCCTCCCTAACTATAGCCAGCAGAAATAAATGATTGCAGGGTCAGGCATAAATAAGGTCTGAGTGATAAATAAGCTTTCTACCTGCATTTGATGCGTTTTTTATTCTTTGGTATTTTTTATTGATGATTTTTAATTACAATAAGTTGTTTGGCAATTTTTAATCATTTATACAAAAACTAACCCTTAATTAGTTAAAAATCAAATATTTAGGGTATCGATTATAAAACCCATTAATTCCTACACTCATTCCCAATTTCAAAGGCAAAATGATCACAACCAAGGAGGAACAGCTCCGATATGGAAAATATTTATTTTTAATTCAAGAATCGTAAAATGTTTTAAAATTCAATCACCGCAAGTAATGACATTTCAACGTCGGGGTAATACAAGTGCCTGGGTGAAGGTTTTACACCTGATTGTAACACGTCTTTCGTGCTTTTCTCTATTTTTTTCGGTTTTAAGACTAAAGAGCTAAAGTTTTTTCAAAACACCTTCCTAAAGATAAACCGTAGTAATGAATATGATTTCAGGGTCAGGGACAAGTGTCATGGCAATAATCCTTGCGGTTAAATGTAATACGTATTTCATACTACTTTCTATAGCATTTTATTAAACTGAATTATAACTGTCATAAAGCAAGTAATATGTCAGATCTCTTTTTCTGTTTTTAAACAATGTCTGTTTAGTTTACGTATTTTGAAAAATACAGCTTGATCACCAGCTGCAATATTTCAGTGTGTGGTATTTGTTTTTCAGGGTCTCCTTCCTCGATTCAACGCTGAGCACGGTTTGCAGTAAAACTGTTCCAGTCCACTGTGCTCTGAAGTTGTATTTTCACTTCCGAATCGTTCTTTGCCTTTTGCGTACTGATCTTATAAAACTTACAAAAACAGGACTAAGAATATTCGCTCAGTTATTTAATTTTTATCGAATCATTTTTTTAATAGTTAGCCGGTTCAATTTATTACTAATTACCTTATTGCATTTTTGACACAGTGAAATATACAACCTGTGATTTTACCGTATGCCACTAAGTACAATGGAAGCCTTTCAGAGTATTTTTTTAATAGAAATCTTGTAATCCTAGGTTTAGGCGCATCAATTTTAAAAACGGTCGTTAAGCCGACGATTTACGGTCTCAACGGCCATTAAGATTGGCTGGCTCAGGAAGAAAATGGGAAAGGGGATGAGCGACGGAGCAGGTGTTTACAATCCGGCCCACTCGCAGCAGAGATAGCACCGGCTCTGCAAGCACTGGACGTCGTTCCCTTATCTAGGAACTCCTACCAGCAGATTCTGGAGAGTCCCTCCTCCATTAATTAACTGTCCTTAATTTGTCGGCATGGAGGTTCGAAAAGTTAGCCCACGGTCATAATTAAACCAATGCGCTCTTTACATTGCAATCAGTAAGATGACCGATCCGAAAAAATGTTGTGAAAAAGAGGCATTGTTGAAGATGTTCGTGAAAGAGTGGAGAAAGATCTCGAAGTAGGTCGGGGAGCCTCAGTGAAAGGCAAGTTCATTCAAGTTCACACTCCCGTCTGCAAACCGGTTCAAAGATTTTTTTAACTGCCCACCCAGCAGTCTTTCTTACGAACTATTTCGATCGCACCTTCACCTAGTCATCATCGTGTTAAATGCTGCGCTGAGCGGATGAATCAAAACTTGGGTAATCCTTTCCGCACGTTTATCATATTTTATCATATTCGTCAACTTGATCTCGCTTTGAAGATCAGTGAGCGATCGGAGTCATTATTTCTCTGGTTCTATCAACATCAATCATCTGAGAATTTCGCATTGGTTACCCCTGACATAAAGGATGTGTAAACAATAACCATTAGATGTCGAAAGCAAATATCAAACTAAACTTTCTTCAATTAACCAATCAAATCGATTCATGAAACAACCTATAACCCTAAACATTCTATACTCTTTGATCGTGTTGGTGTACAAGTACTGTACAGCTGGGTCCTCGATTTTCGATGGGTTACTTGTCATGCACTTCAACTTCACTCCATCTATAATTATGAACTATATTGTACTTTTTTCTTATATATTCTCCTGTTTTCCCCGTAGGGTCATTCTTAATTTAAATTTTCTACATCAAGAGAACAAGAGAAGTTCGATCGATTAACTATAATAAATAGTAGATTCCATCATTGCATAGGCACTAGACGTAGATAATAGCATAATTAAAAATCAGATTCGTCTGTTTAGGAGGAAAGCCTTCACACGTTTAAGAGCTGAAAGAACAAGCCGGATATAATTGAGTTTTGCATGGAATGCTCTTTGCTCCGAAACACGCATCACCTTCAGGCACAACGCATTTCACTTAGGCGATCGAGCCTGGCTCTGATATCTCATTACTTTTGGTGATCGCTTTTTTTAAAAATCTTTTTTGTTTTTGTCGTTGTTACTATAAACTACTAGAAACCGTTTAAATACAATCAACCAAACACTCATCACATGCAGGCACAAAGCTTCTCACCTATATGATTGAGACGGACCACAAACCACATTATTTCTGGTGATCGTTCTTTGAAAATTTGTTTTAAAAAATTTTCATTATAAATTATTAAAACCCAAAGAAAACTGGGCAATTTACAAACTAGTATGAAATACGCATCACATGGAGGCATAGAGATTGTCATTTAGGCGATTGAGCCTGATCAAGAAATCTCATTATTATTTCTGGTAATCGTTCTATGAAATTTTAAAAAACTTTGTCATTATAAATTATTAAAAACTAAGAAAATACTTAAATTAAAAAAATCGGTATGAAACACGCGGTCTCCCATTAAATTCAGTATACAACGATAACTTTCAGTTACATGCGAGAGATTTTTAAAGAATTTTTGAAAATAAATTTATGCCAGTGCCACAATACAGTGCGATCTGTAGTCAAGAATGTCCTAATTTAGATTCCAGAGCGTACAGGTACTGGTAGTGAAAAAGGGGACACACATGCAACACAATGATCATCTACAAAGTTTAAAATAAATCTTGCTCAGAACCTGTAAGAAGTATTATCAAATTCTTCTAATCTTAAAACGGACTGGGCCATTGACTTTCACGTAAAAATCATAAAACTATCTGTACGTATCTGCATATTGGAACCTTTCAGCAGGTTGTGGGGAAGCAGGAGATTTCACATTTTATCTTCAACTGTGAAACCGCATAAGATGAACTGTGAAACCGCATGTGTAGGTTTAAAAAGCAAATCAAATCTCTTTAATATTGCAAATACATGTACGTCCGTACCTTGTAAGAAAGGTATAGAATGAACCGGGGATCAGGAGGTAAGATAAACCTTAGTTGGACTTAGCTAGGCCTCAGATAAAACACAGCTGGACGCCGTATAAGAATGAACAAATGCCCTTAGATTTGATGAAGGTGGGGTGAGTATGTAGTGTAGATTAAATTTTTGTAAAAGATTACAATAAAAAAGATAAATCTGTGAGTAGAACCGTCTTTAACAAAAATGTGATCAAATGACTGTTTCCTTAATTCAATAGAAACAATCTTAGATTAGAACATTGACAGGATACTGCCATCTAAAATAAAATACGTTTATTGTACGGTGTAGGTTATGACAAGAAGGAGAATCTCATCATCATCTCCCTCAAGTTTTATTTTCAACTGTGAATCCACAACTAATGAAATTAGACGGTCTATATATTGTAATACCCAAATTAAAGCTCCTTTGTTTTTACCAATATTTGTCCTCCTGGACTTGTAAAACCACATGGTTTAGTGGGGAGAAGCCTGTATATCGGTAAACAAGAGGTACGAATTCAACTAAGACGTACAAGAATTACCCTTTATAATCACATGTTTTGTAGATAATAGTAGGGTTTTATTCATTTTTTTATCATCAAATACAATATTTACAAATTTTTAACACTTAGGTATGGACTTCAGCCCGTCAGCAATACAGGGTGAATTGCTACTCGTGCTACAAACTTCTCCAGTAGATTCTTCACCCTAAAATGAACAAAAAAGTTCATATTGTCCATGGTCCGATTCTCAACCATTTCAGAGTAATTTCGCTTTTTATCGATTTTGAAAGATATCACGTCCTGGCGTCGGAAAATCGTGATATCTTTTAATCTAAACATTTCTCTGAAAATCTAATAGCACCGTTGAAATTCCCGTTAATTTTTCAATAAGAAGATGACGGTGGCAAAATGTTTGGGCTAATTTTTTGTGTTTTATTTCAGCCAGAACTACAAAAAGAGTGGAAAATTGTGTAAATCGGAAAGTGTATAAAGTAATCCAGAGTTTCTAATTTTAGTCTCAGAAGGCAGCAAATTTGAGGAAAACTACCTGATTTAATAACGCTTCCAACGCACTCGTCATTTTCTTATTTAGTGGTTGTGAGACCAAGATGTTGATGACAAAAAGAGAAAAAATGGTGGTTCAAGGATTGCTAATGTTTGAGAGTGACTTGCTACTCGTGCTACAAACTTCACCAGTAGATTCTTGACCCTAAAATGAACAAAAAAGTTCATATTGACCATGGTCCGATTCTCAACCATTTCAGAGTAATTTCGCTTTTTATCGATTTTGAAAGATATCACGTCCTGGCGTCGGAAAATCGTGATATCTTTTAATCTAAACATTTCTCTTAAAATCTATAAGCACCGTTGAAATCCCCGTTAATTTTTCAATAAGAAGATGAAGGTGGCAAAACGTTTGGGTCTTTCTTCCTTGACCTTCTAGCTGTTTGTAAACTTCTTAAGCATTACATACTAAATGGGCATTAAATTAAATTAAAAAATTTCAATGGAATTATGATTTTGATTCTCTCTAAAAATTAACGGGGATTTCAACGGTGCTTATAGATTTTAAGAGAAATGTTTAGATTAAAAGATATCACGATTTTCCGACGCCAGGACGTGATATCTTTCAAAATCGATAAAAAGCGAAATTACTCTGAAATGGTTGAGAATCGGACCATGGACAATATGAACTTTTTTGTTCATTTTAGGGTGAAGAATCTACTGGAGAAGTTTGTAGCACGAGTAGCAATTCACCCTGTATATTCAGTTATATAAATATGTAGAAAAGTACAACGAAAGATGACTTTAAAAGGGCTTTTTACTGTTTTCAAAGTAAAATTTTCAAGTCAGAAGTAGAAAATAGGTTAGTGAGATGGATAGGGAAACAGTTTTGTGGGTGAATGATCGATAACCATTTTTATGGACTATAGCCAAGATATTTTATATTGAGACTCAGTAAAAAATCTATTTTCAAGTTTTACAATAGTAGTGCAATTTTGCTGTAATGCGGGTTTTCGAAACTGAGTACGGCTCATCGTGTTGTCCCGCTTATCTCCTTATTCCACATAACGTTGCCTTTTAATTACCGAAACCACTTTCGCGTTATCACCTAATTAGGGTAATGGAACCTAGAATATCCAAAGCGGAGGATATTAAGAGAACGGAACAAGCAATGGCGGCAGCTTCAAGGACGGGACGTCTTCTCATTCGGGTCAATGCAACCTAGCAGATAAAGACGTGCTCTTTCGGCCATACATACAGGCCGAAAACCCCGCCGTATTTGCCCTCATGCCTTCTACGCCGTATCTGTCGCGATGTGGAAAATTCTCACTTTAAGGACTATTTCGAAATAAACCATCTGATTATTACGCAATGGCTCATTGCGGTGGCCAGTTCTGGGCTATGCGCGTTCCGGATAAATTGAGCTTGGCGATTGCAAACGGATGCATTGTAAAAGCAAACCGTATTTTTTACATAGGTACAAATCGCATATAAAATATCATACCGGAGATAGTTTCGCAATTGACGCATTTCTTCGATGAAATTTTTCGTTAATTACCGACGATTTATTGGGTTGTCCGGAAAATAATGCAGGATTTTGGTATTAAACAAAAAAAAAGAAACTAGTTACTTTAAAGCAATGTTCTTTAATCAAAATAATTTNAAATGAGTAATCCTGTAAACGTAAACAGAATATTTTATATAGATTTTTTTTAATGAAAACTTAAAATCCTGCATTATTTTCCGGACAACCCAATAATACGACCCAAGGCAGAGAGCAAGGCACAATGCAGATTGCACAGCGCGTAATGGCCTAACTCTGAGTAATGGTGCGATTGTGCAATTATCGGCCGACCTTGTATGTCAACGTGTCGGGTCTCACGAAGTGGAATAATTGCTGCAGCTCGTAATAAAGTACGCGATATCCTAATTTACATGGGGATTAGTAAACGTAAGTTTTGTTTTGTAATCTATTTAGTTTTTAGTTTTTTATTTCGTGTAATTCCGAATCTTACCAAATCATAAGATTTTGCAAAATGATTACGGCTCAGTTACAAAAATGGTAAGAGTAGAGTAGTAGTATTTTCCACGCTAGCAGTTCTGGGTTCGAATTCCTTCATAATCGTAGTGTTTTAAAAGTGTTAAAGTGTTAGTTAAGCCGTCATGTATGACAGGAATTGCTTTACATATTACTAAATTTAATGGTCAAATTATTTTTTCCTCTTTGCTGATCCGTACAATGGGCATATTTTTTAGATGACAGTGCCCTGTCAATGTCTATTTGACAGTCTATTTAAAGTTAAATTTGATAATTGTTCATACAGGTTCTGAGCATGATATATTCTAACCGATAATTTTTAGCAAGTTCGAGTCTCTGCAAGTCACTTGTCTTGGCTATTTTTGACTACAGATCGCACAATTCTGCAGTATTGACATATAATTTTTTATTTTTGTTTCTCACATATAAGAGAAATTGCATGTTAGTTAATTTGTTGCAAGTTTCACGTTAAATCTAATGATCAGTAATATATTTTCGCCAATAACGTTCATCACTGGGCATGATGGTAGAGCATCCGGGCGATTAACGACATTAGGCGGACCCTAATTTGCCCTATGCCATCCATCTTTTTTATCCAACCCTCTCTTTGAAAAACCGCATTGTTGGGCCAACAGGGAAAATCGACTTATGACTATTCCTATTAGTATATTGCACGGTTTTAGATTTTTTTACTATTCACTCATTTATTTATACTCGCAAAAATTTCTTAAAATAAAAAAATAAAAATGAACACTTTTTAATATGAGTTTTACTTATTAATATGATTTATATACGATATATAGAATCTGTTTTGCTTCTTTTTATTGCAAGATGTTGAAAAGGTTGTAGAAACGGCGATATAATACGGATCCTAACTTGCTTGTCTCACCGTACCTTATCATTCATACGAAAATTCATTTTGAAAGCATAAAAAAGTTGGGAAATGTTTTTGTTATAATTTAATTATAAAATGTTTTTCTAGTAGAACTGTCATGCAAACTAAATCCAACTCAAATAAAAATAAAATATAATTAAACACATATCATATTAAGATGACTGAATTCAATGGTCGATGGCTATTTTGGACCAAACCGTTCATCACTGGACCCGCCTAGCTATCGTTAAATGTCATTGCTAAACCTGTTTCATCTTTATTATCCTGCAAAAAGGATGTGACAACAAAAGACGACCCGAGAAGATTAAGGAGATCCTTGTACGTTTGTCACATCCATCTTTCATCCTCCCCTTGTCCTTTTAACAAGTGGATCGAATTCCTGAGACAACTGCCAAAATCATTTGGGAAAGGGTAAAGAGACTAAAAAAATCCTATTCATTCTCCCACTTAGCTTGTCGTTTTGATAGATACTTTATTTAATTTCATACGAAATTGGAGGGTCATTCTGGGCCTACGCGGTATCAGTCATTGACAAAAAAGTTTAAATTATGTTTTACGTGAAAATTCTTTGTTAGAAAGTAAGAACGTAGTTCGGACCTAAAGTAAAGCTACGTAAAGCTTAAATGTGTGAAATTTCCCACACGGGCATTTTTATATAACGCAAATTTTTAGGTTATTTTAAAATTATTTTCTATAGGTTATCATTAAAAAATAAACAAACTGTGGTCCGTATAATTTAACTGTATTACTCCACCGCTGGAAAAAAAAATCGGTTAAGTAAGAGCTGAAAAACCGGGTAAGGGTGATAAATAAATGAGCTAAACGAGAGGGGAAGGTCGCCCCACCGGTTCACGGATATAAACAGAAGGCAATAAGTCGGACATGATTTATACAGACTTAAATTAAAACCGTCTCCGCACCCCCGCTGCCCCCGGGCGCCGAGTGGGCCTTGATGTTCTCGCTCGTCCCTTCTCAACAGGACAGGGAGGAACCCTTAGAAGGGGTGGCGACGGGGAGGCCCACCCTAATGATACCGTCGAGGGAATGATCAGGGAATGCAAGAAACATCTGATTGTCCAGATTGTTCAGTACCAGTCCATTAATTAGTTCCCCTGTCTAAATCTTAATTGATATATTTTGAAAATCCTCTTAGGCATATTGAACGTTCCAGAATACTCATTTAATACATTTCCGCAATCTTCTCCATGTTGTGTGTGTTATTCATTATTGCTTTTGAATTTTTTTATTTTTTATATAAAGAATTTCAACTTTCAAGTTTGACCCTAGGGGAAAGTAGGGTGTATAACTAACTTTTTTTTCTTCTTCTTCTTCTAAACCATTTTGATGCATAAAAATTGTAATATTCGACGTACATCAATTTACAATACATTGTATGTTATGTACAAACATTGTAATAACATTTCTATCCAAAAAAAAAAAAAAAAAATCAAAAGAATCGAGTTTCGACCGTCGTAACGCTTATAAAAGGTTGGCTTTTTAGCTGGTTTGACATTTTAAAAAATGTTATGAAAGGGAGCAACGGTTTAAATAGTTGATCCAAAATTAGCACTTAGCAAATTTCATGCTGTTTGGGCTATTATTTTGTACGTAGGCTGGCAATTGTTAGAACAAAAGTGGACTAATCTACAAGAAAATGCGGTGCTAAATCTAAAAATGTGATCCAAAATTGGGAAAAATTACGTTAGAGTGGAGAAAATTCGGGTTTTATGTAAAGAAACGAGTTTTCTTAAATAAATACTTTAAAAAAAAACTTTTGAACGGATTGAGATAAAACCATGAGATTTATGGCATTCTACTCATTTTACATGTACTGTTACATTTACCGACATTTTGTTAACACGGCGAGCGGACCACCCTGCATATACATCACCAACCTTTACATCATAGAAGCCTACGCACATTCACCCTACCAGAGTACTCGATATTCCTTGAAGCGGAGCTGAACCACTCCATTCTCGCTAATAACTTACTTTTACTCTCTAGACGTTAGGCACCAACCCTTCAGTATTCAACCAAATATTTCTTGCCTTTTGTATAGTTAGAAAAATATGACTTGTTTCCTGATGTTTTGATGATGTTTACAACGCTTCACACGTTTTATTTTAAAAATTTTTATTGCTGATTTTCTGTACACTGCCACATTTAATTAGAGCTTTATTCATGTCTTGTAGGGGAGCCCGACGCACCTTGTTTTTTCTTCAATGTAAAAAATATCTACAAGGAATTGTTTAAGAGGAGTAATTAAACATTAAATTTTTACCTGGGCTGAGACTAAGGTTAGCTTTAACTTCGGGCACGACACGGCCTTTCTACTCGAACTGTTAAAAATAGGCCAATTTATCTGTGGAGGCTACCTGGCCTATCATTCATCAGTCTCGTTTATTTAGACTACCAGATTACGCTGGCCCCGAATTGGTTTTCCATTTCATTGCATCTATTTCAACTCGTGGTTAGAGGCAAATCGAAAGTAGAATACTTAAAAGATTAATAAAGCGGCTATTTATTATCTTCCCTTTATAGCCATTGATAAAAAATGGTAGTACCTTGCACAAATTACATTGTTATATTTGTGACGAGATTTAACATTAAATTCCAAAATGAGAATCGAATCGTCAAGTTAAATTCAAAGATACACGCAAAGATATTTAATCCAAGAGTTATCAAACAAAAAAAAACCTCATGTATTGAGTTAACTCATGGTTTCAATTCAATAAAAATATAAAATGTTCCGAAACATACATAGTCGGTGATGGAATTCTCCGTCAAATTAGCGAAAATGAGCGTAGTTTGGGCTTCACGTAAAAGGTGCAAAAACACCACAGCTCGAAGAGGGTACATTTAACCGTGATTAACATTTTTTTAAAAGAATAAAATGTAATTTTCATTAAAACATGCGTACAGTTTCAAAAATTGTTAAGTAACCGTTCATTTTTATTTTACATTAACTCACTCGAAAACAGTCTTTTACTATTTGTGTGAAAGTAATAAATTGTCCAAAATTGGAATTTTCATCAATTGAACCAGGGTTGGTATAATTTGACGGAGAATTCCATCACCGACAAGGTATGTTTCGGAACATTTGTACTAGGGTGCATCTTTTGAAGTTATTGATAAAAATGTCAGAAATAGTAATTTTTTGTGCCCCTCCCCCTCTAACGTTGAAAAATCACGAAAATTATAATTCTCAACCAATCAGGCTGGTTTTAGTCTCATTCGACGCTGAAATAAATGCACTATGAATGTTGTTTCGAGTACAGGGTAGTAGTAGCGGTTTACTTTTTCGCAAATAAGGTCAGAAAACTTTTTTTAAACCTTAGCTCTGTACTGAAGGCTTTCCAGACCCAGGTGTACAGGACATTTTTTATTCAGCGTTTAATTTCCAGTAGATCTTGAATTCTGACCCATGATTTGGGGCCACCCAGTATATACAAATTTACAATTCGTAAATATATATTACAAAGCAAGAAAGACGTTCCTCATGATTTAAAACCGTCTAAGGGAGTCTAGCACATAAACTTAATAACTTCATCTCTCTTCTGAGTATTTACATGTATTTTATTGTGTTTCACAGATGGACCGTTTAAATAGCCTCAAACCATCCCTCCACAATTCAACACTGCCGATTCGTTCCGGTCTAATGAAAAGTACACGTTAAACTGAATGATATGCCCTTTATTTCCTTAAACCAATACATTCCTTATCTCCAATCTGCCTGGCAAGGCTCTTCGGGAGTCTACTATCGGGTAGGGATAAAATTCTGATCATGCAATCGATTTATAGTGTAGAGAAAAATCGGTATCTGTCCCAGCATATAGGAAGATTGTAGGTAGGGATGTGTGGTCCATGAACGACCTAGTCCAAATGAACTTTTCTTGAAGAAGAACTGTACTGATCGGGCGGCTTCTTTTGAGGGATTGTCGTTCTTTTCAGTCCCTCGCCACTAGGGCTTAGTTGAATCTCACGAATTCATAACTTTGGGTCTAATATCCCTCACCACGGACTAGGGACCTGCATGGATGCATGTACAGTTCATCCAGTTCGCAGTTCAATTTTGCCTTTTAGTACATTTCTACCTAGTACGTTTGTTCAACAAAGCAGTTCGGACTTGGGGAAATATAACTTCATGGAAAGACCAGTCGTAAATAACCTGTCGGAGCTCTACAGATCAGTACTTCAGTACATTGTTGATAGTACTAGTTCAATAAAAGAACAAAATGAACAACTTGCCCGTTCCTAGCTGTAGGGTTGTGCTGGGACAGCCTGAACAGCTCCAGATGAAGAACCTCGGGAAATATATTAATATTATTTTTGATAAGTTTCGGTTTATTAGGCAAGAAGAGGTTTTAGAACTTCTGGTCCAGCCTTCGCCTTCCGAGAATGTTGAGCTGTGACAGCTTTACCAAGAAAAACATTTCATCTTGTCCAACCTAACAAAAAAATTGGCTAATGGCCAGGATTTCATTTCTTTGCAATATCTTAAACAGTTTGCATGCGAGCGTAATATTTCCGCATCCTTTAAACACCAGCATTTAATTTTGTAAATGGCATGTTCCCTATCTATCAGTGCGATTTATACAACTTAAATTGTTAAGTAAATTGTAGGATTTTAAAAAGGTGATATTGAAGAAGTGTGAAAAGAGAACGAGGGATAAATGAAATTATGCACACTTCTAAAACTTAGAAACTAATTACGCCAAATAAACAATAAGTGGTTGTCTGTCGTAACTTTCGGTAAAGTGTACGCCAAAGAAGAAAACAAAATAGATGCAGCTTCTTTGCTTATCAAATATTTAAATTTTGATCTGTTTATTATTTTTATTATTACTCCTTAAGGCACCTAGAAAGAAAACAAATTTAAATAAACTTTAAGATAGGAAGTTACCAAACTGAATAAAACTGAAAAAATGTATTAACTAGTCGAAGTTGAAATCGAACGAAAAAAAACGATAACACGTCCTCGACAGGTCGTAGCCCGCAGCCTTTCGGACAGTACACGAAGCTCGAGCAATACCGACAAGGTTCAAATATTAATTATGCCGGCAATAAAAATTTAAAAAATGATTAACCGAAAAACCATTAAATATATGTAGCGGACTGTGTAAATATCAAATTAAAAAGAAAAGGAAGAAGTATAAACGGTGCTAAAAAAGGGGTTAAAGAATCAACGGAAATTTAGGTTAACTCACCGTTCGGCGATTCCAGACAGATTCCTCTGTGTCGGGTTCCGGGACTGGCATATCGTTGTCGTGGTTGTCAACACATCAGAGGATGAAAAGGGTAAACACGAAAAGACATTAAAGAAAAGAGCGAGTGAAACAGATAGAAAAGTCAGAAAATTACAACCGGGGCGGAGCGCGGCCATGCGGTTCGACTAGCCGGGGGGGGGGGGCATGCAGGTTTACCAACGGCAAACAACAAGCGAGCGTTCGGCAACGATTATTAACCGAAATCAAACCGAGGGCGCTAGGGAATCCTTTTACTTCGGGAAGGGGCCCTTGAAATTAACACTGCGACAGCACAATGATAATGAAGATACACGACCTATAACAAGACAAGTAAACAGCCTATAAGAAATGAATGATAAAAGCCACAAACAATCAAAGAAATCCCCTTAACAAAAGAAAAAAAACAGCTAAGGGAACACACATTTTATAAAATCAATAGTACAGTAAAAAAAAAATATAAGCCAGTAAATCGATATACTATAGAAAAACGAAGGTATAGAATAAAATAGACAAAAAACCAGCAAACAAACAGAATGTACAAAAGCGATGGCATAGAACAAATGAAATAATAAACGTTTTATACAAAAATAAAATAACCATCTTATAATCAATGGTAAAAAGTTGGAGAAACTCACTTTACAAATTATATGGACCAAAATAAACACGAGCTAGCAAATAAACACGGTACACAAACATATATTATAGGATAAAATGTAGCCAAATACGAGCAAAGAAACAATCAGTATAAAAAGAAATGGCATAGAACAAAAAAATAAACAACTTACAAAAATATAATAAAAAAACATATACAGAGTGAGTAGTAAAACTAACAAACAATGAATAAAAACCCTTTACCTTATTTTCATGCACTTATATTTTTTTAAATAAACAACCTACAAAAAGACAATAAAAAAACATATACACAATCAATGGAAAAAAAAAAACAATCAAAGAAAACAATATGCCAAATCATACAAAAAAAACTTGCAGAGAAATATCCAATACAAAACAAAAATGACAAACAAGGTGCTAATAAACGCCATAAAAAACTAAGAAACAACCTATACAAATCAATGTTAATAAATAATTGAAGAAACTATCTTTACAAAAGTAATAATTTATATGGACTAAAATAAACCCATTTTACAAAAACAATACTACAGGTATTTAGTAAAAACTAAATATAAGCTACGTAAACAAATAGTATAGGACAAAATACACAAAAAACTAGCATAAATGAAATTTAAAAAATCAAATGTAGTAAATAAACATCTTACAAAAAGATAAAATAAAATAAACAAGCTATACAGAATCAATGGTAAAAACAACACGAAATCGAAGAAACCCCTTTACGAAAGAAATTATATAAAACAAATTGACAAACCGCAAAAGTAAAAAAATAAGCAGCCTATACAAAATCAATAATAAAAAATCGATGAAACACTAAAAAATGTATATTGAGAGTGAATGTGTTTATTAGTGTGAATGTGTAGTGTGGTAGGTCCTATGGTGCAATGCTGAATACTCCACCACCCTCGTTTAGTGAATGGCATATGAAAGAATGTATTTAGCAATGAGTGAGAGAGTAATATTTAGATTTAAAAATATACAATAAAGACCATACATAAAAAAGTAATAACATGAAAAATATGCAAAAACAACATTCTACACAGAAACAACTGAACAGAATTAGAAAAACTCCTTTTTGCAAAAGAACAGTGTAGAACAAAACAATGTTTTAGCCAACACAAAATAGATTAAAAACAAAACTATCCCTAAAGAAACGAAGAATTTATGTTCAAAAATAAACTAATAACTAGAAAATTAAGACGAGCAAAAGCAATGGCGTAGAGCAAAATAAGCAAAGTTTTAAAAAATACATTCAACAATTTATGGTATTCACAGAATAATTAATAAATCAGCAAATAAGGAGCCTACAGAAAAGCAAATAAAAATTTACCTTCTTTAGCTATTATATAGACCGTATTATTATTTGCCAATGTCAATACTGTATTATTTAGTTACAATGAATGAATCTTTCGACGCCTTGTGTAACATTTTCTATCGATAGCTCGCCTAATAATAGATATTTTTACAATATGGTGTTATTTTTTTTCTACCAATTTACGCTTAACATTGGCTTTTACGTACCATTCAAGCAAATTAGTCTGGATTGCGATTTCAAATGACCCCAGTCGAAGATAAAATATTATCTCCAGCCCGTTGTCTTTTCTTTAACCGAGACTGATCCCTTCTTTGCTGTCTAGTAATTGATTATTTTGGATGTGTACTTCCATCTCGCTCTTACTAATGAGACAAGTCTGCTGTAAGGTTGAACAAGACTCACACACGAAAGTTATCAAAGGACAAAAGTTACATGGTGGGTGAAATAATATTTCGTAATTTTTGTTTCCGAAAACCCCTACAGACAGCCGGTCAACACATTTGTCTTAAAACCCGATTAAAAACTCGTGTCCTTCAACATATGGTTCCCCTTTCAACACTTTTACACGTAACAAAAAGCTTTTAGGAAAGAATCCGTATACAACAGTCAATAAAATTTGTTAATGCGTTGAAAACAATGAAGTGAACATCATTAAATTTGCTTAAATAAATTCTTCTTAATTAAAAAATGTACTGCTTGTTCCGGGCACGACATTCATTTTACCATTCAACCCCTCGACAGAATATATCTTTTTTAATATATACAAATCCGGTCCATGCAAGTAATCTGAAATAAAGTAATGGAACAGGACAGAGTTCGCGGAAATGAAAACAGCGTATTGCCTTACCCTACTTATATCCCTTACATTGCGAACATGCCTGTCGACTTATCATGGGATACTTTTCGTCAAGAAGACACTTTGAAAAGTGCAAATAAGTGAAACAACCAATCATGGCTTTTTTGTACATTATTTTGAACAATAAAAATTCAGGTCAGTAGTTTTTAAAGTTCTAAATGCAAATGTAATTTTATATTTTGTATACAACTTTATTTTGGTTCAAGGAATATAAGCAAGTAGTATTTTATTTTTAACATTACCCCACTATCTTTCCTCTTACTTACCAGGTCGTAGAATGTTTACTACCTAGCTAACTGTGAACTGGGTGGGCTGAGAAGCTTTTGCGCTCAATAAGTGGCAGAAGAAGGATCATTCTAACCCGATTCAGAATTGACCATACGCGGTTGACCCAAGGAAACTTACTTTTGGACCAAAGTTCGAGTACATCTCTGACATGCATAGAAAGGTTGCTCAATGTATTATTGCAAGGTGTCATCCATATAAAGAGTTAGTAGGAATTGTGGTTGAGTACAGCAGAGATCCTATTCGGATTTTTGGAGGAAACAGTGGTATAGATTTTTTTATTGAACGTAATGTTTTCGTTGTTATAACAGGCATGATGAAAGATGCACTGTGTTAACTGCTTCGTGAACTTGAATTTATAAGCGTGAATATGTGTGTAGTGTAAGAGCAATTAGAGTAGGTGTTGTATGTATAGTATTTATATGTGTAAAGGGTGAGGAATATCTAGTACTCCAGCACCCTAGTTGAGTGAGCATGTAAATATGAAAAAAATGTACGTAAGAATGAGTATGTTTAGGTTAAAACTGCATGCGTTGAGGCTGAAATACCTTGTCGATAGCCCCTTGAGCCTAACTTCGGCGGTGATACGGATACGACCAAGGTCTGATCCGGACAACCAAAACACCGAAGTGTATCATTCTCGCGGTTTGCCACAAGAAGTCATAGAATCGGCTCTGCTTAAAAGTGTATATACGCAAGTGCATATATTGTACCTATATAGATAAAAAATGAAAAAAGTATCAAAAGCTCTGGAATAGTCACTTAACATCTTATTGGCCTATTCTCAAAATTATCGTATATATTGCTTAACTGAGACTCCATAAGGTTCTCCTTTTCCATTCTCAAAAGAAAGGGCCTTTTCGAAGATTTTGGACGGAATCAGATTTAAAATTTAGTTGAATTTCGTATTGCAGGGCTGGACGAGGGTACAAAATTTAATTACGTTTTTAGAAACTTTGAGGAAACAAGGACACATTTTGCTAATTTTAGACTGTTTGCGTGATAAAAAAAATACTTATACATATCACCATTTCATTTAGTAATTATAATAATCTTGCTCCTCTTTTCATTATAAATATATCATTCATATGCACATTAATTATTATTTATCTTCATAAATACTATCGACGCACTAACAAGTTTATACCTTCTGGAGAATTTAGACAGTCAACAGTCTTTCAAAACAAAAGCGCTTCACGTGGAAAGTGTCCATTCGTATGACAGTTAACCACCTGGTTTATTATCTCTAAATAAATAATTTATCGACGGTGCATCCGTAAGAACGGATTGCCATTAGATCACGGAAAGCAACACGGGGGGCAAACCTAAGGGCAAACACGTGTTGAAGAACGAGAATGTTTTGGGGGCGTAAATGAGTTCCGATCTTCATACTGAATAAACCTAAGCATAATTATTATGATATATATATATATATATAGTAATTTGTTTGAAGACTGTACAAGAAACAGGTCGAATATGTTTAGGAAAAAATTCATTAACCACTTTTGTCTATGAATCCGTGAAGTTTCACCTTTTATCGTCTTTAAAGGTGTCACGCGTTTAAAAGGTGCCAAGGCTAAGAGTAAGTTTCGTTTGTTTATTCGGCTCTTTTTTTGTCTCGACTCTCAGAGACATTTTTATTGTATGAAAATGCGTCGTTTTCGCTACTAGCCCCCTCGGATTTGAAATAGCGCGAAATGGAAAAGATCCTGACCCCCTTTCCACGTTATCCAGCGTTTACGCCTTTTATCCAGTGATCCTCAAACGAACTCCCTCCATTCTTTATTCCAAGTTAAACGCTTTATACTTGACAGGGACATTAATGATACAGAGCGGGTTAATTCTTGAATATTTAATAGCATTAGCCCGCTCCGTTTCCTCTCCTTGCGGTTTGAAGCATTTAGGGTTTGAGCGTTTTCTCTAACATCTTCGTGGCGGAGGGGGGCTCCTGCTACTTAAAAGGGTAGCATTTTAAGCTAATAGTAACTTGTCAGTAATTAAAATTTAATCATATCAAAACATTCATTTTAATAATAATAACAAAACACTATTAATTATCGAAATGTCGCACGTTCAAGTAATCAAAAGTGTTTTACCATCTAAATATAAAGATAATTAAAATCTCATATAAGGATTCTTTAATGCTTATCTTTTAACTTTTAGATATTTGCCTATTTTAGTTAAATATATTTTAATAATGTTAGGTTGATAACACTTTTGCTGTAAATAATAAATAATAATAAATTAGTGCTATAAATAATAAACAATAATGCTATAAATAATACTTTTGCTAGGTTGATTTATACAGGCTCAATTTTGGGCATATATATTTACAAATATGTGTAGAACCGAACTAAATCAAGACGGGAGAATAACTCGCTCCGAGGAGGTCGATGGGTACTTGATATTCCGCCACTGTCTCTCTCATTACACTCATTCACGCATATAAATACATTCTCACGAGAATGTTCATCTCTCGTTCATTATCACAGTTTCCTCCAGAAATCGGAAAAAGGGTTCCAAAGATAATTCGAACAGAATTCTTATATGGGGTGTCATTTCAAATCGCTCCCTATATGACACGTCCAATTAAGTGGGACACAATGAGCACTCTTTCACTTCATGCCGGACAGACACGC
The DNA here is from genome assembly GCF_000648675.2 of Cimex lectularius. Taxonomy (NCBI): domain Eukaryota; kingdom Metazoa; phylum Arthropoda; class Insecta; order Hemiptera; family Cimicidae; genus Cimex; species Cimex lectularius. The sequence continues at coordinate 495,679 of NW_019392664.1, forward strand.
GGGCTTTTGCCCAAAAGTAAGTGTCCGTGTGTTAATCACTTATTGCCAAAATTTGATTATTATGGTGTAAGAAATCCTTCCCACTTTTCCTGTCAGGAAAATTTGTTATATGGACTACCACACGGATCAAGTTTAGGCCTGTTAATTTCGTTGATGTGAATTACTTGTATCTTATATATTAAATAGCTTTAACAACATAAGACTAGACCAACTTGCTGATGACACAGTTATTGTCATGATCATTTATTTATAAATTGAATTTTTCCAACTTCCTTTCCTTCCAATATTTGCTATAAGGTTCTTGGATTGTCTAATGAGTGAATTCCACTATTTCCTCATTTTCATTTTGTCTTTTTGTCTACGATACTAACTGATAGTATGAATTGCTATGCCACAGAGGGGCTCAGGACCTAGCCCTTTTCCTTGCGGGCGTCCGCTTTTCGTTGCTCTCTACTCCCACATGTTCTGGGACCCAACAGAGTGTGACTTTATTTTGTATAGCTTATGTATTTAGTTTAGTTTTGCTTCTGAGCTAAAGCACCTCAGTGCTTTGATTCAATTTTGGGGTGGTAAACATTACTTCCAAAAAAAATTTAATCCACTAAAAATGGTGAGGACTAATTTTTTGGAGCAGAACACTTATTTTTTTCTTTTAAATTCAAGATCAAGATTTTTTGCTCGCGCATCTATTTTTCTCTTAAGAAAATATAAATATATATATACTATGCTAAAGTCTGTCATATTTTAAATGCAAATATCAGAGATGATAACAACCTGGCCATACCATTTTGTAAAACCCAAAACTTTTAATAACCATGAATTGTTCTCCCTAAGGCTTTTCAACATATTACCGCACAATATAAGAAAAATTATCAGATAGTCAATTTTTAAAAACGAGAACATTAATTTTATATGCGAGAAAAATATGGCAATGAAATATGCACTGTATATTTTTGGTTAATATTATTGCATCTTTCTTATTATTTTAATGTATGTTTGTATTGTACATTGTATATTTATTGTTGACCGTTGCATAGAAAACATTTTATTTGCTTGCTGCAAACAGTGAAATAAATAATGCTTATAGACATTGAAATTGTGGGTTCATAACATTTCGGTCGTAAAATATACTTTACCAACTAGAGTATTTTTCAATCAATTTGTTTGATTATAAATAAAATTATCGAACTTACAAAATAGCAAATTATCAATCGAAGATTAAACTAGAGAGAACAGACTTTCCACGATCTCGGAGACGACCAAACCACTAAAGTGTTCAAGCTTAACCACGATAGCGCGTGGAAAACAAGTATTTCGAAGAAAAAAATTATTACAGGCTTTTTTATACACTATACGTTTTAGATATCGATGTTATTTATTAGATTAGCCGCAGATCAAAGGAGAAAAACAAATGTACACCTTTTCAATTCTCTTTAAACATAATTTTCAGGTCGAAACTTTCAAAAGAGAAAACTGAGTACTGCATGAAATGACGACGTTTCGACGTGACGCCCACCGGACGAAAGTAATTCTCGACATACGACTTTGATGTTTCTACAAGAGAGTAGGACAGGAAATTGACAAATTTTCTGCACATGTGGGCTCATGTGGTGGTATACGGCCTTTCTGCTCTTCTGAGTGTAAGAAAGAGATACAACGTTGAATCGTACATTTTGCCATCGTTGTGATTTATTTATAAGAAATTTTAGGAGTAAAACTGACTTCATAGACGGAGAACTGTCTACCTGCAGTAAGAAACCCGTCCATCAAAGGAGAATTATTCACGGTCGACTTCCCCGTCAGTGAAAATCAAGTTTCAATTTGACGCTGACAGTTCACAGGGTCAAAATCGTATGTTTTTTACAACAAGAAAGGATTGTCTTCTAAAACAATTTTTTTTTAAAGTGAATTAATAAGATTACAATACTCAGTACCATTCGGCCACGGCTAAAATAACCACTGAAGAATTAAAAAAGATTGCCATTAGAAGGATATACGAAATCAACGGCCTGTATACTGCAGTAACCCCAATTTTAAGAAAAATTTCCTCCTGGGTAAATACAACAGTCTTTTAAGCAGGATTTTATTGTCTGCGAGCTAGAAAACCCCCGACAATCAGACAGCGCTCCAAGCTTTGAATTGTAAACAAATTAATACTTAACTAACCTCGTGTCTCGGGGTCGAGAATAGCCAAGTGTTTAGGTTACAGGGGACACAACAGGGAATAAACTTGATCAAGAAAAATTTGTAGATTTGTAAGCCCAAAGTAAATACACATGAATAAGCCTATTTTTAAATAAATTATATCAATTTGAGTCAAAAGGCAAACACGTTGGACATATTTAATCGAGCTAAGAAGGCTAAAACAATTTTGACAGGGAAGCTAACAGAAAATTACAACCTGAAGCAACGCATGTTTTGTTAGAGAAAAACGGTATAAACTATCTGGCTGAATTTCGGGTGGAGTAAGATATCTGCCTCGCTTGTTTTCTACAAGGGAGAGGTCTGAGTATTATGTACTATCTAAAACTAGGATTTATAAATTAAAATCGTAAAATATGCTCAGTATTTAGGTGCTAAACTACAATAATAAACTAACGACAATGAAAGAACTATGATGGTTTGCTCAGAGTAGAGAAATATTTTACTTCTGAGTTAGCTGGAAACCTTTGTTTAGTTAAAAAAAATTAATGGAAGATAAACTTGGGAAATAAGACTTAAGGATTTAAAAACCAAAGCAAAAGGTTTTAAATAAATTATATTATATAAATAATATCAAGTTGGGTCACATTTTAAAAATAGTGAGGGTCTGAATGTTATGCACTTGTCATACGGAAAGGGCTTAACATCTAACTACCAATGTCGGGTGTAGTAGTCGAGGGATCAGACCACTTTACATTATTTTCCTCCATATTATCCAAGAATAAAAATTCGCTGGGATTGGAACCCAGAACCGCTAGTGTGGCATTACGAGTCGGACGCCCTAACCACTCGGACCCCCTAACCACTCGGACCCCCGCGGTCCCTGAATAGTAATTTTATAGTTGGCTCAAAGTAAAGAAAATATTTCGCCCTGAAGTTTTAAATTGTAATCAAATTAATATTAAATTACTATGAATGTACTAACAACCTCCAGTTCCCACGCTGGCTAAGAATAACCAGGGCTTTTTTTGTTTATCTGCTGTGGCGCAAAAGAAAAGACAGGTGTTAAACTTACAAGCACAAGTTTAAACCCAGATTTTGCAATTGTCAATAATTAATGGTTTTCAATGTCTTGACTGAACAAAGAAACAAATGAAATAGTAAAGGAGAAGCTAATTCACAACTAACACAAGACAAAACAATCTTTCTGACAGGTATAATCCAAATGAAAGGATACAGGAGGTCGCATATCTTTAATTGTGGAAAAACAAAAGGCACAAGACGGTGTAAAAAACGAATAGGGACTTCTTAGTACTATCGGTATCCTCTTAGACCTGACCGAAATCGTGGTGTGGCACTCAGCACAGGGAATACAGTTACGATAAGCCTGAATGGCTGTAGCTTTAGGGTTTTCAAACAACCCTTCGAATAAATAAACAAAAATGCCCCATGAAAAAAGTGGGTGATGATGATGAAAAAAATGGGTACTGTATTACATTCCATATAAAAGTACAATTACCAAAAGTTTTTTTAAACCAAATTTATTTGATTAAAACTAAAATATAAGTTATCTGTTAACGTCAGGTTTTTTTTTACTCGCATTTGTAATTTAAAACTATGTTGTTTCAACTGCATCAAGGAACGCCCAAACCCTAAATATTCAAGCCGCAAGGAGAGGGAAACGGATCGGTATAATGCCACAGTGGATAATAATGGAGTAAGGATTACAATTCCAAACATGAATTGTAAAAGTAAATGAATTCCTTTCATGCGGGATGGATTTTTTAAAGGTCGTAGATCATGTTATTTTCGATTTAAATATCTATTTCTAATAAATATATAGAAATATTTAAATAAAATAGAATAAATATTTAATTTAGATGTAAAGCAAATTTCCATGAATATAGGAATGAGGTACCATGTATTGGGTTGTCCGGAAAATAATGCAGGATTTTGGTATTAAACAAAAAAAAAGAAACTAGTTACTTTAAAGCAATGTTCTTTAATCAAAATAANCATTCATACAAATGAGTAATCCTGTAAACGTAAACAGAATATTTTATATAGATTTTTTTTAATGAAAACTTAAAATCCTGCATTATTTTCCGGACAACCCGATACGAGACATTTAAGAATCCGTAAAACATGAACAATAAATATTAACTACGCTTCTTCGAGTTTTTACGCCATAATCATGCACTTTATCTCTGGAACCGAGTCCGAAATAATAAAATCATTTAATAAAATCCATAATAAAGTAGGACGACTGAACATCACACAATATCAAACCGAAAACCTCTGTCCTGCAAATAGAAGCAAAAACAAAGAGTAAGAGAATTGAGGACAAGTCGTAGAAAACATTCTTAACAAACCTTACCACCATGGTGAAACATGTAGGAAATTAATGGGACCTCGGCCTGACAGAACAGTGTTTCTAGATAGAAATGACAAACTGGGGTGAGTATATTGTTTAACTACGTTAAAAGATAGTTTTCTCTGACAGTTTGTTGTTTAAAAAAATTCGGATTTCAAGCAATAAACGCTCATCATCAGGTAGAAAGACTTACAAACACGTCTCTCGACGTGAATTGTAAGTGTAACTCATATCTGAGGATGAGCGTTTAATGCTTGAAATCCGATCGTTCAAAACACAAAACTGTGAGTGAGAACGATCTTTTCAAGTAGGTAAGTATTTCTTTGGCCGAACGAGTGCCGAAGTTTTGTACACTCAAGCGAATTTTAAAACTTCTACATTTTAGTGAAAAGGCTTGTCGAAATATAAACAATTCCCATCTTTCATCGCGAGGAATATTTTCAGATTATTGAATAACAATTCGTTGAAGTCGTGAGGAGTGGTCAAGAATAGGAAGTTTAGAAAAATACCTTTTTCATTTTTTTAGACGTTTCAACCTTTATTCGGGTCATCTTCAAGGCATAAAGTGTGGTGCTGTTATTGTGGTGTCATATTGGTTTTGTGTTAAAGTGTTGTGCTGTATGTTATTGTATAGCATAACTGGCTTATGGATAAATCGATAACCTATGCATCTTTCTTTCTTAAAAGTGGTATTTGAAGTTTATTTATATTTTTAACTGAATTTTGTTTTGTTTTTATAGATTTTTGGCGGCTTTAAGGACAAAGATTGAGGAAAATAAATAGTATTGACATGAAATACGATATCGTTGACACTACCTGAGTTACATCCCCCGTCCATACAAAAAAAAATCATCAATGACAATCCTGTGTATTTGATATCTGTTTGTCTACAGATCAAGAGAAAACTTTTATCTGAAAACCCTCAAGGGTCCTGGGAGAGGTGACTCCACACTCGCCGAACCGGATTAAACGACACGTCCACACATTGTCAAAAGCGACGAGGGTTCCGTGGATTGCGGGTGGGAAAACAAAAGAGGGGCCAGACGAAACGGAAAGGAGTGATAGGGCGGGGGATTAATAAAATTAAAGCATCAAGATTCTCCTGTTAAGAGATTGCAAAAACTGGATCCACAATGAGGGCATAAATCCAAAAAGGGACGGCCGATTTAGGGAGAGAGACTAGATGAAGAGCAATAGCATTGATTTATTCAGAAACTTTAATGAATATGAGGGCGGGGTAATGAACGATTAGTTTACGATCTACTTTCTGTAGACCCGTGGATTTTCATAGGGGTCTGCTAAGTATGTGTCATGAGCTTACTCGACAGTTTTCCCGCTTCTTCTCATCGAGTAGCGAATAGGCGGTGGAAATCGATTAAAACCCCACTTGGATTCCGACCCCCTTTACAATACTCAAATCATGTTAGTATTTGTTCAAAACAATATTGCGTTCACTATCACGGTTCAACAGATGCGATTTGAGAAATCAAAGGCCTGACCATTAGACATTAATATTCAACACAAGCGAGAGTAGGCAGAGGCACATGATCAAACTGCACGTTCACATCACAGACATCAATATCACACATTTTATTAATATCTATTGACTCGCAAATACAGCAGGAGAACTGGAAGACTTCTGTTCAATTATTGCGGAACAGTACCGTGTTTCTCTCTAACAAAAAGGAACGACGAAAATTTTCATACAAACCACTCATTAATGAAAATAGTTTAAAAGATGTTACTTTTTTGCCAACACAAAACTAATTCCAGTAAAGTGGTTAATGGAAAGTTAATAAATCAGCTTTCCATAACGGGAAAAGTATTTTTAAAATATTAACCGACAAAGTCCAATTTGGTCAAATGATCAATTTATGATGCGTTTCATGAAAACGGATAAATGACACGGAGATTACAGGACCAATCCACTCGGGTTTTGTTATTAAAAATCATTTATCCGTCGAATCAAGTTTATTATTAAAAGTAATAAACAATGGGCGGTTATTTCAGCCTGACATCGCGCCTATTAACGAAAAGGCAAAATATCATCTTTTCATCAACATCAAAAGATGATTCTCCAATAAGCAAAATCTCTAATGTTGTTTACACTTATTTAAAATTGATTATGTTGTTTTGTTGCTGGCGTTGAAATTTTGATTTATCTCAGGTTTCACTACTTTATGGAGTTTTTCCACCAAAAACCTTTGGTATAAAATAGTGAAACCTGAGATGGTTTAATTATAAGTGTATGGTTAGTTTAGTTAAACAGTTAATTTAGCCTTTTTGTTTATTCATTCCGCTGGTTTAAACCGATTGGATTTGGCATTAGGGGTGCCATGAGTAAACGATAAACATCAATACTTCCTGCACTTGGATAGCCGCCTTCCGGATAATTTCAGTCACTTCGATATTCTACAATATAATTTTTTAACATAATCGTCCAACTTGAATCGTGAACTTGGAAATTTCCCCGACGGGAAGTAGTTAGATTATTCCAAGCAAACGGTCGAATAGGGGGTGGAAATGGAAAGAAATATCCCCCGTAGGGTGGTACGGGATGGAAGAAGGGAGAGCAAGAATTTTTTTTCAATTATTCTCGAATCACAAAAAAAGAGAGAAAAACTGGGTAAAAGCAGTTGGAAAAGTATAATAAAAGTTACGGATTTTGTCGCGAATCACGAAATCACCGACCTATATTTCCTTCTTCCTTCGTCCTTATATATATTTTTCCTCGGATTAAAACAGGGATTACATTTATTAAGCTTTTGCTATTTAAAAATTTATTAGAAAATGAGAAAAACAAAGTTTTTAAAAGCACGTAATAAGATAATTTCAAAGAACGTCAATATCGACCTAAAATTCAATGCTGGAATTAGGTGAGTCTTGAATGCTTTTCATACTGCTGTAAGTACTGAACCTTTTACATCGTACCATCTATTAATGAATTTCAATATTAATTACTACAGTTGAACTTCCTTTAGACAAACACAGAAGATGGCGAGATGTCTAACCGCGCGTGACAGACCAACTTATCAATGATAAATGGACAAACATGATCGTTGATCAATAACGATCAAATTATAGAAAAAATATCAAGTATCAAATTAAGTGAAAGTAAAAAATGAATTCCAACGAATCTGTTATGTACGAACATCCAGCCCAGACAATTTTTTTTCTCATGGACTTCGACCCCCTTTCTCCGACAGTCATCTGTCATTCCTGGGATTCCGAGTTACTTTTTTTTCTGTCAGCGTTGAAAAAACTATAGACGTAGTGTCCGTGTCCGTTTATTAGAAATACTGGAATAACACCCGAACCGGTTCGAATAATACCCGGGGAAAATAAAATTGTCTGTTTGAGGGATGTCCGGTTATTAAGCAGTTTGGGAAAGTTCGACAGTAGTTAAATTCTATATTAAATTGTGTCAATAGTCAAAAACGCCACGGACGATTTGAATGAAATTAAGCGATACTGATTAGATAAATCTTGATAGTAAATTTCCTTTGAGCTTGAAATGCTTCAAAATGTTTTTTATTTATATTTTTTAACGTTAATGTGGGAATACGTTTCAGTTAATTCAACTGCGTATTTAATTGATTGGAAAATTGTGGGCAATCATCCGTCTGAACGATTGTGATTTAAATGATATCCAATTAAAGTGTTTTGTTGTTTAGTAGAATACAATAATCAAGTACTTTGAAAATTTTCAAATGATGAGGAAAAATCAATACTCGCTATCTTTGGCGATTAGTTGTCATCGAGGAGGGTGTTAAAACGGTTTGACAGATTTTGTTGGTAGTTGGTAGAATGGGAATGATTTGGACTATTCTCCGTAGCGGGATATCCCAAGACACCAGGAAAGTCCATGATTGATGAAATCCAAAAGATCAATTAGCGCGTGCCAAAACTTGATCTTTTGCGTTTCACGTGTTTCTGAGCCAAACTTACGTTTAAGATCCTATCACGGTTTTAAAAATGAGACATTACCATTTACCAGCGAGTTGTTTTCTTCGATTTATCCCCCACGATTTATTTTTATTCCGTGACGTATGAAAACGGAGATCGTCCGAAGGGAAGAAAGAGAGGGGAGGACCTTCTTTGGATGGTGGGGTCGAGGTGATAATGTCGCAAAAAGTTGGCCGAGGTAAAGAAATTTGAACAGGACCTATTTTTCGCGGAACGCCACTAGGATCAAGTCGGGGTAAAACAAAAAGTAAAAGTTTTTACCTGATGTTTCGTATTAATCCTCAACGCAGATCGCAGACAAGAAAAAAGTCGATGATAATCAGACACTGTCTGCAAGGTATCACAACACAATCCACAAACCGCACAGCACTGTTTCGTCACGATTGTCCCTCGATCACTAACAATTCAATCAGATGAGACAAAAAAAAAATTCAATTAACAACAAGAAGGCGAGGTGAACGACACACCGAGTACGGACTCTCGCCACCAACTAGACTGTTTCTCTTGTCCAAATGGTGGGGAGATGAAACTCAGACCTCCGCTCGCTGCCCCACCTCACAAGCACCACCCTTCTTTCCCCGTTCCGTCATACCCGAAAGACATAACCCAATCTTTCCCATCCCGTCATTCCCGTTTAATTTTTTTTTTTTTTATTCGGTGGACAAACCAATTCGGCTCGGCCTCGTGGAAGGGAAAACGTCTAATTCTCATCTTTTGCTCTTCTTTAGCACATTACCGAGATCAAAAGGGAGTGTTGTTTAATGATACACTTCGATTGCATCGCTGTTGCTTTGACGCTAAGACATCAATTAACCGAGGCCCCTTTCGAATGGTTATGGTATGACATACCTGATAGAAGCAACAGTTTTGCAGGAGTACCACCGTTACTTGCTCCTTAAGAAGAAAAAATAATTTTATTCTGGTATAGGAGTTAATAACATTTTGACAAAAATATAAACCTTGTCGTGGTGATCAACATAATAACAATGGACTTACAAAAAACAAAACCCAAAGGGATTAAAACTAAAATGAGTTATTCTGAAAATTAACATAGAAAATAAAGAGATGGGGAGTTGGTGTCCGAGTGAATCGAAGTCACGATAACAACTCAAGTGGTTAGAGCAGCGGCGTATTGAGCCGAAGGTCGTGGGTTCGAATTCCGCTCGTGACTTTGTGGATTGAGGTTGAGGGAATTTTTGTGGGCCCAGTTTTTGAAGTAATTTAGGTATTTCTGGATCTTAGGGAAGGCCAAAGGTAGTTCAGAGGGATAGAAAGACAAGTATCTGGGCGTCGTCAGCAAAAAAGTGATAGTTGCAATACTGGATGGAATCGGAGATGTCATTAATGTAGATGCGGAAAAGGATGGGAGAGATGCTAGAGCCTTGGAGAACACCAGATTTTAATGGAAGAAAGGAGGAGGTGTGCCCATTAGGGGTAGCGACGGCTCGAAGTCGATTCGTAAGGTAGGACTATATCCATCGGATGGTGTCGTTGGAGAAAGCAAAGGATTCGAGTTTGGACAGGAGTGATGAGTCATCGACAGAATCAAAGGCTTTAGAGTAAGTAATGAAGAAGGATTAGGATAGAAACTTTTTGTTAATCCATTGCGGTGTGAAGGTCACTGATAATTGTGACTAGGGCAGACTGTGTGGAGAAACCATTCCGAAGTCCGACTGGGGGGTAAGAAGACTGGAATATTCTAAGTGGTGAGGACTTGGATATCTCTCAAGGGGTTCGGCCAGATTGGATGGGATAGACTTACATGATAAAAGCAAAAGTTTTGAAGCAATACCATCGTTTCATGCTCATTACTGTATAAGTACGTATGGAAGGCAAAAGGTATCAGGGGCTGCCATGGTAATTTACCCATAAAGGTTTCTGACGATTAAAAATTTGGGTCATTTTGACAGTTTTTATCATGCCATTTATTTCTTTGGCACGCAGACTTTAATTAATTAGGCCCATTTCAAAAAGAGAAACATCTGCATGAGGAGCACGAAGTAAAACGTTATCGAGAAATCTAATGTAAACTTGCTTGCCCTTGAACAGTTCTAGCAAATTCTAATTGACTCAAATTACACAGTTTTTATTACTCCACTTATTAATTTGACTCTCAGAATTTAATGAACCAAGGCTCATTTTGAATAGAAAACATAATTTTGTGAACGAGCATGAGATTAAAAGGTATCAAGGAGTAGTATGGTTACTTGCACTTGTACTGGCATCCAAACTGATTCAAATTTGGCAGTTTTCATTACAACAATTATTTCCTTTGACACGCAGAATTTAATTTACCAAGGCTCATTTCAAATGAGTAACGTTGTATGAGGCAAAAGGTATCAATGAGTACCATGGTTCTTTTACCCTTGTCTAGGTATCAGGTTACACAGGGTAGAGGGACAGCGACGAGGCCGATAATTGACCAAATTAAGTTTGATGAAGACACTGTTTGGCCCTGAACCCTTTTGCGGCAAGCCAAAACAATAAAAAAAATAGATCCATCAGGCAATATCAGGCATAAGTCCTCGATTGATTCAACTGTTTTACAGTCGTGGACAGAGGCGCGCGAAAAAATCCATCAAAGCAACTTCGCAGAAAGCAGAATGATTAAATCAAAGACGTGCTAGGACTAGAATAATGGCTGGATTGCTGGCTGAACACTACAGATTCCGGAAGCGTATCTAAAGAATCGGAGCAGCAGAAGCCTGTGCAGATATTGTCGGGATAAAGAGGAAGCAGCTGAACATGTCCTTTGTTGGTGCGAGAAGGCTTATGCAGGCAGACTCCTATGCTGAAAGAGGGAAAGCACGGGCCTGAGCAATGGGAGTCCTTAACCAAATTTTCGGGTTTGGTAAAAAGCTTTAAGTTTAATGGAGAGCTCTAGATAATAATGGATATGCACTATAGACCAATACCGGTCGCGGTGCGTGGATCGTAAATAGCTGACCTTTTTAACCTTTAACCATGGTTACCTGTTCCTGAAAAGTCCTGGAAATTCCGGACTGGATCAAATGCGACACTTTTCATTACGCCCTTATTTCTTTGACAAATAGAAATTAATTAACCAAGGCCTATTTCGAATAGAGTTTCAGTAGCAGCATTCTGTAGAAACTGTAAAACGTATCAATAAGTCCCATGCATAAAATTTGTTCCTGATTAGATCTGGCCAAATTTGCCTGTTTTGATTACATAAATTATTTCTTTTAGACAGAGATTTCTATCGGAACAGAGTCATAAAAAGCTAAGTTTGAAAAAAATTATACTTGATTTTTCGGTCAAATGTGGTGAGTACCACCCACCACGATCTCAATATTCCGCTTAATGGTTGATCAATATTTTAAAAATGCTTACATGTATCACTAGGAAGTTGTATTTGATCTAACTGGTTGTTTCCTTCTTGGCATAAACTACATAGCAAAAGGTTTTCGATCCCACCATGATCTTTAGGTGAAGTGCGCTCCTAGGCGTGATTAATGGAGGTGCGTTTGGCTTTCCCCATGATCGATGCCGAGCTTTATTGTTATACAAAATCCACTTTTCATCCCCCGTCACTTATCTTCCAAGAATTGAACCGCTATATTGGCACGTCGAAAACAAATCAAAAAGATGGGAGACTATTTTTATCAGGCTTTTCAATCAACCAATACAAATATTTGAAAATTTGTATTTGATTATTCACTAATCTAATTAAAACCATTTAAGAAGGATTTTTTTAAAGCTTGTAAATGTTATTTTCAACAAGTATTTTAACTCAAAAAACTTCAATACATACTGAACGTCCTATTATCACTTCTGGAAAGGTTGTCCAGTGATAATACTCCTTCACACTGTCCCTTTCACTTACTTTCCTAGAAAAATCGTCGAAGATTTTCATGTTTGTAGTAGGATAACTGGACTAAAAGGATTAGAACTGCGGTTGAGTATTTTTTTTCCTTTTGATTTTCCTAATCATCTCAGGACCGGAGTCGACATTAAGAGTACCAGGAAATATCTTAAAACTTTGTCATGTCAGCTTCTTTTTAGATTTCCCCTTAGGGTCTGCGCCGCGATGAACCTTTAGTCTGGTTATTCCGATCGTTGTGTTCTGCGTATCCTAGCTGTTCGGTCTGTCGAACCAAACTGAACGGAAATGACCGACCTACAAATAATAAAGGATTTCTAACGGTAAAATAAAACTGTTCATAACTTTTACTTATGTCAACTCCCATCAGAAAACATGATCATTGGATTATGGAGATATGGTACATGTTTTAATATCAGTAGCTTTGTCTTTCCCAGTCATTTTGGTCAGCTTACCCTGGGCTGTTTTGGTCCATCAGACCAATCTGCAGATTCTGTTTTAATATTTGTTTACCCGAATATTGTCGGAACTTGCAGACTGACTTTTGCAAAATCTACGTGAGAAAAAGTAAAACACAGTTTGCAGCAATGCACGAGACCTATTTGAACTCCTTTCACACAAGTGAACAATCAACATTGTAATCTATTGTTCGTAATCTGATCTGTTGAAGGCCAAAATTTAAGAGAAACGTCCGATATAGTCAAATAGAAAAGATCTCATGTTTCATAACGACAATACGATCAAACATATTAATCAACAGTCAATGATGAATGTTCATATAAATATCTGGGGGCGTCGGTGGCCGCAGGGTTAAGGTTGACACGGCTCTAATCACCGTGTGGTTGAGAGTTAAAGGTCCATTCCCTGTTTCGAATCCAGCGGCCCTGAGTTCGAACACGATATACTTAAAAATAGTTTTTTTTGCAAAAACACCGGCACCTCGAGAGTTCATACACCCTCGTAGTTGAACTACCGTCGTAAAAAAATATCTACATATATACTTTAAAGACGAAAGGCAACAAGGCGGACAAAACCAGCGAGAATAGGCGGACCATGACGAGTGAATCAAGCAACAGGTTAATCAACTCAGCACAATATTTCACAAAAAACATACCGTTCTAACATTCCTGATCATCTGAGCTCAATCAACTTAAATTAACTTTGCAAAATTACGCTACTAGTTGTACGAATTGAACAACAGTCGGCGTGTTATTACAAAGTTCTAATTTCGTCGTTGGTATACTGTCAGAGGTATTTTTCAGCGGATGACTTTTCAGCCGGTCTGGAATGGTAATTGCACATCCTCGAAATGTAAGAAATAGATGAGAGAAAAGCAAACAAAGCCGCCAAATCATACCGTTACACAATTAAACCGAGTAGACTACTTTAATAACAAAATTTACTAAAAGCGTGAATCGATAAACAACGAGAACGAAAACTGCTTAACACGTTGCTGTCATTGTTTTCGTTCATAATTAAAAATACACATCCTTTGAATGGTTGTTTTAAATGGACCATGAATATTAACAGCGTTTGGACCAAAGAGAAGGAATTCATCTGAACACTATCATGTGTTTAAAAATGGGCCAATTGTATAACTGTAGTTACATCTTGCGTTCAGCCGAACCTGCCATCTTTTCCTAGATTAAATGCTGAAGTCATTATTTTTTAATAAAGTCAAGGTTACCCTTATTAACCTTTTAGCAACCCGGTCTTGTTCGTAAATCCAGTATTTCAACCTTGAGTCAACAATGCTTTTTGAACTTGTGGATCGAGACGTAATCAACTTGCGTGCACCGCTCTCTCGCCAAGCCTACGCTAAGCCCCCTTTTATCGATCACAATCAACATGCAGGCCCGTTTATGCAAGGCTGATGCATTTGTTTCATTACCGGCCGATTCGCTTCTTTTTTCTTTTCTTTTGATCATAGGACGTCCTTTGAGTTTTGCGTGTTTGCTTCAACTGGCTTTTAACGTTTTTTCGAGGTTGGCACTGACGGGTGAATTAAACAAACCCCTCGCAAGCATGAATTTCTAGATATCTGCATATTTGTTTTCCTAAATAAGTCTTCTAAATACTTGAAATGATATAAGCGAGCATTTTATTCATTTATTTTTTATTTAAACCAGTTTAAAATCAAGAGAAGGCGAGGAGTTTTAGGTTTTTAATACATACATTTAAATTGTAAAACAGGAATAGTATTATACTTTTAATCCCTCCGTTTTCGTTTGTACATTAAAACAAAGTAAAACTTTATAATCGTTGTTACATTATTTTTTGATCTGGTGATACATAATTGATTTATCTCACTGAGTGATTAACTCGATCTTTAGAAAATCGTTATTAAGTATTATTATGCTGTAATACTAAGATAATAAAATTCTCGAAAGCAACATAATAAATCTTGTATCATAAAATTTCTATAACCCGAAATTGGAGTCGCGGAGAGTCGTGTAGGCATGCCACCCGATATGAGAATTGTGCTTGAGCAGGGTATCGAGTATTTCGGGGTCCCAAGTTTCGATTTATGGAGGAAGCTGGGCAGTTTTATTGTACAAGGTATCTCTTTTTCAAGAGAATGTATTTATTAGCGTGAGTACGTATTCTGAGGGGCCGAGAGTGGAATATTGAGGAACATATTAGTTATATAGGTAGTATGTGTAAAGGAATATCGAGTACTCCACCACCCTAATTGAAATTAATGGTATGTAAATGAAGAAATGATCTTAAGCGTGAGTTAGAGGATGGCGGGATGGATTTCAAAAGTGCATGCGTGAAGGGCTGAAATGACCAAGCTGATGGCAGCTCTAGAGCCTTTCGCTAGAATCATCTTCAGTGTGACGCATTACAAGCTGTGTTAAATCGTGAGATTTCCTCCTGTGGTCAGCGAGGCGATGAACCTGTAATTTGGACATTACCGATCAATATACTCGCCAGAAGCGTTTCGATTTCCATTATCATCAGTGGTGGGCTTCGTTTATCTTTTTTGTTCATTAAACTATCAGATTTATCGTACCTTACTTGAAATGTTGGAATTTGAAACGTTATGATCCATGCTGCTTGGTCGTCATATTAAGTTAAACTATGAAAACTGTGTTGTTTTTTTTAAACCTTTTTGATAATTTTTATGATGATCTTTGTAATATGTTTATCTATGAAAAAATATCCCAGTTGCAAATTGAATTAGCGTGACACTGTATGAACCACGGCTTGTACGACTAGGGAAAAGGAAAAAATGAAAGGGCAAAGAAAAAGTGAAAAGGGATTAAGACAAGTGTTAAATAAGAGAATTTCAGTTTACGAGCCAACTGATGATCAAGGTGACGGTTGAGTTTAAAATACCGGGGGGAAGATGTTTTAGAACGGAGTCGGTGGCTGAAGCTCCTCCGCACTTCTGCCCTCCTGATCCTGTTCGAACTCCAGTTCACATTTTTAATTATTTTAAAATAACATTTTAAAGTTATTTTAAATCGTGGAATGAGCCTGGCGGGAATTTCCAACCGTATAGCGGTTTCAATCCTGTCCTGTCTTTTTTTTATGTACCTTTCATATCGATTTTACCACCCTCTTTGAACTAGAAAATTTAAACTCGTCCCTCGCCTTCCCCACTTTTGCGATTTTGCCACCCCCCTTGCTACATTTCTTCCTGAAATAAAAATGGGCTGGATTTAAATCGCGAGTTATTAAGTATAATTACATGATATTTTCTAAAATGAAAAACAAACTAATCCGGCGATCTTGACTCTTTTTTATCCAGTTCAATTAATTAATTAATGACTTTTTACCTTTTTAAATTAAATAAATAAAATTAAAGTGACCTAAGCCTATGATCAAAATCGCTAAAGAAGAAGTCTATACCGACATCCTTCCCCACCCCTTCAAAACCCAACGTAATAAACACAAAATAGCAAAATCTCACTGGCACTCTCGACACGACACGCAAGAATGGTACAATTGCACAGAAGACAAACACTTTAAATATATTTTGCATTGTATAAATTCACTTTTCCACATCCAAAATGTAATTGTTATATGTAAACAATGTTTGTAAAACTCAGGCCCTGAAGATGATCTCAATAAAGATCGAAACGTTGGCACGATAAAGAAAATGTTTTTCTAAAACCCACGTCACACCAGACCGCATCTCACGATTTCTAAATAAATATCGATTAACGGTCACTAAACACCACACATAAAGAAGTGTTCATCTTCTTTTAAACAGATAGAAAATTCTATTCTTAGAAAAAAATTGACCCTTAGAGACAAAATTAAAATTTATTTTATTATATTTTAACCAAATATGTAAGACCAATTATGTAAAAAATGAGTTGTCACCGCCGATGATTCCCTCAAACTGCGATTTAAGCCGTGTAAAATTGGTTGTCTACTTCCCTTACATTCTCTACAAAATTAGTTGTGTAATGGGCAGATTTATTTTGTCCGAATAATTTTCGTAACTTGACTTGTTCAGTTATTCCGGTCATTGTTAACAATCAAAAACAAAACAAATTTAGTTATCCATTTTTTCTCAATTATATGTTTAAACAGTTGGTTTGGGTAAATAAACTCAAACTTTCATGCAACTATAGTAATTTTCAATGTTGACAATAGTTCTTTTCTGTCGAGTGTGTTACAGTGATTTTAAATTCATAAACATTTTAAGTTTCCTGAGAATGCATGCTTGGATTCTGATTGAACTCCTGATTGCCGCCTAAGAAATCATATGAACCGGATAGGAATACAGACAGAAGAAACATTGAGCAGATACTGCCAGGAAGAAGATGAGATCGCAGAACACGTTTTATGTTTTTGTGAGGGTTATTGTGGGAGAGGTAAAGCCGCAACCAAGATCCTACACTCAGGAACCGTTGGCAATGGAGGTTGATTTTCAGCCTGAAGCTGGCCAGTGAGTTATAAAAACAGAGGAGCATGATAGATGTTCTCAGGTCGAGGTGCAGAAGCTCTTTCATCCCTATCCCTTCACGCTAATAAACTACATTCACATACCAGACATCATTCCGCCTACCCTAGAGTATCGATATTCCTCAGTGTAATTGGAGAAGAGGCCTCTCCATTCGCGCTAATAAATTACATTCACACAATCCCAGAGTACTCGATATACCTCGGGGTACAGGGTGTCTAGAAAATTTAAATCAATATGCCTATAATTCATGGGCGTTTACAACAGGTTTATATAAATACACTATTTATGCTTTAATTCATATACTGTCAAAATTGCAAGGGAGCTGCAATGCTGTGAGCTGGGGCTGTGTCGCACAAACCCAACACTGAAGATGGCGAAATGGCAGACCAATAATGATCGGTAACGACAAATTGCAATCTTTAGTATAAATAAATATTTCATGTATTAAATACATTGTACAATTTCTGCACAAGTTTTTTGTGTTTAGTTCCTCGTAAACGCTTTACAGAAAAATCAGTCGAAAATTTTATGACGGTAAAAATTAGAAATTAGATAATTATGAAAGTAATTTTTCAATTTTTCGTATTCAACATCATCAATATAAATACGATTGGATAAATGATACTTAACTTATAAATTATACTTATCAGTGTCAGTTAAATCAAAACGGAGAACAATCAAGTATTGTTGATTGAAAAATTCGCTTCAACTTTGAAACCGTTTCGTCCAGGGATAAATAGACATGTACTACGAGCACGTGGGATGTTCATGGCTCGTTTATTTATAATACTAGACGAATGTATAAAATAAACAAACCACTCACGAATTGTATGGATCGTAAACGTCAATAATCACGATGATTTCTGAACGGGTGGAAGGTCTAAATCGTCAGAATCACATAATCCAACTGAATTTTTATTACAAAACTAATTTATTTGTTGTATAAAAAAGTAAAATTGATTAGATATTCCCTGAAATCAAGCCTGATGTTTTTTGTTAATTGAATGAATGAAAAATAAGGGTTAAACGAAAAGAATAAGCGGACCAGGATTCTGTGCGATTAAACCATATTTATCAAAGTATCATTTTTGTTAAACCAAATTTCTATATTTTTTCTTTTTTATTGATTTTTAAATCTGTAAAACAATTACAACAATAAACCTGCTGTAACAACAAAATTGGCATGAAGAGCATTCGAGGATAACGCACCCAGTGGTGAGGCTCATATAGCAAAAATAAATAATGTCCACTTTTCAATTTTCTTTGTCCCTACAAGGGCATTACATGGCCATCGGCGTTTCTGACGACCGAGAGGGTAGTGGGATTGAGCTGACGGACCGAAGCTGTGATGTGTGGAAAAGGATTGATGTTTTTTTCCCACTATTTCTGGAACAAGAGGACTATTAAGGTCTCGGTGTAGTGTGAGGTTTGATACATTGGAATCCATACCTGGGGGTAATGCTTGGTCTACCCCCAGACAATGTTACCACAAGTTCACATAGGGTTGAGAACCATAGTGAATATCAACTTTTGTAGTTAAGTGAAAATTTGGATCGCCTGTCGATTAGTGGTGATAACAGTTTGTAACGTCTGTTTAGCCCATTTCGATTTAGTCTTGTGTTCCAAGTAGGTCGTTTGTCTAGGTGAAGTCCCCCAAATAACGTACGTTTTCGACAGGGAGCAGTGAAATTCCTTTAAAGTAAACAGGTGTTAGTGTAATACCCCTTAGTGTAAAGTCATCGTAATTAGCTCTTCGTTGCAATTATTTTAAATCTCTACTTAATTAACCAATCATCGAAACAGTGCAAACGGTTTAGAAGATTTCCGCATGCGGTGACTGGATTTTTATGCTGGGAATGGACTGCTGTACCGTCAGCAAAAGAGGATAGCAGTACATATCATGTAAAGGAGAAGTCCAAGAATGCTCCCTTGTGGGACGCCAGGTTGGATAGGATGGAGGCTATCACCTTGCCCTAACTAACTCTGAACTAACAGTTCTATAAATATGTCTATAATTCGTAAAGTTAAACATAGACGTATATAGAATATTTAGAAAGTCAATATAGAAAAAAAAGAAGTAAGAAGAAGCTCTCCTGTCTGGCATTTGTAATAACAGGATTTGATTAATTTCTGGGTAAAATTACATTTGATATTGGATTGTATCGTGTTATTTTGAAAAGTACATCTCCCATGAAACCTGAATCATAAATATAGCTTAATAGCCAACATGTACAATTTGAATGAATAAATAGCAACGCCCTCGATAATTGGCACGTTGTATCGATCTTATAGTGAACTGCATTATAGTTTAATACCCCCAAGATAAATTACAATAAAATCCCGGTTAAATGTGAAAGAAACCCCTCCATTCGCGTTAATAAATTACATCCACCACAGTACTCGATATTTCTCGGGTTGAATTAGGACGAAGTTCCTCCTTTCAAGTTAATAAATTACATTCACAGACCCGACTTAATTCACACTATATTTCTCGGGCAATCAACGACTAATGTCACAAATTTATCAATATTGAATATATATAATTTTTAAAGTTGTATTATATTTACACTTTTCTATGTCAGTAAACACTAAATATTTTCATATTATTTATTATAGTAAAAATCACTTTAACCAATACAAATGCATAACTTAAAGTTACATGACGACTTTTCACCGGCAATTACTCTATCATTATGTTGCACATAGTTTTTCCTTATTTGCATTAAAATATTTTTTTAAAGCTCAAATTGTTGAATTGTTTGCAGATTTAAAGACCTCGAGATTGCATGCGTTCGAGTTTGATTGATATAGGAAAAATGCTCAGATAAGTATTGCCTCGCCCTC
The DNA here is from genome assembly GCF_000648675.2 of Cimex lectularius. Taxonomy (NCBI): domain Eukaryota; kingdom Metazoa; phylum Arthropoda; class Insecta; order Hemiptera; family Cimicidae; genus Cimex; species Cimex lectularius. Next base: position 515,770 of record NW_019392664.1, read on the forward strand.
CATATCTCCCTGGTGTTGCGACATTTTGTTTACTTTTCCGGGTAAAAGCACAATTGTCAAATTTATCACCACAGAATTAATAGAGTTGGCACTGAACTTTTGGGGTGAAAGATATATGTTACATATATTTTTAGTATGAGATTTGTCCGGTCTGCGGGGTGATGACTTGACATTTGGTCATTACCGATCATTTTACTCTGCCTATGCTCGCTGTTTTGAACTTTTCGTCAACATCAAGTAAAACGCACAGACCCAATACTGAAAGTCGCGAACGAAACGCTAAATTTTTACAATTTGTGCAAAATATTCTTTACTTTTCGATCTTAATTTAATTATACAATAATGTGATGCAGTGTTTTTTTTTCAATTGTTTTTTCAAGTTAAATCTTGTGATATTTTTGGATCTTTCTTGCTACTTTATTAATTAAATCTGTCAAGTGCTGTTACGTTAAAGTATCTTGATTAGATTAAATTAAACATCTCCTAACCTTTAACCCTTCGAACATTTTGTACTTTCTATTTATCGCCGTAGTTCTAAGCAATTAGAGGAAATAATCTTTTAAATACGCACAAAGGATTTTCGACGGGTATAAAGCCGGCGATCTCGTTTCCCCATTCACGTCACAGTCCTAACCAAACAGTACCGGTTCGTCGTCCTCTTGACTTTGTGATAACTACATTAGTTAATCCCTCTGTGATGGATCAGTTTACAGGGTGGAACTCTTTTTAAAAAAAATTTCGAAATTTAAAGCTGTTCAGAGTAAGAATATTGAGTGAAACTTTTTAACAATGTGTCTGGGTACTGAATAGTGGCCGGCTACGTTGGACATCGTCAGAACATCCTTACAGCATCGTCAGGAGAGGAGACTCCATCAAGAAAAAATTAATTGGACTAAATCGCCATGAATTATTTTTTATTTTATTCAATTGTTTTTTTTCTAACGCAACTCTCAATCAATTAAGAGGACTCGGGAAACAAAATCCTTCAGTTTTAACGATTATCTCATCTTCAAATCATGCTTACCCGACCGTTCATTTAATTCTCTTTATGTTCAAATTATTCGGGTAAAGACAGTATGTCTCAAGGAGGTAACCTTGTTCCTTGTATTCGTCTTGTACTATGATATCCTCTATTTGAACATCGGTCCTGTTTTAATTTCCCACTATCTTCAAACGTCCATACCTTAGAACTATGCCTCAACGTGTAAAATAATTGAACGAAATCATACTTCCACAGAAAAATTCCAACGACATTCCAGCACTCAGGTTCAACCAGGTATCATACTTGTACCATCATGACCTGCCCGCTAGGCACTTTTAAAAAACCTACTGTGTGAAAAATTGAAGCTGTCATTGCGAAAAATACTCTACTTGACTTACAGAGTAGTACTAAATCCCTAAAGCTCAAATTACAATACAAATTATCTCCATACCAAATCTTCATCGGTTAGCCTTTCCAGCCAAACCCTCCCAGATCTCTGAAGCAGAGTGGTCAATATCTTAAACACATACAGGATTGAAAGAAACGATCGTCCGTTTTTCTCAATGAAACAAAAAAAAAACAAGTTTCATTAAGGCTTTTCCCCCAGAGTGAATTAAAATGTTCATAACCAAATTATAGCGAGGGGAAAGGGCAGAAAAAGAGACCGGACTAGGCATAATGTAAACAGTTGATGCTAACGTGAAGTCAGCTGTTTTCTTCCCTGGATACACCCTTCATGAATGGAGGGTGGGGTGTTGGGCCGGTTCTGGGCTGGAACCGGGGGTAGGTACCCTCTGCCACTACCCCCTCCGCGCGATCAATAAGGTTTGCCGTGGTGCTTTGAGACTTTACCGTGTTGGTCGAAAGTACCTGAAATCCAAAACATCGCTAAATCGTATGCGATCCTTTTGAAGATGAATTTTCCTCGTGGACAACTCCATTAGGGATCAGAGAAAGTTTTAAATAAACTGTTTCATTTAACGATTCGGTTTTTTTACTTGCTCACAAAGCTAATGAATTTTTGTTGAAACGGAACTAATACTGATATGTCAAAGTTTTCTTCCTGTATAGCAGAAATTGTTGATTCATGCATGCAAGATGCGAAGGAATTCAATATAACTTTATTAAAAGTGTAAAAGAAGTTGAGACGGTTGGCAACATGTCAAGAAAGACATATAAATGAGGGAAGTTTTCAAACATCCTGGGGTTACCTGACATGATTTTACCATTATTGCCATGTATGAAGGTGTTCCTTTCCTCAACAGTCTATACCAGGGGTGGGCAAAATAAGGACCCCGCGCGTTAATGTTGTATTTACAAGGAAAAATTACAAAATTTTACATGGAAAAACAGTAACTAAAATGGAATGGTGTTATGTAACGAAATAGCCGATAGAGGCTTATGGAGTACATATAGTGTCCATGTCTGAAGTATCAGTAAATCCTGTTTTCACTGTTTACTCGTGTTTTTACTTCAATTTTTTAAGATAGTCACAACAAACGTTACCGATCAATGTTATGTTAACAAATATTTTTATATAATTGTACCAAAAATCGTTAACATTTTTGTAAGTCCCCTGAGTTTCCGTCACCTCCGCGATTTATTTTTATCATCTATCATATAAATATCACATACACCTCGATTCTTAGAGATTCCGAAGCGGAAGAGATTAGAATTAGAATCCGAATTGGTCGCAGGCACAATCAATCAAAACTCGTTTGAGATTTTTTTCTCAAATAAACCGGCTTAACAAAAAAAAAAAATATTTTACAAGTAAACTTAGCAACATATACAGTTCACATTATTATAAAACATAATGTATTAAATATTATATTTTATTGTATATTTAAAAATGCACACAGAAGTGCCAAAATCTGGGCGAATTATACGTAATTAAATCAATTCCGTGTTAAGCGCCCCCCACAATTGCTGGACAACTTGGACGAGATCATCAAATAGTCGTCAGTGCTGAAACTTTAAGGATGACGTTGAGAAACAGCAACTATCATGAAGGGGTAGCGAGAAAAAACAAAAATCTTTCATTAGTTAAAAAAAATATATGTACAACAAATTTAATATAGTTAGCTTAGTTGGGATGTCAAAGAAATAATAACTAGGGTCAAAATAAGTATTCGTTACCCAATAGAACGTTTCTTGTAAATATATTTTAAAAATTATACAAGTAAAGAAAAAACATGAGAATACTGTGAAAACAGAATACATCCATGCTTTTGGGAGACATTTTCTAGGATGAAGTATGTAAAAATCCCAACACGTTATTAAATAAAGATTTCCAACCTCTTGAATGATTGCAATTACTACTTAAAATATGGTAAACTTCAATTAATTATTCTTTTTATTTAAGGACTTGGTTGATATGAAAAAGTTCGTGTCACGAGTGGGATTCGAACCCCGAACTTCGGGTCAATACGCCGCTGCTCTAACCACTTGTATTGAGCCCAAGGTCGTGTGTTCGAATCCCGCTTGTTACACTAAATTTTTCATCTAAACCAATACCTTACATAAAAAGGTATAATTAATTGAAATAATTATTATGGTCAATTATGACCGCTAAACGTGTATGTGTGTGTATTAGTATGATAAACTTTTGTCTCAAAAGAAATTATATCAAATTGGTTCAAATTTTCGTCATGCTTATCTGTTCATCACTGTTTTTTAAATATCAGAAATAATTTGTATAAAATATAATGCATGTGACAATAACACTTCATAAATAAAATAAATAAAAATAAAAAATTAGATGCTTTGCATGAGTCGAAGTACATATTAAAAATGTACGTATTCAAGTTTCCACTTTTCTGACCTACCGAACCTGATTTGGTTTACGATTTGTCCCTCTTCTAAAAAAAATTAAAAGCCTCCCCTGGTCTATACAAATTGAACTTATCCACGAATGTCTCATAAACGTATTGTGAATATGAACTTAAAGAAATTTTGGGAAGGATTTGACCTCATTTAACGGCAGTGTTTTTCGTTTTCATGAAGTTTCTGGAGGATTTCGAGAAATTATAAAAGTTTGAAAGGGAGCGGGGCTTGATATGCCATTAAATACCAATGTAAATTAAACTTGAAAGGAGGCGAAAGCAGAAGATTAACGCAGGTCAGTCGGTACAAGACCTTTTGATCGCAATCTTTATGGACTGCGTGAGTCCAACTTGAAGAACAAAATCCTTCTGGCTTTATGTTCTTTATCTTGATTCGACAACAAAACGAGCTGGGTGCGCAAAAGTTTCTTCTATAATAAAAACACGAACGCCAAAGAGTCACACATCAAAAGAGGGCGAACAAAATAGCAGATAATCTCCTGAGAGCGTATATGTCGTAACGACTATAATTGTTTCAGACTACAGAGTGCAAATCGGTCGTCACAGGTACGACGAACGTCCAAAGAAGAGTCAAATCGAGGACAGTGATCCATTGCTCCTGGAATCAATGATGCAATTCTGTTCCCTTGACCTCGCCCCACTTTTAGTCTGACCTTTGCCAATCGATTCACCGCCTTCGAAAACCAGGGGGCCGGCGGTGTTTATTGCCAACGGACATTCCGTGGTAAAATGAAGGTCGGAGGATCGCGATTTTCCAAAAGTTAGACGGTACAAAGGATTTGATATATATAAATCACGAGGGTGAATTGGCCACATAAACATTAAACTGCTGGACACCACCCCATCTGTCGGACAATATCCCCTGGATCGAAGTAGGATTCTTCTTCATAGTTACAACGGTTGTCAGATAATCACCAAGATTTTCTTTAAAATGAAAGCTACTCGTTATTGTTCTACCAGTGCAACGTTTCACGGACTAACGGCTGAAATTTAAGCGGAACTAACGTAAGACTAGCGGATATGTGGAGGCGTCGAGCGGAGGAATTTCCACGGTAACGGTACAGCACAATGACGAGTTGTACAAGAGTCGGGGTGGACAATGGCTGAAGAAAATTTGGGCATTCCCATGAAGCAGGATTATCTTTCTCATTATCTCACTTCCCATACACATCAAGGAATAAAGACCGTAAATCTATTTTACGACGTCGTTCCAGAGAGAGATAATTTCGATAATTGAACGTAAATCACGGCCGGCCGCATCGATTAGTTTCTGTTTTTTGTATTGTTTTGAGTCAAATTCTGAATACCTGACGAATGAGTAGTCGTTGACCTTATCCAGGTGGTGCTCGAAACTGACCTTGATCTCTGAAATCCTGCCGAGTTCAGTTACCATCCAGGGCAATATGGGAAACGAAAAATATATATAGGTAACCTAGTTATAATTTCTTTTTAACTAAAAGGTAAAACAGTTTATCGTTATGGGATATAAATTTAAAATTATATAATGAAACATGTCTCCCTTGAACAGACTTCACTACATCTCACGGATATCCTACGTGTCAAATTGGAGTACGAAGTTCCTATTGTCCAGTCACATTCTTAATTTTATTTTTCACAATTTTATTCCCTAAAGCCCTCCGCATCTCATTAAATGTCAATCCTTTTGTACATTTATTTGCACCAATGGAAAGAGCGTAGAAAAATATGTAGTATTCATATGCTATTGTATTGTAACCTTAAAAAATACAAAATTACTTAGAAAACAGTTTTACGACTTTCCAAGGTTCTTGTCAAAATTGTAAGATTTCTGGATTCAGTAAATACTAACAGATATGTGCGTACAGAAAGAGTGCTCTTACTAATAAGCGTGTTTAAGTGTACTTAATTTCTCAAAGTTCAGTTATCACAAATGTAAAATTAAAATTTAATCACTAAAAAATTGATTTTTCGGTTACAAACGGTTTAAAAAATTGTCATTAAAATTTTGAAACTTCTATTAAAAAATAATGAAAATTATACTAAGTAAAAAAATAAAGAAAATCCTGTGCAGAGAAAAGAGAGAAGCAGGATGACCTCTTTACAGTAGTAAAATATGTCAGGTTTGCATTTTGTTTTTTCTTATGATCTATTTTGTACCAATAAGACTTTTGTTACTTTGTATTTACTTTCTTTATTTTTTAATAGAAGTTTGAAAATCGTAATGACTATTTTTTTAAACCATTGTAACCTAAAAATAAAATTTTTAGCAATTAAAAAAGTTACTTTAACTGTGCGGAAAGCTTACCATTGAGCAATTACGTACATGTGTTTAAAGCTCACAATTAGGGGCAACTCTGTAAGCACCATATCTGTCAGTATTTACAAAACTACGAAAACCGTACTTAAACTTCAGAAAAGAATTGTGGAAAAGTTTATCTTCTAAGCGATTTTGTAATTTGTTTTAAAAAGATTTCTATAAAATAGCGTATGAATTTAATAGATATTTCAATGCTCTTTCTATCGGTGCAATCAAATGTACAGAAGGATTGACATTTCATGAGATCCGGAGGGCTTTAGGGAATAAAATTGTGAAAGGTTCAAATAACCCGAAAAGTGAAATATCTCGAATACAATTGAGAATCAGACTTGGGGCAATATAGACATTTTAATCCAATTTGACGTGTAGGATAACTTCGTGAAGTTACAGAGAACACCCTGTATAAAATAAGGTTCTACTATGGATTCCAGTATGGTGACATAAACTTAGATTATTTAGCGACTTCACGCCAATTGGCTTACAAAAATTGTCATAAGTTTCGTGATCATTCAATAACTTTTGGGTTAATTTATAACAGACTAGTAACAGATTAAATTTATAACAGTCTAATTACCCAAGAGAACTAGATTTTGTCAGGACATGATGACGAAAGTTGTCCAAACGTTCTGCTTTAAGGGGGTGATTGGTTCCTTACCGTCTTTCTAAAGATCGATTAAGTAGTCCCAAAAGTCTTAACAAGTTTATCACCTTCGCTAAGAAAAAAGCAAACCAGTTCAACCCAGTATGGACGGTTTTCAAGTCCTGGCCTAATTCTCTGTTTAAAAAATACAAGAAAATGCGTTTGATCGTCGAAGGAAATAAAGTTAACTGATATAATTCAGCGAAGGAATAGGTAAATCTTGAGCAAAGATAGGAAAGGGTAAAAAAGTTGCCAGAGGAAAATTGCCAAGAGTATTGGTAGATCTTAAGTAGATCGATACCTGGCAGTTGCAATAACTTTGTAGCGAGAATCCTACGCCGCTACTTCCTTTTGCGAATGACGATATGAACCTGACTCGAACAGGACTGCAAAAAAACCCTTACAAAGAGCCATCCCAATTTTCTTACCTCACTGGTTTTTACGCGCTGGAGCAATTTTGGCAAGAATGCCGTTTATTCTGGGCATTTCTCAATAAAAATAATGAGACAATCGTTGACACAAATTATTTTCAAACTGAAAGAAGTACGAGATCAAAGTTGAAAATTGGTTAACCAAGCTTTGCAGCTGAGATCTCCCAGAACGTCACGTTATCACCTTCTGTGGCATTGACTGACATATTCAAAATCACGTTAATTCGTCGGAGATTTTATAATATTCAATTCCAAAATAGTTCCTAGTTTCTTGCTGTCATTGTAACTTGCTGGTAAATGTTTAATATTCGCACTACTCGACTGCTTCATGAATCACTGAACAAGATCGAGTGGAGGGTCTGGACAGCAGATGGTAGGATGTTCTAATTATAGCAATTTAACCATGTGTAAAGTGTTGAGAAATGTCCTAAAAAAATTTTAGAACAACACAGAATCAATTTCCATTCACAAAAGGAGATTTTTTTTTGATTATACAAGTAGACGTTACTTGTACTGATGGGTTATGAATCATCCACAATGATTTTTCTAGTACCATGGTGTAATTTATTAATTTTGGAACGTCTCCTTTCACTTTTCGTTTCTGCACTTATATTTGTTATTTAAACATTTTCTGTAGTAACTGTGTTTATTATCCGAAGGCTTTATTTAAAGAAAAGTAAGAAAGAAATTGCTGGAAATAAAATAACCTGCCCTTAGCCAAAGGCTGCTAGAAAAAACTCCATTAGGCCGATTTTTAAGCTATAAATGGACTTCCTATATTTATTTTTATCGAAGTGAAATAGTATTATTGAGTGTAAAAAAAGATATACAAAACGCTATAAGTCTCAAAACAATTTTAAAGTGTGTGGTGTTTAGAAACCGTCAATTAATAATTATTTTACATACTTAATTCAGACTTTAGTAACATGTCGCGAGATTTTCACGTAATTTCGTTTTACGTGTTTAAACTCTGTCGGATGCACAAACTGTCAGATACAGACAGAAGTACGGAGCGATGGCAATGTGAGTGAGAGCACCGTTCAGACATGGTTTATAAAATTTCGAGATGAAGACTTTAACCTTGAAAACAAAGATCTAGTCAATAAATTAGGTAAATGGTCCGGGCCGGCCGAATGTGAAGTAATTGAAGCTTTCTATGATGTGCAAGGTGGAAATAAAAGTGCTGATATTGCTGGCTCACGTGGTCAACCTGTTTTTCCCACTGTAACAGGAAAAGTGGTTTATTCTGGAAATGCATTGCGTGGATAGGGAAATTTTATAATAGTAAAATATAATTATGACTGTCTAGAGTGTCTATGCTCACAATGATGGTACGTTAGTTCGTGGAAGGATTCCTACCCTAGACGATGATGTTCTACGAGCTTTGGTCGTAGAAAATCCCAGAACTGTTCGAGAACTTGCAGAGAATCTTAGCAAATAGACCACGCTAACCACTTTAGGGCAATTGGAAATTGCAAGTTGGGTTCCTCATGCATTAAACAATCTCTAAAAAAAAATCATCGTTAAGAAGTTTGTGCAACACATCTTTGCCGAAACTTTTTCTGGGTATAATTATTACCTGTGATGAAAAGTGGATTCTACGATCCTACGATAACAGCCGACGTTCTGTTCAGTTGCTTGACAAAGGAGAAGCAGCACCACATTTTCCAAAGCCCCAAGTCGTCAAAAAAAAGGTTATGGTTTGGTAGGCTCCATTTGGCCAGATTTACAACATCTTTTGAATCCTGACGAAACAATCAATGCAGAAATACATTGCTCTCATATTGAGAGCTTATGCAATGCACCAGAAATTGGCATTATTGAAGCTTTGGTCAATCGGAAAAGGCCGATTCTGTTACAATAAGGCTCGGCCTCATGTCTCACATGTGACAACGAGAAAACTGTTAGATCTGGGATATGACGTTAGGCCTCACTCCCAGACCTATTCTCCACATCTCTCGCCTACCGACTACCATTTTTTCAGCCACCTGGATAACGTTTTATAACATAAAAAATTTATTGATCAAAAGTCGTTAGAAAAAGCGTTTACAGAATTGTGTAATAATAAAGACTAAAGAAAAAATTCTTTCGGAGGGTGTAGAGAACTTGCCATCATATTGGGAGAGTGACCGAGGATATGTAAATTAATAAAAAATATTTAAAATTAATTATTTAATTATTTTTATTTATAACCATAAACTTGCATTATTTTCCGGCCAATAAAATAAATACAAATGCAGTGCAAATGTAAAAAGTATTGCAAATTTAAAAGAAATAATCTGAAGTGGCAAGTCGGTTGCAATTTTTTTTAGTCTTTTAATCATTCAACTGAATATAGATAGAGCTATTTGCATGAATATACCCACAAATTTTCTTCATAGAACAATTGTACTATTTCCTTATCCAATGTACATCGATCAGAAAAAAAAAGCCTAAACAAGTTGAGGAACCTATTTATTATTCCGCCCAGTGCAAATCGTTCGCTCTGGCTGTTTTTTAATATTCGAACGCATTAATGCTTAAACACTCCTTGGGTTTGAGGAACTACTTTAATTTAATTAACAACGTCGGCAAATCAAGAAAACTTTTTTTGTTGGCCGCGGCCTGTTCGCGATGAACAGGAGAACATGCTAGGAGAGGAGCTCGGCGTCTTGCGCTGTTTTCCTTCAAGCCAATAATAACTCCTGAATCGCTTCATTGATCATAAGATCCTGTTTTCCATGTACGACACTACCTGACTCTTACAGCTGCGTACAAGGCGCAAAGGCTAAACGAGAAGAATCTTGGTTTGTCACCATGAGATTACGACGCTCGATGTACTGTACCTCAATCGATGCCACTTTTTATATTTCAATTCACATACAATTTATTTTTAGAAAGTAGATTTTATGCCGTGAAAAATGAGCCAAGAACATGAAATCGGATGCGTAGTTCGGTGATTTTTTTTCAGCAAGGTGTGTTAAACAGTTTTCGTGATTATATTTATCGATTCATATTTGTAGTTCATATTGTTTTAGTAAATTTTGTCAATAAAGACGACGCGGTTTAATTGTGTTTGTTTAATTGTGAATATGAAGGATGTATGTGAAGTTAAAGAGTGTTAATGAGTTTGCCAGCGTTGTTTGCTTTTCTCCCATCTATTTTTAACATTTCGAGGATGTGCACCATCCTAGACCGGCTGAAAAGCCACCCGCTGAAAAACGCGTCTGTCTGCATACCAAAGCTGGAATTAGGACTGATATAATACGCCAACTGTGTGTTCAACTCGTATGACTAGTAGCGTAATTTTGCAAAATTATGTTAAGTTGTTTGAGCTCAGATGATCAGGAATGTTAGAACAGTATTTTTTATTTCTTAAGTATTCCGAGATCGTGAGATGTGGTCTGGTGTGACGTTTGTCAAGGGTCAAACAAAGTGTTTGTTTCCTGCGTAATCTTTGCGTGAGTAGAATACTTTGAATGAACATAAAAAATATTTTTTTGCTTTGTATAAATTCACATTTTTTTCCACATCCTACATGTATTTGTTAAATGTAAACAATGTTTGTAAATCCCAGGCCCAGAAGATGATCTCAATAAAGATCGAAACGTTGACACGATGAAGAAAATGTTTTTCTAAAACCTACGTCACACCGCATCTCACGATCTCCTAATAATCATCGACTAACGGTCACTAATCACCATACATTTATTTCTTAATATTGTGTCGATTTTCGTCATGGTACACCTATTATTCTAGCTGGTTTTGCCCGCCTTGTTGCTTTTCGCCTTTGATGTATCAACGTAAATTTTTGTACGAACGTTTTTCAACGACCAGGTTATATGCCCCTCGGGGTGCTGGTATTTGTGAAAAAAAGCCCATTTATCCGATATCGGGTTGGAATGTAGGACCGCCGGTTCAAACTTCGGAACCTTTACGTTACTTGATGAGCGCCGTTTTTATGTATGTTATTATAATGATATGTTCCTTCCTTTCTCTACTGTTATTTTCAAATTTTAAAGTACTGGAAATTTTCAATTTAGATTTCTCAGAAAGAAAAATTATTCTCATTTAAAAAAAAAAATTAAGCGAAAAATAATATTGTTAAATGTGTGTGTGTGTGTGTGTGTGTGTGTGTGTGTGTGTGTGTGTGTGTGCGTGTGCGTGTGTGTCGTTGGATATAGCAAAAATGCAAATATTGGCCTTATTATTTTTTTATCTACACGAACTCATATTTATTTTTTCTCCTACGAAATTAGATTTATTACCATGAAAAATAGTAATAAGCAGTATCGTATTAAATTAAATTAGACCTATATAAAACGTTGCACAAGCTAAAAGAAGCTTCTAATGAAGTAGGCTAAAAAAAATTTGTTGAAAAAAAATATATTCAATTTAGGCACTCTTTGAAGCCCTTAAATACGAATTTTTATAACAAACAGACATTTTTGGCTGATTCACCGGTGCAATTGTTTTCTCGCCAATGTCCGGTGTTCTACTTAAAAATTCGTATCTCCTTTGCATTTAATCCAAATTCAACGTTAATATAACCTTTCAATTAATTAATCTTTTTATGTATGGTTTTGGTTGAAAAAATTAGTGTCACGAGCGGCATCCGAACTCACGACCTTCGGCTCATTTTCATTTAAACCAAAACCTTACATAAAAAGATTAATTAACTGAAAGAAGTAATTTGGTCACTAGACCATTAAATATAATGGGGGTTAATACAACCGTTTGAAAGATGCATTTCTCTTCTTTGAGGCTACATAAACAAACTTGGTTTTTTATGTTATTATAAGTGAAAAAGATTACGATGAAATCAATAAAAACTTCCCAAAAGGTTTATTTTATATCTCAGATTCCGATTTATTTACGAAGGAAAAGTTTGCGCATTAACATACATGTACGTTATATATGTGTATGCCAATGTCCAATGTTCCAAATAAAAATTTGTAACACCTTTGACTTTAATTCCTATTCAACGTCTTTAAAATCGTTTGAAAGCTATATTTCTCATCTTTGAGGCTGCATCAATAAACTTTCGTTTCAAGACATTATGAGCGAGAAAAATAAGCATGAAATCAACTAAACATCCCCGAACGTTTTATTTTATGGTTATGCCATTATGCATAGCTTATTGGGTTCTAAACCCTACGAAGATTCCCTTAGACCAGTGGTGTCGTCACAAAGTTTGGTCACAAAAACTCCTCAATCATTTTATTAAAATGACTTTTTGGTTCCATTTTGAATGTAGAATCTACTCGCAAAGTTTGTAACACGAGTAGCCCAACAACCTGTACTTGACTTTTAACAAGAAGAAAAATATTAAAGAAATGATGAATAGTGGAGTGAGTGCGGTGTTCAATCCTTTTAAAAAGATAGTTCCTACTCAATGTAAGACTAAAGATGTGACACTTGGAAATAAAATTAATGAGAACTGGCAGACATTAATTCTAAAAAATACACAAAATGAAGATATAATTGGTAGTTTTCACAGTGTACTCTTAATTAAAATGTAACATAAATAAAGACAAATTTAAAGCTTGTTTATAATGTTACTAAAAGCTAGAAGGGACTTACTAAATTTTAACTTTGGCCATTTATTAGATCGATATCAGACGTATGGCTTCATCGGGTTGCGTCAGATTGTTTTATTCAATATTTTTCACTTGCCAGTTTCAACTGTGCAAACAAGAAAATACAACAACAAAAAACAAAACGGATCGCTGAAACGTAGTCAAGATAACAAAAAAAAAGTTATCGTTATAGATAACGACCAATTTTTCGAATGACTATACACGTAAGGCAGAGAAATTCCACATTACTTAATATCAAGAAATAGTTGTTTTTTTAAATATATTTAACACGGCCCTTTAGCACCGGTAGTACATTTAAAATCAAACGGGCCAAATGGTTTCTCCTGATTTATTCCCGGTCCGTGAGTGAGTCACCCTCCGTTTTAACAGCCGGAGTCACCCCGTTCGCTTTACAGCACTGCAAACGATGGGTTTCAAACTAAAGAGGGTGAAAGCCAGAGGGAGGAGGGAGTTTACTTGTAACTTGGTTGTCTATAAATAATAAAATTTGCATTCGTTTCTATCCAGTTGATCTGTTATTTCATGTGTTATTTAATTATTCAGAAATCGTGAGATGCGGTCTGTTGTGATATAGGTTTCAGAAAAGCATTTTCTTTATCGTGCCTACGTCTTAAGACGAGTCTCAACACGACACGCAAGAAGGGCACAATTACACAGAAGATAAACACTTTGAGCCCTGAAGATGATCTCAATAAAGATCGAAACGTTGGCACCATAAAGAAAATGTTTTTCTGAAATCTACATTACACCAGACCGCATCTCACGATTTCTGAATAATTATCGATTTACGGTCATTAATCACCACACATTTATGTGTTATGTTGATCTTGCTGTCTATGTTCCAAGAGCTGACATATTTTCAAGACAATTACTCTAGGTCGGTAACGGCACTGTACCTATAAATCCAGAATAAGGAAAAGTCACCTTCCCATCTAAGTTCTGCAAAATCGTGAATTCGAAAGAAGAATTAGTAGAAAAGGGTTTCGAAAACATGGAAACAAATTATCGAAATCACGCATAGTTGTTCGGAAGAGCCATTCTAGAGGCTAAAAACGTCTACTTCATTCTAAACAGAACGTGATGAACCAAAGCGAAGTATTGAATTTTCCAACGGGATTTCTTCATTCACTCTACGTTCCCTGATTCCCGTCACACGTTCTTAATTTGAAAATTAGAGTACCAATTATATTACTCCTAAACATCCATCAGCCAAAGTAATGCTCTGGCACACGATTAGTAGTTAAAAAATGTATGAACAATCTAATTGAAGCAACAATTCTGATTGGACATCCTAAAGGTGAGGACTTACTACTTCCACGACTACCACTCATTCCGACCGATACTGCGTTCAACCGACTTCAATTTCAAAAAGGCCTTTCGTTCGCTATGACTATCTATAAAGCGAAGGAAATCAATCTTTGCAATAGTACGTTTTGAATTTAGAAAACGATTGCTTCTCTCATGGGTAATTATATGTCGCATGCTCCAGAGTCGGTAAACCGTCTGAGCTTATGTTTTTATAAATTAATAATACCTTTTATCTATGGTCTTGGTTGGGATGAAAAAGCTAGCGTCACGAGGGGGATTCGAAACCACGACCTTCGGTCCAATTCGCCGTCGCTCTACCTTGAGCTAACGTGTCTAGCACCAACACCTCATCTGAACCTACAAGCTTTCGAATTTTCCTCGTGACGCTAGCTTTTTCATTTCAACCAAAACCATAGATAAAAAAGTATAATTAATTTAAATAATTAATAGGTATACATAGGACTACTAAATACATATATGGATTTATGTTTATACAAAAAAACGGACAAACAAAAATGTTTCAATTCACTAGATTTGCAATAAAAAAGATTTTGTGTGAAAAACATATTTTTTCTTTCTTTCCTTTCATTTCACATAGTCGCCGAAACGCAAGGCAGGGTATTGAATTGATTAAAGGATTAAACATCAGGAATATGTGAGCTCACACAAGAGGGTGAAGGGATGGTAGAGAACTCCGAAGAAAAGAAAAAAGTTCCAGACTCCTCATTGCTCAATCAGAAACTAGCCAAGTGTTAAGCGATAAAAATAAAAGAACAGTGCTCATAAAAGTAGGAATGAAGTGAGGTTAGCCACAACAAAGATATAGGCTGACAGCCACTTTGATAGGCTGACTTTTTTGGGAGGGAATCTGGAGTTTTTATCTTTCCTTTTGAGTTCTCTCAGGTTATGACCTAAACAAAGAACGGACTAAGGCCACAGTGCAGATATACATTGATAGGCTATTTGTTTGGTGTAATAAATTATACAGTATGTACTAGATGGAGTAGTGGTATGTAAACGGGAAAGAATGTATATAAGAAAGAATGAGAGTGTGATTGTGCCTAGGTTTAAAAATATGCGTTGGTGGCTGAAATGACCTAGCTGTTAACAGCCCCTAGAGCCAAAATCGCCTTATAATTTTACGTGATAAATTTGATTATTTTTCTACAACTTTGATAGTGATCAATTTTGTCAACGGAGGTGAGAAAAGCAATTGATGGTTGTTTATTGGTTTAACGTTGCTTTTGGAAACGTCGTGATTGTGATTTCAGACTTGATGAAGGGAAGAATCGGGGTCACACGCCTACGCATTTTGTACACCTAGGCGGAAAAAGCTTTCGACAACAAAAGGCTTTAAAAAATGACTCCTGGATGATTATAAGAAATTCTCTTCCTTTCGACTTCCCCGGTCTTTTAATTGCTTGTCAAGAAGGATATACGTCTTGTAACGAGGTCGAGTGTAGTTCCGGACAGAGGTGAAGCACCAAGGCAGTTTTCCCAAGCCGCTTACCCGCTAAATAACGGTACTATATTTGCGGCCGACGACTTTCTGAATAACTCGATTGTCAAAACATTAGATAAAACGTCGGATAACGCAAAACTTTATAAATAAACAGGTAAAAATTTGCACTAAATTTTGTACTTGTGTGAAATGATCGAAAATCCTATTTACTTGAATGATACAAAGCGTGACTCTCAATTGTCGGTAAGTTAGTGCAAATTTTTGCCTGTTTATTTTAAAAAGTATAATATATGATAATTTAATAATTGCGTTAATTATTAATTTTTTCGATCTAGAGCTGGGTTGGATGGGTTGGCAAGGAGTGGGAAGTGAGGAGCAGGAGGCCTTTGGTGATTCGAGCTCCTGCCATTTCATGCGATCCTGCTGTTTCAGTGAGGTTTCTAACCAATTTTTTAATATTTTTTTGTTTGGTTTATCCCGTTTTTCTTTTATGGCCAGCCCCTTCCTCCCTCAATGCAGGAGGCGACGAAACAAATAAATCACAAATGTGGGGTGGGTTTATTTTGTTGCTGTTTTATATATCTGAAGAAGTTTTATATTTTACTTCTACTTTATAGAAAATGTGTGGTGTTTAGTGACAGTTGTTAATTATGATTAATTTGGAGATCGTGAGATGCGGTCTGATGTGACGTAGGTTAGAAAAACATTTTCTTTATCGTGCCAACGTTTCGATCTTTATTGAGAGATTATTTGAGACCTGAAGATGATCTCAATAAAGATCGAAACGTTGGCGCGATACAGAAAATGTTTTCTAACCTACGTCAGTCACACCAGACCACATCTCACGATCTCCAAATAATTAAAGAAAATGTTTTTAATACATAACGTATTATTTATTAATTAAAACTATATATTATTCGTAAAATGGTGGATATATTTATCAATATGATTATTATAAATTATATAAATTTGCAAGATTTCTTAAGTTTTATTAATTTTTAGGGCCAGCGATGATCTCAGCTGTTTTTCGGCCCATAAACTTTCCTACCTTAATGTATTATAATGTATTAAAGTTTAGAAACTGACTTCCTTACATGAAAGTGAATAAAAAATTAATCTTAATTATCGTATACTGCTTAATAAATAATAATAATAAATAATTAAATGTATTAAGCATTTACGCAAAAACATACATAATACCAATTAGTGGATTAGGTTGCCACAAGGACGCTTACTTTTAGGCCTAAAGCCGCCCGACATGTAGTGAAAGGCTGATGTGTCCCACTCAATGAAGCTCCTTACAGTTTAGCTCTGTATAGGGAGCGAGTAGGTATTCCCTTAATCTGACCATTTGACCACCATGCAAGCAGCAAGTCCCATGTAAGCTTTTTGAACAAACAGGGCTTTTGTTGTACATGTGTTTCTTTTGTTGGATATTAAGAGTGAATGTATTTATTAGCGTGAGAGAAACTTCGAACACAACTCTGTATATATATGTGTATTATCATATATATTAATCATTACCATTATTCATTAGTAATGCTAAACATGTAAGATTTCTTAGTAGATCATTGATTTTTTTTCTAAGGCTTTTTCTGAAATTAATTATTTATGAAAAGAAAGAAACGTGACCGAACCCTATGAGCTCATCTTTTCCAACCGAGATGAATTTTCTCGGAATTGACTTCTAATGAAAATCTATTTTGTAGAATAAATATTGCAAAATGAAATTGAAATGCAGTTGCCAATGTGTTATTTTCTCACAGTTATGAAAAATTAGTAATATGCCCTGGTGTTAAATGCGATAACATTTCATCATTGCACAACTGATTCCAGATTCCCAGATCGGTAAATTGTTCAAAACTGTATGAATAATTAATTATCGGCGGGGAATAAATAATTATTCGTCCAAGGGTGAATAAACTATTTGAATATTGATGGGTATGTTTCATATTGATATACACGAAAAGATTTCTTAACCTTCTATGATTTCATCCTTTTAAACCATGGCAATTTCCAGAAAATGACAAATAGTTTTTGAAAATTGCAGAGTAAAGTGTTACCTTCCAACCATCTTAGAAGCTTAAAAACATTCAAAGTAAAATTTTAAAAACTAAAAATGTAAGGTACAATTCTTTAAGAGCTGACTTAATATCAACATTTTAATTATGTTATTATTAAAAACACAACATTGTGCTAAAAACAGCCAATTCATTAACTTATTAAACGTACCTAATTATATAATATAGTGTATTATTGCAGTTTCTATCTGAGGGAAGACACGTTCATCATACAAACAAAGAAAACAATAAAGACTTGCTAATTACTAAAATTAAAAAGTGAAAAAGTAATCTTTTGAAATCAAATTATTATTACAATAACATAAAAATCCACCCCAGGGTAGGCAGGATTTACAAAGTGCCTTACTTGTTCGTTGTAGAGAAGAACTTCACCACAGATGGTAGCACAGATCAAGGAGAAATTAGTAAAATAATATATGTATGTAATGTATTATTTTCCTATTATAATAATTCCAATTTTTACTAATAAGATACAAAGTAAAATTTCTAACGAAGATTTGTTATAAATATATTTTTTGAAAGCTAAACAAACCTTCACGAATTATAAATTTAAATATTCTGATTAGATAAAAGGCGAAAAATCCTTTCATAAGGGGAGTTCAAAGAAAGAAAGACCTATAGAATTTTCAATATTATTATGCAATATACGTTTTTAAAATAATAAAATATATCTTCAAGTGATGAATTTAGTGGAACTCACCAATAACTGGATTGTCAATCAGCTTTAGTCTTGCTGGATTTAAACGTTTAATGTAAGGACAAATTTTCTTATTGCTCATCTCATTTCTTCCTTCTATCATTATCCAGAGCTTTTCTTATAATTTATAAAGATAGTTAGGGGTAGAATTACACATAAGACTTAGATTGAAAAAATGTTGAATCAACAATTTAATCGGATGATTAGTTGAGAAAGAGTGATGTTAAAAAAAAGTTTTATGGTTAGATTTTATAAACATAATTAGTCAATTTATGGACTGATAAACAGCTATGGAACAATCTGCATTTACGTACATTCACTCATCTTTTAAGTTTCTGCTTAATTCAGCCATCATATTGTTTTGTTTTGAACATGATATAATGTTTATCATGTTTCAAAACATGATTATACATGATTTCAATATTATAATTTTATTTTCAAAATCACAGACAAGGTCAATTTAAAAAAAACAGTGGGATTACTTTATCAAACTTTCAAGAAATATATCCCATTCATCATGACTTTCAAGCTATTAGTAATAATTTACAATGTTAATTAATATGAATATCTACTTACAATATTGAAACTTGTGATTTCAAATATTATGAAATTAGGATTTCAGTTTAAGTGAATGAGATCAACCACCCATTCGTTCTATCCCAGAAATTAACATGTAACTGAGGGTAAACAAATTGTACTAATAGTTTTGAAGTACTATTGAAAGTGATATATGCCTTAAAAACTTGCGAAAAAGCTGAGTTTTTCTTTTGTTCAAATTGGACTTAACCCTCATTTGTATTGAAGGCAATTATGTTATAATAAATTATACTGAGATTAATGTATAAAGGCAGGTGAAGCTAATAAATTAAATGACAAAAGCCAAGGTTCAAAATTATTTAATTGAAATGACAACAGTTTTATTTAATTTTTCGGTATGAGTGTTTTTGTATTACTGTTGTCGGAGGTTGCTACAGTTATGGCATTGGTATGGTAACTCATCATTCCTGGATTTGAAAAAGCTATTGTCAAACAACTTTAAATGCTATTAAATTCACTAGTTTTGTGGTTTGCTTGACCAATTAATATCTTTCAATTAATTAATGTTTTTAGTTGAGATAAAAAAGTCAGCATCACGAGTGGGATTCGAACCCTCGATCTTCAGCTAGATACGCTGCTGCTCTACCATTTGAGCTATCATGACCTTTAAATGCTGTGTTTTCCTACGTACAAATATATTTTTTTAATAATACTTTTAAGCAGATATGTAAAGGAAATAAATGCATATGTTTTTAGCTCCAAACTAGTATGGGAATGCCTAAAGTGCCTAAAATGGCCCTAGGAGTGTACTTTAAGGCATATCAGTACCTGCCAGAATATCAAGGTACAGAAGAAAACAAATAGGTAAACTAATTAGTCGTACAAGGACCCTCTCACCAATGGGAATGGAACCACTATGTACACTGGAGAGTGGGCTAAAGTTAGAGATAGAAAATGGCTTGAGAGAGAAAAACCTAAATACTGAACAAAAACACCAGGTATGAGGGAAATAAACTGCCTAAATTCATAAATAACTGAAAGGCGTGATTGGAGCAAAATTGCCATTTGGTAAACCACACCTAAAGAAAATGTAAAATGCAGAGGCGGGGGAAAAACATAGACATCAGTATATATCCTTTGTGAATGCGAGGCGCATGCCTGTATTCGGTATCACCACATCAGTAATGCAATTCTCACCCCAAAGAGCAGTGCGTGAAGAGGCACCAAGGAAAGTGTTTAATTTTGAGAGAAAAAGCTCACTTTCCATGGCATGGGACTTACGCCATAGAAGTTCACAAAAATTTGTGAGTGTCTTAACCCTTTTAACTTTCAAGGAACCCTGAAGTAGATAAAAACAGGTGTGTCTGGATGTAGTGATCAGAGATGTGTAGTGTTAGTGTCCGTAGTTAATGATTATAGGGGCATTGGTGGCCGCAACAGTTTAGGCGTTGACACGGCGCTCATCACTGTAAGGTAAAGGTCCCGAGTTCGAATCCAGCGGCCCTGCATTCGAGCCCGACATACTTACAAATGGTATTTTTTTCAAAAACACCGGCACCCTGAGGGTTGATATAACCTCTGCTGTTGCGAACCCTCGTAAAAATTATAATAATTGGATCGTTAATGATTATTTGGAGATCATGAGATGCAGTCTGGGGTGACATTGGTTTTAGTTTCGATCTTGTTGAGATCATCTTCAGGGCATGGGATTTATAAACATTGTTTAAATTAAACAAATACATGTAGGATGTGAAAAAAGTGAATTTATACAATGCTAGAAATTTTAGACTCAATCAAAGTATTCGTATTCATTGATAAGTGTTTGTACTTTGATTGAATATAAAATTTCTAGCATTGTACACATTCACTTTTTCACATCCTATATGTATTTGTATAATTTAAACAATGTTTATAAATCCCAGGCCCTGAAGATGATCTCAATAAAGATCGAAATGTTAGCGTGATAAAGAAAATGTTTTTCGAACTAAAGTCACACCAGACCTCACGATCTCAAAATAATCACTAATCAGAGATTTCTTTACAATACTTTTCATTGGTATAAAATATATTTTTAAGACCAAATATATTTTCAGGTTTAGTGGATTATTTTATTAAGTATTGTAAATGCATTTTTTAAAGAAATTGTCAAGTGAGCCTAACAAGAAAAAACTGACAGTTGCTTGCATGCATTGATATATATTTCTCTACATCATTTTAGTAGTTATGTATTTTGTTTTTTTAAGATCAAAAATATCTACAGATGCAGTAAAATTGCTGTTTATTAAATTATGTGTGAGGGTTTTAACTACTGTCAAGCAATCGTAAGTACATAAAAACAGAGATGTGCCAGCATGCAATAATGGAATTTTTTTGACTATACATTTCAGTCTTTTTAAAGAAAAGGTAGTTCTACTCACAGTTTGTAGTTTTCGATTATCCGGATTTCAAGCTTAAAGTTCATCATCAAGTTGAAGAAGTTTCAAGCACGTCTCTCGTCTATCGCGTGAATTGGAGTGAACCCGCCAACGGCCAATCCACAGCCAAGGCGACCGTTTAAATAGAATGCCGCTCAATTTTCAACTTGCGAAAAACATGAACGACAACTCAACTAAATAAACACTCAAAAATGAATATATGTAATTTATTCTTGTTCTATTAATTTTAATTAAATTAACCAGTATATTCTAGTTAGTTGGATAAAACAAAATACACAATAGTTACTCCTCATTTTTAATAACAGATTTACTTAAGAATAGTAAACATGAAGAGTATTCATTTTGTAAACAAACACCTTTTCTCGTAATTTCTCAGTCTTAATCCAGTTGTATTCTCTTTAATCATGGATGACACCGGCAAGTAGATATCTCAGAGGCAGTAGACGTTTCTCAGAACGCGGTCGCCCGGGCTTAACCCGATTCCGAGAGCGGAAAGACTCGAAGAGTGGCTGTGCCAATAGGAGGCCTGGTACTTGGTAGTGGTTCTCAGCGCATTACGACGCTAAGGGAGGACGGAAATATTGTCATTGCTGCAAGACGGTGAGTAGCGCTGGTGGCGGGCTGTTGCTGCAGGTCGTCTCAAAGGTGCGTACGATGTGAGGCCAACTTCCCACAAACGTTTACGAATTGTTTGTGTTGATAAAGGACTTGCCAAAACATCTTGTACTTCATTTAGGATCTAGCGGGCACTATGGAAAGGGTTCATAAGGGTGCAGCGAACGCCTAGAAGAAAACTCCAATTGGAATGCTGTTATGTTTACTGACGAGTCGCGTTTCTGTCTGTATAGTGATAGCAGGCGCCGAGGAATCTACTGAGAACAGGGGATTCGTCCAATGCCCCAGTTCGTGCTCCTTTGAGTGCAGTTTGTAGGAGGCCGTGTTTGTCTGTGGCTGGGATTTACACTGGAGGACGAACTGGACTCGATATTGTTGAAGACAGTTCGTAATGTCCAAGACATTATCGAGGAATATATCCCTTAAACCAGGGGTAACATTGTCAAAGATATTCGATTTCTGGATGAAAATGCCATTACAGAGCAGAGTTGTTCGTCAGTGTTTAGAAAACCTGAGAATTTCCCATCTGCCCCCTTCCACCATTGTGTCCAGACCTCAATCCCATGAGCACATGTGGGATGTTTTGCAGAAAAAGCTTTTCGATCACCATCCGCAGCCAGTTGACCTGCAACAACTGAGTGCAGTGTTGCAACATCTATGGGAGTGAAATTCCTTTTGAAATTAGTGACAACCTTAATAACTGTATGCACATAGGTTTTAGCCAACAGATGACATTATAGATGGTATTAATTGTTTAAAAAAATTATTGTTCCCAATAAACAAAATTGTGGAATTAAAACCTTTTATTTTGTTATTTTTCAAAATCCCTTAATTACATTTTACATTTCAGTAAAAACAAAAAAACTGATAATTTCTAATAAATTTTAATGCAATTTATAATAAAAAATGTTAAGGAAAGTAAATACTACAAAATTGGCAATTCATTTTTGTAGATTGGTTGGATAAATTTGATTTTTTAAATTTATTTAATACATTCTATAACATTATTTACAACATGTAATGGGTTAAATTTACAATTGGCATGGATCAGGTGTCGTGAGGGGTGTTAACAACCATTGTTGTTCTCTCAGCTGTACGCGAGGATTAATCCTCTTTCCGTAGGTCGCAGGGCCATCATTTCAGTCATTTTGTTGGATGATGTGCGAGGAATGTACAGCTCGATTGGGATGAGAGAAGAGTTTAATGTGGAAAGTGGAAAATGTTTTGGAAACTGTTTTGTTGCACAAAAGGGATTTTGAGGTTGTTGTGAAAGGTATAGTTGGAGAGGCAGTAAGGAGCATTGACTATGATTTTGAGGACTTTGGATGTTGGTAGGTTTGGCGGTGCCCCACAGTTCTAGTCCGTATGTTCAGATTGATTTTAGTGTTGTCTTCTAGATTGTCAGTTTGTTTTACGTTGAAACAGTAGATTTGTGCGACATTGAATTATAGTATATTGAAATGTTGGTTTAGTGCCTTTCGTTTTAGTCTTGTGTGTTGATTCCAGGTTAATCTTGAGTCTAGATGGAACCCAATGTTCTGGAACAATTCTGTTTCTGGGATGGGGGTATTATGGAGGAATACCATATGAGGGGTTTTTCTTTGAAGGGTGAATGATAAGTGTGGGTCCTGCTCTTGATACTAACTTTTTCATCTTAACCAAGACTAGATAAAAAGTATAATTAATTGTAAAAATTAATATGGTTAATTATGACTGATAAAATTTATGGATTAATTTAATTTTTATTATTTTATTTTATTAAGAAAAACATACAAATTAATCACTAATTTAAAATTATTTTCTTTTCTTCTTCTTTAAGATATTTAGTTGTGTTGTAATCCACGTTTTTCGCACTTCAAAATTGAGGGCCAATAAAACCAGCTTCTCATTGGATCGTTGCGTTGGCGGTTCATCGGCGGGTTCACTCCACAGGCACGTCGAGAGACGGGTGTTCCTGTAACTCCTTCAACTGATGATGAGCTTTAAGCTTGAAATCCGGATAATTAAAAAACAACAAACCGTGTATAGGAACTATCTTTTCAAAAAGAAAAAATAAGTTGTGTAATAAAAACAGGCAAATTTGGGGCAAATCTCTTCAGGAACAAATATCCATTGGACCTGTTGATATTTTCTAGTTTCATGCTCGTACCTCCAACAGGTGTTCTCTGTTCGAAATAGTCGATCGGAGGGTTCACCCTTATAATTCATGTCGAGAGACGCGGTTGTAACTCCTTCAAATTGATGATGAGCTTTAAGCTTGAAATCCGATTTGTTTAGAAACAACAAACCGTGAACCGTGTGTTAAGAACTATCTTTTAAACTGCCAACAAGTGAGTTGTGTGTTTTATCCCTGTTCATGTGTAAAATTACATCATTTTAATGAATTTGGTTTATGTATCTAATTATTACGAAGCAACCCTGAGGAGATAAAATTGTATTTGCTTGCAAACGGTCTTAGATTTTTCTCCGTAATATTTTAATGAATTCTTTTGAAGATGAAATCTGTTTTCAGGTGTAAGAGAAATTTGTTTTAATAATTTAATTTTGTTATCTTTTAAACTATTGACGACCAACGCGTTTTTAAGCGGAAATTAATTAAAAGGTGAGAATCTTTTGAATTTCCTTGAAAGGAAGGTAACTGGCGTTTGAGGGGTCGGTCGTCAGAATTCGCGTCGGGCGTTTGCATTCGTTCCGTCTCCGTGTTTGCGTTTGTGTCCTTCCGTCGTCGAATCGGTGGAATCTTGAATAAAACAAAAACCCCGTTCTCGTCTTCCCGATCGTTTTATGAGGTCTCACGTCTAACGCCGGCCGCCTCCGAATCGAATCCGACCGCGCCTTCGCGAGTGGCGTCGCCGTCCGAGGATCCCCGCGAAGAGGAGCGTCCGTCTCTCGGCGAGTAATGATCGGCCCTTTCTCAGTGGCCGCCCGAGGATCCACTCCGCCCGGGCCGATATCCGACGCCAACGTCAGACGCCCCGACGACGCCGGAAGCCGGCTGTAATGCCCTTCCGACGCGCTACTTCCACAGGCGCACTTTTCAAAGTAAAAGCGGACTCGTTCCCAACCGCTTGGGAACGGACTATGAGATAGCGGTAATAATCATGGCGACGACGAGCGAAAACGATGCGACGGCCGAACAACAGATATGCACCTCCTTCCCGGAGTTCGCCATCATCTGCTCATTCTTCGAGATGTTCTCGGACGCCTGCGGCATCCCCAGGCCCGGCTTCAACGAGTTGCAAGAAATGCTAGAGAACACCAGCGAAGGTAAGCCCTTTGACAGCTACCGCAATCAAATCTAACGCCAACTTATTCTCGTTTACCCTCGTAATTTTCCTTTTCCCATTGCCGGATTATATCGGCGACCTTTTAAATCACGATTTCAAATACGATCTCTCCCTTTCCAACTGAACGCTTCGCCCGTCGGGTTGATATCGAATAACCTATACGACAGTTGGAAACAGTTTTCCAAAGTTTCAAAACAATTCCTCCTATAGCTGATATTTATTGCTTTTCAAGTTAAGAAATTGATTTTAGTTCTAGGCATTTTCAATATTTTGATGGGCAATCAGACAATAAACATTACTGTCCTTGATTTATTGCGTTAGATTGCTACTTCAGCATTGTATTATGTATACAACTATAAAATGCGTTTATCTCTAAAACAAGGATTATTATTTGGACATATTCAAAATACGTAAATCAAAAATTATTAGTAAATAATTTTATCTATAGTGGACTCAAAGAAATCTCTTTTTATGGTTATTTCTTAAATTATATACACATTAGAAAGTCATAAAACATTTCTTCCTGTGAAACAAATTAATTTTACCCCTTTTTAGCGATTTGTAAGCAATTTGTAACATAATGCAAAATCTATGTTGCCTAATAAGTCTTTTTAATTACAATTTATTAAAAGATAATCTTTTTCATTATTATTTCGAAGTCAAAACCTTTTTTCACATCACTATAATTTAAAGTTTCTTTCCAAAACAGTATACAGAAATCTTGTAAGTACAAAGTAAATGAGTGGCATTTCCATTATTTTTCGTGATTTAGTGGATATTTATTGGTTGTTTCTTCACCATCATAGTATACAAATGTGTGTTGTTTAGTGACCATTAATTAATAATTATTTGGAGAACGTAGGTTTAGGAAACCATTTTCTTTTTGCCAACGTTTCTATCTTTATTGAGATCATCTTCACTTCCTGGGATTTATAAATACTTTTTAAATTATACAAAAACATGTAGGATATGAAAAAATTGAATTTCTATTGTTGTATAAATTTTTTCACATTTGTATAATTTAAACTGTTTATAAATTCTAGGCCCTGAAGATGATCTCAATAAAGATAGAAACTATTCAGAAATCATGAGATGCGGTCTGGTGTGATGTTGTTGATGTTGGGTGACATCACACCAGACCGCATCTCATGATTTCTGAATAGTTTCTATCTTTATTGAGATCATCTTCAGGGCCTAGAATTTATAAACAGTTTAAATTATACAAATGTGAAAAAATTTATACAATGATAGAAATTCATTTTCAGTCTGGTGTGATGTCACCCAACATCAACATCACACCAGACCGAAAATGAATTTCTATCATTGTATAAATTTTTTCACATTTGTATAATTTAAACTATGTTTATAAATTCTAGGCCCTGAAGACAATCTCATTAAAGACAGAAACTATTCAGAAATCATGAGATGCGGTTTGGTGTGATGTTGTTGATGTTGGGTGACATCACACCAGACCGCATCTCACGATTTCTGAATAATTATCGACTAAAAGTCACTAATCACCACACAAAGATAGAAACGTTGGCACGATAAAGAACATGTTTTTCTAAACCTACATCCAACCAGACTGCATCTCATGATCTCCAAATAATCATGTAGTATACAAATATAAAATGTTTTCTCCCCCAAACGGAGGATTTTTATTAGGTTGATATTAAATGCAATGCTCAAACACCGGCCCTCTGAGGGTTCATATAATGTCATAGTTGAAACACCCCCGTAAAAAAAGTCTTCCCACCGCTGGTGTTCAACATTGTGAATCATACCAACTATTTGATTTTAGTTTAGGCAATTTTAATATTTTCATAGACATTTACTACACTAATTTTACCCCTTTTTAGTCTAAAACTAGGATTTACATTGACTTAATTAAAACTAATAAAGAAACGCAATTAGCAAACAATTTGTAACAGAAAGCGAATAGCAAATTCATGTTTCCTATGAATATAAGTCACTTTTTTGTTAGCAATTTATTAAAATATATTCTTCTTCTTTATTATGTTGACAACACAAAACTTTTTTTTTCATGTTACTAAAATTTAAAGTTTCCTTTCAAAACAGTAAACTGATTTTAAACTTGTAAGTATGAAGAAGTAAGTGGTATTTCCATTTTTCCACGATTTAGTGAATAATTTATTGGATTGTTTCCTCATCAGCGTAGAACACAAATATAAAATGTTTTTTACTGTAAAATACATGTTGTTCCCCCTTCCCAAATGGAGGATTTTTATTAGGATTTCATTAAATCCAATCCAGTATTTCCTTTATGGCCGAATGCTTTGAATCGATCCAGAGTGTTTGTAAGTGAAACAATGTTCAATACTTCTAATATGGACAACTGATATTTAATGCTTTTCATACCACCTAATTGATTTTAGTCTGAGCAATTTCAATATTTTCGTAGTTAATAAGACAGTAAACATTATTGTCCTTGATTTATTGCGTTGGGTTGCTCCTTCAGCATTGTAATATGTACACAAATCTAAAACAAGGATTTTTATTTGGATTGATTCAAAATACTTAAACAAAAATTAATTAGTAAATAATTTTATTTGTAGTGGACTCAAACAAATCTCTTTTTTTATGACAGTTTCTTAAATTATGTAAACATTAGAAAGTCACAAAACATTTCTTCCTGAGAAACAAATTAATTTTACCCCTTTTTAGGCTAAAACTCGGATTTATATTAAGACTTAATTAAACCATTACAAAAACGCAAGTACTAAACAATTTGTATCAGAATGCATAACCAAATCCCTGTTTCCTTTGTCTTAAGTCTCTTTTTTGTTAGCGGTTTTTTTAAAATATATTCTTTTTCATTATTATTTCGAAGTCACAAAACTTTTGTTTTCATGTCACTAAAATATAAAGTTTCCTTTGAAAACAGTAAACTGATTTTAAGATTGTAAGTACAAAGTAAATAAGTGGTATCTCTATTATTTTCCATGACTTAGTGAATAATTTATTGTTTTAAGATTGTTTCTTCATCATCGCAGTATATAAATATAAAATATTGTTTTCTCCTCCAAACAGAGGATTCTTATTAGGATGGAATTAAATCCAATTCAATCTCTTGTTTCTGACTGAATGCTTCGGATTGATATCAAATGACATGTATGACATAAGTTGGAAACAGTTTTCAGTTCTCAAAACAATTCTAACTATTCCGGGGCATCTTGGCCACAAAGGTTTGGTGTTGACATTGTGCTCATCATTGTAAGGTGATGGCCCTCTTGAGGGACCACTTCCTGATAGCCCTGAGGAGTTCTGTCGCGAGGAAGATGTACCTGTTCCGAGTAGGACAGTTTTGAAGTGAATGAATTGCCCTCTTTTCTTCACTTCATTGACATTTCCTACTTTAAAAGAGATATGATAAACGGTTGTTTAACCTCTGTCTTGAGAAAAAGGTTTTTACAGCCAGTGTCAGGTGGGATTCCATAGGAAACATTAAGAAGAATACGTTTCTGAATAGAGAGCACGCTCTGGCAGTGTTCTTTGACCTTAAGAAAGCGTATGCGCTACTTCAGAAATGTTTCAGTGTTGGATTTTGAGACAAATTATCCCAGTTCCTTGAGGAACCAAAAGACCTGTCAGATGGTCCCTACTCTCCAGAGACTTTGTTCATGAGAATGGAGTCCCTCAGGGTTCAGTGAATGGTGTTACACTTTTCTCGATGAAGTCATTGATTGATATCACTTACGTTGTCCCCCAACCAATTAGACAATTACTGTACATCGATGACCTCTGCTTTTTACTTTCGGGGAATGTTCTAGCTGAGGTCTGAGGGGTGATGCAGGTCAGAGATAAACGTTGTGACCTGAAGAGCCAAGGAAACGGATTTGCAAAAGCTGGACAAAACTATTTGCATCTTTGTGATTATACTCAATAAAATCAAATCCATTTTTTTCTGATAACAATACTGATTATTTTTACACGTTTTTTGTTTAAAATAATGAAGAATTTATTATTCTGTGATATTTTTTAAAAAATTTTATTTATTTGTTAGACTGATAATTTGAGAACATTCCTTTTATTTTTTTCTTTGGTAAATAACATTCATCATTTCTGTCTAATTATCCTTCAAGTTAATTTTGCCTTTATATTTTTATTAAGAGAAATCTACTTTTTTTTTTTTTTTTAAATTCTTCTACATTCAGTCGACAGTCCAAAATATTTTAGATAAGTTTAAATATGTTTTTTGTTTGTTAATTAAACATTAAATTATGTGTATTATATTAAACCATAAGTGTATTTACTAAACATAATTGACTGTATTAATAATTATTTAAAATAATTATATTTTTCATATCAACCAAGACCTTAGATAAAAAGTATAATTAATTTCAATAATTACATTTATTATGCATATATTGTAATTTTCAATACAGCATATTAATCTTGAAAGATCAAGTTATTATCTAAAATTAAGATTTTTATTAAACTGGTGGGAAGTTATTTCAAACAAAAATTGGTGTGAATTCGGTGTTATGGAAGATTTGATTGTCTTAGGTTTGTCCAAAATTATTTTGTTAATTGTTTAAAATCATATATTGTTAAATTTTTCTTTGCAATTGTAATTTAATGCTGTCTCTTCACTAAAAGTATGACAATTTTGTTAAATAGTAAATTAGAAATACACAATCACTCAAAGCAAATCCTATTTGTTTCATAACATTTTCTTTCTATCACCTAATTATCATTGAAGTAGATTTGCTCTTCTGGTTTCTTACTTAAAGTGTTGTATTTATTTTTCTCTTGTCAAAACAATTGATCATGTTCAGGATTAGTCAACAGTGAAAAAAAATGTTCAATTGAATTTGTTCTATAATGTAAAATGTTTTAAAATTTTTGGTGTCAATATCCTTATTTTGGCTTTTCATTGACGGGTGGGTTAGCAACATTATGATGATAGTAAAACACTAAAATGAGTCTAACAGACCAAAACAGCAAGGAAAGACAGACTAAAATGATAGGATATGACCAAGCTCCTGCTTCATCATCCCGTTGACCTAAACAAATCTAACAATTTATGTTATTCTCTTTTATTATGGCATTCAAGGAAGTTTATATTTTGACCTTCTACCTTCACAGTTAATTTTTTTTAAAGTTAGTTTTTTAACTTAGTTTTTAAGCGGGTTCGCAACAGGCAGAGGTACCTCCTCAGGGTGCCAGTGTTTTTGAAAAAAAGCCCATTTGTAAGTATGTTGGTTTTGAATGCATAGCCGCTGGGGTGAAACCCAGGACGTTTACCTTACAGTGATGAGTGCGTGTCAACACCTTAATTGTTGCAGTTACTGACACCCTGACCTTCAAGTTAATTGAAATTTTATATGAAATGTCCATATTTCTTTTTGTCTCATTTGCACTTACAGGCTGACAAACAGAAAGACTGTGTTTGGTCGAGTGTTTAAAATGCATTATTGGATCATTAAAAAACACACAAAAACTCTGAACCACATTTGTCAGTAAAAACCAGTGAGAATATGATGACAAAAATGACTAAAAAATAAATTTATGGGGGAGCATGATAGCCGAGTGTTAGTGTGTTAGACAGCTCATTGACCCCCTGATCATGGGTACGATTCCCATCGTCACCACAATTTTCTTTCATGTTTCTCTCCCCCCTCTTTAGAAAAAAGTTTAATCAAGATCCATTCTCTGGCTAATATGGAAAACATAAAGCTATTAAAAAAGTAAATAAGTTTATTTAATTTTCATGTTTGGTGAAAACAATATATTGTATTCATCAGTTTACACTCAAGATTTTGCTCATGTGGTGATCATTTTTAAATTTTAATTTTAATGGTTTATTTTCCATCGTTGATTCATCCCTTTAATATTATTAATGTTTTTTTTAAAGTTCAAAATAGAGAATTTAATAAAACCAATTTACAGTTAAGCAGTCACTCATTGAACTTCATATCAAACTTATGAGGAAGGCAAGGAAGACAATATCGGTCGACAGGTGGGAGAGGGCTTTGTCGAAGTTCGCACATAAATATTCTCAACAAGACGGATGGGAAATTGAAAGGTTTGGTTATAAAAATTCCAAACTTGAAGTTAAATTAAGATTGTTAAAGGTATGTTCATTTTTTTTTACATTTAATTTAGATATGTGTTTTTGATCAGTGTTTATTAATTTCAGGCATTGTTAGAGCTCCAGTTTGATTGCAATCCAAAATTCAAATTAGAAGTCAATAAACTTACTGCGAAGGAGCTCAGACTGAAGCCTTTGGGGACAGATGATACAGGACAGTCATATTGGTGTCAATTTGATCCAAGTTGTAATCTTAGAGTTTATAAAGAAGACACAGAGGAAGAAACTTGGGACCTTGTGGCCAAGTAAGTATTTATTTAAAAAAGTCTTACTTATATTGGCTTTTAAATGTTTTTATTTTCTTTGACAGAGATAGGGATGATTTGGTCAATCTTATAGACCAACTGTCATCAGGAGAAGGGCGTATAGAATTAAACTTAATCCTTAAAGAAGAAGAGGAATTGGCCAACCAAGAAAATGAAAAACACAATCTTGACATGGGCCAACAAGATGATAGTGTTTCAGAGAAAGAGGTAGAAGAAGAGGAGAGTGAAGAAAATGAAGATGTCGGTGATGCTAGTGAGGAAGAGGATGAGGAAGAAGATGAAGATGAAGGAGAGGATGGTGATATTACTGAGAATGGACATCAAGACAAAAAGACTGCAAATTCAGAAAAACATTCGGTAAATATTAATGGTGAAAAGAACGTGGTTTCTAATAAAGAGGACGACAAGTCAAAAAGTAATACTGTTCCTATTCAAAATGGTTTTCCTAGTAAGGAGTTTGAGAGTAATGGTTTAGTAGATTTAACCATAAGGCCGGATATCAGAAGGCCAGTATCTAAGCTCGATGAGATTTTTAAATCTAAAATTGAATCTCCAGTGTTTAGAGACAATATTGATAGGTCAGATATTCTAAGCCAGATGTCTGCTAGTTTTAATAAAGTGGAGGACTTGACAGTGAGTGCTCCAAAAAAGCCTAGGATAATTGAACAAAATGATGATGAAGTTGAAGAACCTTTAAAATATATTGCTGGTTTAGGTGAAGAATCTGCTCCTTCTAATCCAGTCATTTCAAATTCAACAAATAATATTGATGATAGAGATGTATTAAGGGGTGTTGGAGATGACACTGATGAGGTATCACTTCTTCCATCCAAACCAGAAAACCCTCACAAAGATGTTCTCATGGAATCAGATTTTGATGAAGTAAGAGAGAAATGTAGGGCAGATATGCTCCCTTTTCAAATGGAAAAAGAAGAACCAGTTCCAGAATTTAGTGAAGTTATTGAAGAGGATGTTATGGTTTTTAGTGGTTTAGGCAGCGGTGTTGAGTGTGACACTGGAAATCCTGGGGAATCGACCAAAAACGAATCGTCAAACAAAGAAGAAGAACAAAAGACTGGTAAAGTTTGGACTATTGATTCGCTTTGTGATAAAGAAAAAAAGAGTACGAGTGATGTCACTGATTCAAATGAAGTGAAAAAAACTAATGAAAATGGTGATGTTGAGCAAGATTTGAAAAATGGTGAATGTTCCAGTTCAGAGAAGAAAAAAGAAGGGAAGGAAAAACAAGTAATGCTCACCAACATAATTGAAGCTTGTTTAGATCATGGCGATAACTCTGAATTGGACAAACAATTGGGAAACAAATACAATGACTTATTTTCGGCAAAGAATATAGGTGAAAGGACAGAAACTTCTTCCAAAGATAATGTAGAAGCAAAAAAGGAAGAAAAAAAAGAAAAGGGAACCGTTGAAGCCAAGGAGTCAACAGACATAAAAGAAACATCAGTTGTGGAAAATGAGAAAAAACCTGAGAAATTGCAAGGCAGAAAGTCTCGGTCAACAAGTCAAAATAGTGATGAAACCCAAGTTCCTCAAAAAATTAGTAAACCATCTTCTGTATCCAGTAGGCGGAGTACTAGGTCCAGTTCTATCGTGAGCATTAATTCAGTTGAAAATGAGGCCAATTCATCGCAGAAAAAATGTAAAAATGTCAAAGATTTAGATGTGGCTAACAGGGAAGACAAAAGTCAAGATGATGCTGATAAAAAATTGAAAACTGAAGAAGCCAAAATACAAAATAAATCTTCTGAAGCGGCTGAAGAGAAAACCAAGATGCTAGGGAAAAGGAAAAGAAAAGACAAGAAAGAAAGTAATTCGGATGAATCTTCTGACTATGATGAAGATGAAGATGAAGAAGCAGGAGGAAAACGACCATGCCTAAGAGGTAAATAGGTTCATTTTTTTCAGTAAACTATCCATTTCAATCAAATGAATTTGTAAATAATAATTAATTTAATGTTTCTATCAATATAAAATAAATCTATAGCCACATACTTACAATAGTGTGCTATTAGAAATTGGAATAATAAAGCTAATTATGATTTTATTTTTATATTCACTTGTTTCTGTATTTTTAAAAATTTATTGGGATCAGAAAGTTTCAGATTTAATTATAATGATACTTATACAATTATTATCTAATAATTTTTACAATTATAATTATATATACAAGAATAAATAATAATAATAAAGTAAAGTATTTCAAATTTATTCCTTATTTATAATTAGTGACCATTGACAATGAACAACTACCATACTTTCTTCCTAACAAGCAAGTGTTTGGGCAAAATAAATTTTTAACTAAATTAAATAAAACATTTTTATTATAACAATTTCTGCACAAAGAACAACATGATTATATTGTTGTTAAATACCCAAGATGAAAATGCACTTATAAATTTTTATTAAACCTAATTTAAAAAAATACATATATAAAATATATATAATTATTAAGTCACTTATGAGACAATTTGTTCCCTTAGGAAAAGTAAAATCTAAAAGAAGGCCTAAAGGTTTGGTTAAGCATGCAGAAACGGACAGTGATGCTGAAAACCCAGTTACCTTAAAAAAAGGAGCTCAACAAAAATTGAAAGAAACAAAAGGTGAAAAGTCAAATGTAAATAAAATAAAAATAAAATCTGAAGATGATGGGGATAATGATGAGAGTGAATGTAATGAAGGTACAAAAAGAGATAAAACTAAAATTAAAAAAGAAAACATCAAGGAAGAATGTAAAGATGTCGAAGAAACAAACACAAACGATGATGAGGAGTCAGAAGTGACGTCCACAAAAGAATTACCAGTGAGAAGAACACGTGCAAGTTTAAGGAATGTGGGAACAGTTCCCAAACCTCAACCAAAACCCACAAAAGGAAAGAAGGAACCTAAAAAGAAGCCAGAAGAGACTGTTGTCAAGCCAAAAGGGAAGGGTAGCAAAACTGATGCTGTTGAGGAAAAAAAACCTTTGCCCAAAGGAAAAGTTGTAAAAAATACTAAGAGTAACCCAAAAAAAGTAGGTAACGACAAAGCAAAAAGTGTTCAAAAGCAAGAAAAGGAAATCAGTGATGAGGAAGAAGTGACAAAGACCCTTGATAAGGAAGAAGAAGAAGATAATAAAAAATCAAACACTAAAGAGAAACATGTTAAAGAAAAAACTCAGGCTAGTGATGATGATAAAGCTGATCTTGTTAATGAAGAGGATGGAGAGGAAGGTGATGACAATGAAAAACTGAAGAAAGGCAAAGCTAAACCAAAACTACCTGACAAGAAAAATAAGCTAAACAGTGATGTTTCAGATAATGAAGAATCCAAAGACAGTAAAAATAGTGAAAAATCCGAAGAAAGTAAGTCAAATTCAACTGGAACAGAAACAGAGCAAAAAAAGCATAGAGGAAGACCCAAAAAGGTTGCTGGTGCATCAGAAAATGAAGAACCAAAAAAAAGAAGGAAACGACGTATGTAACCCTTTTGGATTAGTTGATATTTTCTTTTTGTAATTCTAAACTCTAAAACTTTTAGACGTCTTAATGGGTCTCACTGAAAGGGATTTAAAAATTGCCGAAGAATTTAAGGCTGATGCCAGTAGTGGACCTGGGGAAGGTAGAATGAGACAATCACGACGGATAGCACAATTGAAAATCAAAGAAGAAGCTGAAAGAAGAGCAATGGAAGAAGCTACAATGGCGGTAATGAAATCTACTAAAAAAAAAGATAAGAAGAAGGATATGGTATTTCAAGTTTTACTAAAAATAGAATAAACATTGTATACAGAAACATTGACACATTTTTATTTTTACAGAATAATGAAGATAAAGGGTCAATTAAGAAGAAAAAGAAAAAAGTAAATTTAAAATTACTGTCTGCTTAATGAAATTATCATGTTAAAAAAATATTGATTACATTTTGTTCTTATGTTTGTAAAATTAAAGGATACAAGTGAAGAGGAAGATGTAGAAGAAGGAGATACCAATGAGGTGGAAGATAAATCAAAAAAGAAAAAGAAAAAAAAGAAAGACAGGTTAAAGTTTAAAATTGACAAACCTTGGATGTCATCTTCTTGTTCAAGGTACAAACTTTTAACATTAAAATACTTCTTTTATAATTTCTATATAATTTTTATGACAATCAATCATAGTTCAGAAAATGAGGAAGACGAAGATGAACATTCTGATGATTATGATGAGGATCATTACATTATAAAAAAGGAAGCTAGTGATCATGAGTTTTCACCAGAGTCCGATCTTGAGAAGGATGGAGAAGTTGTGCCTGTACGAAGAGCTAGAACTGCTTGTAAAAAAAAGGGTAAATACACATTTTGGTAAATATGACAGGCTTAGATTTAACTAATTTTGATGTATAATTATAGAAGTAAAGAAAGAAGAGGAAAAAGAAGATGAAAAAGAAGACCAAAAATACGAAACTGGATATGAAGATTACAGTTGTGAAAAGTGTGGTCTTACTGATCAACCAGAATGGATTCTCCTTTGTGACACTTGTGATAAGGGCTACCATGCTTCATGTCTTCGACCTCCCCTCATGCTAATTCCAGAAGGGGATTGGTTTTGTCCTCCATGTCAACATGTGAGAAACGTTTTGTTTTACTAAAATCAGCTAATATGGTTAATATATAATGACTCATCAATTTTTAGGCTGCTTTAGTTAAGAAACTTAAAGATACTTTAAGAACATTTGAAAAAAATTCGAAAAGAAGGGCAAACGAGGAATTACGAAGGAAAAGGCTTGCATACGTAGGCATTTCTCTTGCAAATGTTCTCGCTGATAATGCTGGAAATAACACGGCCTCTAAGAATAAAATAAAACCTAAAGGTGTAACTAGGAAAAAAATAACACATTACTCTTCTGAGTCAACCACAGGAGAGAGTTCATCCTCAGGTAGTTCTGATGATGAAGATGAACCAGTCTACCAGCTTAGACAACGTAGAGCAGCTGGTCAAGCAAATTATCGATTCAGTGAATATGATGATCTTATAAATTCAGCGATCCAGGTAATTTACAGAATATTTTATTTTATTTAAACATTAGTGTATTATTGCAGACGCCAATGATTGCACTTATCCTTCTCTGGCTATTCTGTTGAATATGTGCAAGACGGAACCAAATAAGGCCTATGCTGAGTATTTTTCACTGGATAATTTGTTGTTGCGTTTCTGTTAATCTGTTGTGAGAAAAGTAGAAACGGGGATATTCTTTTTCTGTAGAAGGTGTTGGTCAGCTGACCGGCAGCTGTTCTTTTCTTCCACGTACAACACACCCTTTTTCACATAATCCCGTCACTTTAGCCATCCTTGGTTTCCTTCAATTCAATTGGTTCCTTGGAATTCGATTCAAAGGCACATTCTGTTTACACATTTTATAGTTTTCTATCAATTATCAATTCATATCATCACTGTACGTAAGGGGTTCAGGCAGTCCCAATCATTTGCTACACAGCTAATCTCTTTGACACCCGTCCATTCAACTAGTCGAATCACTAACCATCTCTTCTGAAAGAGGCCTAAAGGTGGCCATTCACGATCGCTCCTAGCAGTCCAAACGGAGCGACGCCGTTCCAAAAAACACGTCAATGGCAAAACTGAACTGGCGTGCCCGGCTGTGCCGAATATTCGACCGATCCAAACTCCATCGCGCCACTCCAAATATCTACGGCGCGATGATGGCATGGCGCATTCGTGAATGGGAAAACCTGGCGTAAACAGTGGAATATTGGAGCGCTGGCTTGGTCGTGAATGAGGAAACCCACGTTTTTTTGGCGCAGTCTCCGTCTTTCTGTCACTGAGCAAACATCTCTGTCGTACATTCTTTAAAAGTCAAAAAGTCTTTATTGGTAATGACATCCAATCGAGATTTTATTGTTGAGGTGATTGAATTGTATGAAAGTTTACCGTTTATGGAAAATGGTGGACAATGATTACCACGATATTAATAAAAGAAATTCGGTCCGCAACCAGTTGGTCGATGTTTTCAAAACAAAGGATACAAATGCAACGAGAGATGCAGTATTGATAACCCCTAAGCGCTGAGCAGCTAATCGTAGTAGAGAACTTAAGTGAACTTAGAGAACGTAATGTGGCTGCTAACCTTTCATGAAGAGTGATGGATTTCTCTCATGACTGTCTTTTGTTTTCTAATCAAGGGGGTAACAAGCTGGAGTAAATATAAATAAGACGTTAATCTTTACTTTCTTTTGTAAGGTTTTAGTTGAAATTAAAAAATAGTGTCACAAGGGGATTCGAATCCACGACATTCGGCTAAATACGCCGCTGCTCTACCACTTGAGCTATCGTGATTTCGACAGTTCGATCCACTCGGACACCAACTTCTCATCTCAATCTATCTTTCGAATTTTCCCTCTTTTTGCCATTTTTTGGTGTCTGAGAGGATTGAAGTCACGATAGCTCAAGTGGTAGAGCAGCAACGTATTTATCCGAAGAGGTTATGGATTCAAATCCCGCTCGTGGCACTAGCTTTTCATTTCATCCAAAACCTTACAAAAAAAGATTAATTGAAAGAAGTAATTTGGTCAATAGAATACTAAAGATGAACACAATAAGATGTTTCATCCATCCTTAAATAGTTCTTCCAATCAGCGGGTTCTTTCATGAAACTTCATGAACTGAAAGGGAAAGATCTTGATCTCAAATTGATGTGTGTATTTCGGCTTCTGTTCAGGAGCCACTTCTAACACCATTTCCTCTTCGGTTTTTTGCTTTTAATATATAAACAAACAACAGCGTAGCACAAGATATCGTCATCCATTTTGAGAAGGTAATTCACTAGATGACGTTCGGAGCAGCTGGCCATGGAACGGTCGTGAATGCCCCCTCAAGTTTCAGGCACTCCAAATGGATCTGTACGGCTTGGCGCGGTTCCATTTGGAGTGATTGTGAATGGCCATCTTAAGCACGCTAGTAGATGTCTGTTTTTTTCATTGGACAACACCACAATAAACAGAAAACTTTATATACGTATAAGATTTTCTTCTGGATGGGGACTAGCTTCAAGTACTGTCTCTCCCTGGCTCAGTTTTGAACTGGTAACCAAGGAGGTTATACATGTGTATAATGTTGAAGATTAAGAAAAAAACTATTGCCCTGCTATTTACACGAGAAAACACAAAAAGAGACAGAAAAATGTGAAAGGTCCTTGTGGGTAAATCCTTTATTATTGGAAAGGAAAGAATATGGTGGCATTTCATTCTCTTTGAGAAGTTGGAAGAAGATGAAATAAAATTTTACAATTTTTTTCGGATGCAGAAAAAAAACCATTAAACTTTTATTGATGATGATACATGATAATTTAAAACAAGCGACATGATAAACACGATAACTTAAAGAAACAGGGATGGCAGCTAATTTGCAGAAAGCGATACATCCGCTTATGCCACTTTCATTATGGCCTATACAACAGTGCAAGTCCGGTAAAAACATGATCCGTTGTCCGATGGAAGGGGGAAAAAAAGATGTCTACAAGCACTCAAAAGCTAATATTCTTGTGACTTGATAGGAATGGGAGGGAGGGGTATTTGCTCATCTATCCACTTTCAGTTTCAACACTAGGCTAGTTTATCTTCCCTATTATGGATCAGTGAGCAGTTTTCTGCATCATGATGGCCTGATAAAAAATGGAGGATTGGTCGGTAACTCACAAGAAAGATCCAAAGAAATCTTCCCCCATCACCATTAAATTGATTTAATACGCAACATAATAAATGCTTTTAATGAATAAATGATTTTGATTTATGTAAGTACCTTCTATATAACTTGATCTCTGTGACGAAATACGTAAGTTAAAAGAAAATGTTTATTTCAAAATTCCCCCCTCAGTCTCTCAAGTTTCACTTACACTTTTTCGGTTAACTCGTTGAATTTTATCCTGGCCTAATTGCAATGGATTAAGCAGCAACCACTAGTATTTTTGAGAATTATCAGTAACAGGAAGTGGTCCTGGATATCAAGTTTCCCTTTCTGATAGTGAACCAAAACGATCAAATTTTAAGATAGCATTCACAAAGAAAATATTGCAGGCCATTTTGTTTTATTGACTCTGTTGAATTTTTGAATGTTGAAAGTTATATTTATGTATAGGATGAAATAGAGGTTGGCGAACAAGAACCAACACAGGCCATAAGCCGAGGAAAGGATATGGAAACCATAATTAAAACATCAGGCAAGGAAAACGATGAACTCGGTGATGGTGGTGTACAAGAGGTAGGTAGTGTTACAACACAATAACACTATTAATATTACGACAGATGACTTAGGCCATTGTAAAAAAACAATATTACTCAATTATAGGCCAATGATGAAAAAGACGAAGGAAATGAAAGGAATGCTTTGATTGTTACTAAACACCCAGCTCTTAGTTTGGGAAGGAAAAAATCAAAGAAATTAAATGATTTAGATGTTCATAGTGATGATCATGATTCAGATGAAGATTTTAAAGGATCGAGGTAGGTTTAAAAATAAGTAAGACTTTGGACATAATTTTACCATTCATTTATTTTATTAGTGAGGAAGATGATGACTATAGTGACATCGAAGGAAGTGATGATTCTGTAGGTTGGAGAAGTCAACCTTTAAGAAGGTCCAATCGGGCAAGGCAAGCTAGAATTGACAAAGAATTTAGTGAGTGAAAATTATTTATTTTCAAATGAAACCACAATTATAACATGAATCCATTTTAGTAAATGATGACAGTGAAGATAGTTCCGATGGTAGGCCTAGAAAGAAAAAGTCAAAAAGAATGTGGGAAGAATCGGAAAGTGAATCAAGCAGTGATAGATCATGGGGGCGGCGTAGGAGGTAAACATTCTTATTTCACACTAAACATATTGCTTTTATTCTATTTATTTTCCCTTAAATAAAATTGTTTAATTTTTTGTTACAGAAAACCTCAAGTCAGGGCACAAGCGAGGACAAAAAAATCAGGAAAACGCTCTGGAGGAAGTAGGAAAAAACAAAGGAATATTTTTGATTCTGATTCAGATGTTCCACGAAGAACTACAGTTAAAAAACCTAAAGTAAGAAAATGAAACATTTTAATGTAAAATTATATTATACTTATTGAATTAAACTATGTTGCAGATTAAATATGGTCCGATAGAAGAGGAATTAGATACCGGAAGAAAGACGAGAGGAAAGAAAATCAATTTCCGTGAAGTTATTGGAAGTGATTCTGATGATGTATGTACTGATGAAATGTTTATTATTTGTTTATAATAATTAAAAACAAATTAAATTCTAGGAACTTGGAATTGGAAAGAAGGAGAGTGATGATGATGAATTTGTTCTTGAAGAAGGAGAGGAAGAACAACTAGCACCTACCATTCCTTTGAAGGAAGTCAGAAAGAATAGGATAGTATCAGATGAATCAGGTAGTTACTTTGATAATATATGAGTTGTGTACTGAATTTGAAATTTACAAAACAATCTTAATTTCTTCTTAATAGAAGAAGAAGAGGAGGAAGTAGAAGTAGAAGATGAAAATGAAGGTGAGGAAGATGCCTCTGAAGAAGAAGAAGATGAGGAAGAGGAAGGTGAAGAAGAAACACCTTTAACAAATAAATATGTAAAATTGGAAAAGGAAAAAGAGAAAGAAAAACCTGAAGAGAATCAGGTTGACCTTCTAGTTCCTGAAACGGTTAAAGATATTGAAAATTTAGCTAGAAGTAAAAAGCAAGATAAAAAAGGACTCGATGATGAACTTGAAGAAGAGGAAGAAGAAGATGAAAATGAAAATGAGGAAGTAGATGATGAGGAACAGGTTGAGGCAGGCTTTGAAACTACAGAGGGAAAGAAAGAAGGTACACCACCTCCTGCAGTTAATCGTATACGAGTTGTACCACCTCAGAAACTTTTGGCCGACCCGGTCTCAGCACCTTCTGTTAAAGGAATTCCCCAAGATTCGGTCATCAGAGGAATGCTCCAACCAGCACATTACAAGCCTTCAGGTCAAGTCCCAATACATCGGGTGCCTAACAGCTTACCACAGCAACGCCCTAGGTAATTAAGGAAAAAGTAGAATTTAGGTGTTCGGTTAGTGTAAAGTTTTCCGAATTTACAGGTTTGTAGATAGATTTATGTATGGTCAACATCCACCTCCACAAGGGTTTCAACCGCCCCCAGGTGGTTATTTTCCGGGTCAGCCCGGTTTCCAACCTCCACCACCTCTCCAGCCCGTTCAACCCAGTCAAGATGACGATTATGCTGAGTACAACCCATCAACAGGAGCACAGCAGGAAACTACTGCTTCTCGGTTTTGCGGTACAACTGCGGCTCCAGCTAATGACAGCGAGTTTGGTGGACTTGTTATGTATTTTTCATCACAGCACGAAGACAATCTTGAAACGTAGCATTAACCGAATTGTACAAAATAATATATTAAATTGAATTTAGTGATTTAGTTTAAAGTAATGACTTACTTTCAAGTTAAGTGTGCTGTAAAATTGGTTTCATGTATGTGCAATCCTCCCTCTCAAATGAGTGTATATTACATTTTACTTTTGTGGCGAATATTGTTACTTTTATAGTTAAAAATTTACTCGAAATAAAATTTTTCATATTTTTTTGTAAATTTTTTAATTGTATATATTTTGATACTTATATTGTAAATTTTCAGTCCTTCAAAATATTAATTTGTCTCTTTTTAGTAAAATAGTACATATTTATATTTTTGATGTTGTAAATATCAACACTTTTTTTATTATTATTTTTTTATTGTTATTGCTCTCCAAATTGTGTTTTTTGTTTAGTGTAATGAAATTTTTATTTGGCACATTTGTTTTTCTTTTATATTTATTTTGTATTATAGGGATATATCTAGTTAATACTAACATAAAAAAAGATATTTTTGGTGAATTCGGCTACTACAAAATAAATTTTTGTAAATATGATAGATGTATTTATATCGAAAATATAAATATATATACAATTTGAAATAATATGATTATTAAAAACAAATGAGACATCCTTGTTAATAACATGTAGTCTAATGAGATATCAATTTTTTGTAATGTATCTTTCCATGTCTTCATTTCTTATTTTATGTTTTAATAAGGTCAGGTACTCTAGTTGGCAACAATACAAATGTGTGGAAAATGTGCAAGTGAAAAAAAAAAGAAAAGTGATTGATCATAATTTTTACAGGTAGTTTTAAAACTGTGAAGGCGTCTAAGTTTCTTTTATTATAAAAGTTCCTAACAGAACTGGTCAATGATTATTTAACAGATTATTGATAAATATTATAAATACATTGTGATTCAGTTAGCTGTTCGAAAGGAAACTTTCTCACCGACTGACTTAATTACTGTATTTTTATTGGGGAGGGTAATAAAAACGACCGCTTTCAATTTCCTATTTATTTTTAAGATCCTTTGTAGAAATACTCTTTTTATATGATAACCTGTAAGTAGCTAAATATTAAGTTTTTGACTGAAATTCGAATGGTTTTACCATTTCTACATTGAAAATAAAAGCTGGGCTTTTTTCAAAAGAAGTTTAGTTGTAGAAAGCACATTGATTTCTGTGATTACATTTCATAGGTATTAACTTCGATGGAAACTCTTAACTGGTCAAGACAAAAATTTTCATCTCGCTGCACACAGTTTCTGAACAACCAAGCCTTTTGAAACTATAGATATTCTTATATCTGGAATTTCTCACGGATTTATGAGAATTCCTCTGCCTATGATAGCGTTATAAAAATTCAAAACTAAGTACATCATGCAGGCATGAAACTTGTGTTGGGTGCTTTTTGCTAAATCCCTGTTGACAGTTTTCGTGTCCAGTCCCTCTCTACGTTCGTAGGCCATTTCTGGAGGTTAAATATGCAGTAAAAAACCTAAGAAGTAATTTTCACTCGTTAAAAGGTCTATTCCCTCATGACTAATTTATGTCAGCATAAGAACTAGACTACCATCCTTTTAAGACCTGGTTTTGCAAAGAATAAAGTAAAAAATGTTTAATGTGAGAAGGAAAAATCAAATTTGTCAAAAGTTGTTTATTACAAAAATACAAATAGCACTTATTAAATCTATCCCAACAAATATAAAATTGGAAGGTACAAGATTTTCAAAATAAATTGAAAACGATCATTTTTATTGACTCACCCAATACTTGACTGGTAAAGTACGCACCATTTGGTTGTAATTATTATTGCAAAGTGCTGAAACTTGTATGACAGACAAACCCAACCTGGCAGACCAAAATATAAGTAATGACCAAATTCAGGTATATCACCTCACAGGCAACAGGGAGAAATCTTACAAAGAAAATCCTAAAAATGCTTATTTTAATATTTATAATTAATTGAGCTACCATATAATTCAGAATTTGTGTGGTTGAAGTTAAAATAACATGAAATTCCAAAACAAAAAATATCCTGCGTAATGGACATTTCAAGAATGTAATTCCGAATTTCAATAACTATTGCATTTAGAACAGGGTTTGTCATAATTTCATAGATTTTGAATTAAATTCCTCAAGAAAAACTTTGTTTAAAAGAGGCTTTTCGTGACCTGATACTCAGAACGATGCATTCTTTCAGCAAAGAAATTGACTAGCAACTTTTTTGTAACTTTTAATGTAATTATTAGTAAATTTAATGTACACAGAGTTCCTGAACATGAAAGACAAGAATTTATGCGTTTATTGTTATTTTTTATGACAATCAAATTTTTAATTAATAACATATTTAGCCTAAAAAGACTATTAAAATGCATTTCTAATTTTTTCTTCTGAATATCATTTTGAAGCTAAATTAAGTTTGTCAAAATGTTTTTCCAGTCCTGCCCAGCATTTGTAATAATTGTGATCGACATAGTGGTTTGTCCAGTTGAAAGTCTTTAAATGCAGAGAAGTTTCAAACATAAATGCCTGAAAAATTAAAATGAGTGAATTTAGCATGTATTAGAAAGTTACCATTACCACAATTACCATAGTTCCATCTGCAACTCTTGATGGTTTAAGTTCAGCGTTAGAAGCTCCTTCAAAGCAGGCAAGATCTGGTCCATGAGCTGACATGATGGGGTGAAGGGATGCACCACCAGGTGCAAAACCATCTTCTTTAGCCTCATAAGATCCTTTGATGAGACCCATGTATTCACTCATGCAATTTCCTGAAATGCAATACAATAA
This sequence comes from Cimex lectularius, assembly GCF_000648675.2. Taxonomy (NCBI): domain Eukaryota; kingdom Metazoa; phylum Arthropoda; class Insecta; order Hemiptera; family Cimicidae; genus Cimex; species Cimex lectularius. The sequence continues at coordinate 560,522 of NW_019392664.1, forward strand.
TTTATTTATGACATAATGATAATATATTATTAAATAACTCACTGTGATAATATGGAGGTCTGAATGTATGTTCTGCAACGGACCATCTTGGTGGGAAAATAACAAAATCGGCTATAGCTGTTCCTGGTTTGTTTGATGGGCAGGTTAAAACTGTGAAAATCGACGGGTCCTAAAATAAGAAGAAAATTTAAGTGGAAAGGAAAAAAAATGATAGAGGCTCGTAGAACATTGCATTTACACAGTGATCATAAGAAACTGTATTGATGGTCATGAAATTGTCAAGATTATATTTGTAAGGGCAATAATTCCCATGCCAAGCCACCACGTTGAACGGTGAATGATTCTGTTTGACACTCCACCATTTTGAACAGAATTTTCCACATATTTTGTATTCTGCAGTGACATCCTCATACCATGCTGTTGGAGTTAAGAAATCTCTTGGGTTTGCCAGACCATTAGCACCTGGAATGGTCAGTTAGATATTTTAATTTTAATTTTAAAGACTGTAATTTAAATACCTATAGGTCCAAGTTGAGGCAGTTGGAAGTGTGATCCATAAACTTCTAACACGTAACCCCTGCTTGGTTCATTAACTGCTATGCTGAATTTTATACCTTGCTAAATAAAAAATGAAAATAGTTAAAGATCATGAAATATTTAGACTGAGCCAATAAATAAACAAATCATAGTGTAATAAAAATCTGTACAAATTTTAAATCATTTTTAGAAATTAGTTAATTATTAAATTCAAAGACACTAAAAATTTCAATGTGACATAAAGGATTATTTTGATTAAATAGGCAACAATACCTGAATTACACAAATTTCTCCTGGATTCACTGTCATTTTTCCAAATTCAGTAGTAACATTCAGAACACCTAGTTGTGGGACTAGATAAACAAATTTTTTGTAAAATTACTGATGATAGATTGTTATTGGCAAAAGGATTCTTCTTGACATGAATTTTAAGAAAGTTTCACCTAATAGAAAATCTCCATCTGCATTATAGACAGCTTTGTTCTGCATTGACACATTGCAGCTATAGACATAGATGCAGAGGCCTGATCTGCTCGTAGAATTGCCTCCTTCGGCAACGGGGAAAAGACCGTCTTTCCAGTCGACTTGCTTCGAGGAAGGAGGTAGCGGAAAAGGTGCCCATCTCGTCTAAAATATCATCTATCTCATTTTTGTGTACAAAAACAAAAAATTTGTAGAAATAGAATAAAATCTTGAACTTAATTACCTGGTTTGGACTTGGTGTATCCAACTCTAATTCTTCGTTTACGTGATTACCAAAGTTTTTGGGGCTAAAGGCATAATTTTCTCTGGTATAAGGGAGATGAAGAACGGATGGTTTGATCCTATAAAGCCAAGACCTTTCATTGTGCTCTCTTGGTGCTGTAATTTTTTTTTTTTTTTGTAAGGGTTAACTGTTTTTAATTAACATTAAAAATTTGAACAATTTGCAGTTTGATGCAATAATTTTTTGAAATGCAACCAGTAAAATATAATAAAACTGGTCGGATCAGGAAAATGATCAGTGTTTAAAATGCAGTTTAAATGGCTAAAATATGAAATAAAATGTAAAACCTGTAAATCTAAACATTAAAATAACACACAAGATTTTTCATTATTGTTACGATTTGTTAATATTAATTAAGAATAATTAAGTTGGCTTTGGAATTAAGATGGCTTTACACCAGCTGGACATTTGGCAGATTTGAGTGTTAGCCGGAGTTCCATAGCATAAGATTGGTGAGATTATTGTGTTATAAATAGAGACTGGATTTTTATGCAGTTGCATATTTTGTTTGCTGTCACATACGACTGAGGAAATCAATTATCTATCCTAATCATGTATCTAGGAAGCCGTAGGTTAAATTTTATAGAGCATATTTTTGCATATTTGAAGAATATTGCATAAAATTGCTTATTTGAACAATATCGCATGTTTGAAGGAATTTTTAACATTAAATCGCATTTGTCGTTCAAATTATTTAAAATATTATATTCACATGCAGCCAACTCTTCCGCCCAGGTGGGTGGCCAGTAGGCACAAGTGCTGCTCACGTTCTCATCCCCACTGGTTGACTCAACTCAAAAGATACTGCTCAGCATTTGTCATTCACACCAGCCGCCTAGTTCACCATGGAAAGCATTGCAATTGCAAGTTCAAAGTGGAGCAGTTCATTGAAGATATTCGTATTAGACGTGATATAGGACTTGAGGTGTGAGAAGTAGAAATTAAAAGAAGCGAAGCTTGGAGGGAAGTAGCACAACAGTATTTGAGAGAAAGCGCCCATTTCCCAATTTTATAACAACCGATAAACCCTCACTTTTCTTTACTGGGTTTTCTCCTTTTTTGCGTTTCTTTTTGCAGAAGAGCAAGCACAAGAAGTGCTTCCTCGGGTTCTAACATTGTACTGACCTCTCGTTGGGAAGATAGGTAGATTCCACAAGTTGCCTGGTGTGAAACCAGCAAAGAAAGAGTCTTCATATGGCAGTAAACTAGTTGAAAGTGAACTGGGCAAATTAGGTGAATCAACCAAACCACCTCATCTGAAAGAGGCCAAAGTGACCATAGGCACAATTTCACGGAAGACAATTTAGAGAACTTCTTTATTAGCATTTATTACACTCCATTAGAATAAAATATATAATTTAATTAATTAAGTGAGAAAATATTTTTGTTAAATGTAAACTATATATTATATATACACACATGTGAATTTTAATTATTTTTAGTTTTAAAGAGTTTTAATAACTATTTCGTTTAATTATCTATATTTCTGTTTAAAGTTACTATGAAAGTAAAAAAACTGGTTTACTGTATATCATTGCATATTTTAACGTATTAATACTGCATATTATTACATATTTCAGGGCTTTCAACTGCATATTTTGGCAATTTTTACTGCACAAAAATCCGGTCTCTAGTTATAAATATTTATTTATTTTTTTTTGTATCAAAGTTTTGCCAATATATTCGTGGGGGGTTCTATTCAGTAAATACATTTGTTAGTGTTAATTGTGTTTTTATTTATTTCATTACGGATATGTTATAAACCCCATTCAATATGTCTCAGTCTTATTTTAATTATGACTAAATCTATCCGTAATATTATAAAAACGTGTAGGGCGTAGTTTATGTGAAAAGAATGGGCGATTGGGAAAGTTTGGTCGGACCATTTGCAAATTGATGGTCATTCGCCCGTATTTCGCCATGTTCAGTGAAGATCATTTATGACAGAGGATAAAAAATTTCCGGCAACGCTAAAAGTTTAGCTGCTGTTTTACAAACTTTCATATGCACAAGACGAATTCCAAACATCTAAGGGCAATAATTCCCATTCCATTGTGCATATCCATTTGTCTATCTAATCATATAATTATTATTCACGTATTGGGTTGTCCGGAAAATAATGCAGGTTTTCGTGTTTTCTTTCAATTACCCTTCTATAGAATAAACTGTTAATATTTGATGGATTATCCTTCTGTACGAATGTCAAAACTTTTAAATTCTCTTCCAAACAAAAATGTTTGTTTATTTCAGTAGCATTTCATTACTTGGGGATAATTCAGTCTTTAATAAGACGTCAACGAGTGATTTTCGCGTAATTTTCGAAATTTTCGTAATTTCTTTTTACTAGTTTAAACTCGGTCGAAACGGTGACCAAACAGCCAGAAACATTGAAGTCTGTGGCGATGGTGAGTGAGTGAGAGCGCTGTTCAGAGATGGTTTAAAAAATTTCGACGGGAGACTTCAGCCTTGAAGAGAAAAAAGGTCGTGGAAGGATTTCTTCCCCAGATGATGATATTCTGCAAGCTTTGGCCGAAGAAACTCTCAGAACTGTTCGAGTACTTACAGAGTATCTTCCAGTTAGCAAATCGACCGTCGCTGCCCCCTAAGGCAATTGGAAAGGCGAAAAAGCTCGAAAGTTGGGTCCTCACGCCTTTAACGACCGCCAAAAAAAATCATCGTTATGAAGTCTGCGCAACATTTCTTTCCTTGATGATTCTCTACGATAACAGCAGACGTTCTGGACAGGGGCTCGACACAAGCAACACCAAAGCCCCCAACCCATAAAAAAAAGCGATGGTGACTCATTGGTGGGCTGATTTACTACAGCTTCTCGAATCCTGGCAAAACAATCAATGCCGAAATGTATGCTTTCAAATTGAAACAATGCACCAGAAATTGGCATTATTGAAACCATCTTTGGTCAATCGGAAAAGGCAGATTCGGTTACACATCAACGCTCGACCCCATGTCTCACATGTGACAATACGAAAACTATTGGATCTGGGTTATGACTTTATGAGGTTCTGCCTCATCATCACTATTCTCCAAACTTCTCGCCTACTGACTACCATTTTTTTACTACCTAAACAACGTTTTACAAAAATAAAAATTTTATTGATCAAAAGTCGCTAGAAAATGAGTTTATAAAAGTTTTTAATAATAAGGACTCAAAATTCTATTCAGACAGTGTACGTAAGTTGCCATCACGTTGGGAGAAGAGTATTGAGGGTGATGGATGGTATTTTAATAAAGAAAAAATGTTTAAAATAATTTAATTGTTTTTATTTTATAACCGTAAATCGGCACTATTTTCCGAACAACCTAATCTATCTACCTTGATTAACAATTGTTTAGAAATCGTGAGATGCGGTTTGGTGTGATATAGGTTTCAAAAAAATATTTTTTTTATCGTGCCACGTTCGACCTTTATTGAGATCATCTTCAGACTCAATATGTTTTCTGCGTAATTGTGCCATTCTTGCGTGTCGTGTTGAGAGTGCCAGTCTGGCAGATCGAAACGTTGGCACGATAAAAAAAAATGTTTTTCTGAAACCCACATCACACCAGACCGCATCTCACGATTTCTAAATAAATATCGACAAACGGTCACTAATCACCACACACTTGATTAATGATTTCATTTATACCTTATGATCACTCATCTATGATCTATACTGCTTATTGCTTTATTATCTATCTACACGGTGGCCGAGTGGTTAGAGAGTCCGTCCCGTGTTTAATAGCGGTTCTGGGTTCGAATCTCAGCATAGCCCATGGAATTTTAATTGTCAATAATTTGGAAAAAGTATAGTATAGCGGTTTTGACTCTTCGTCCCACCCACCCAACGGGTAGTAATTAAGCCGTCCTGTACGACAGGCATCACTTTACTTTTATTAATAATAAACGGTGAATAAAGTATTCCAAGAAGTAAACAAAATTTACAGTGAAAAAAAGTCATATTTCAAGATGATTTAGGTTTACTAGCATAATAAAATTGCAGACAAATGTAGCAAAATTGGTGATGAATAGAAATAATAGAAAAATGCAGAACGCAAGCTAGAATACATCAATAAAAACGAGATCTAATGAAGTGTATCTACCACTTTTTTACTCACGAATAATCTGGATCTCGGATGAAAAAACAAATTCAATTTATTCTCAATTTAATTGTTATCTGCTAAGCTTTCGACCTATTTTAAGGTCATCACGATGGCAAAACAATTTGTGACAACAGTTCTTGGCAATGATGTGACTGGGTAGGGCGTCAAAGAAATTTGAAACCGTCTATTAAAAACATAATTATGTCAATTTGTAGACATCTTTAAGATTGTTTTAACCTGAATAGTCGAAAGCTTGGCAGATAACAATTGAATTTGTTTTTTTCATCCATAACATACCGAGATACAGATTATTCGTGACTAAAAACAAGAGTTAAAAATAAACTAGGCTATACTTCATCAGATTGTGAAATTTTTTAAAAATTAACACTAGTTTTTTTACATCTAAATATGTTATTTTGACAATCCTTTATAAGCCAAAATTATAAAATAAAAAACCACGAACTTGTATTAATTTCATTGGTTCAACCATTTAAGGAACGAAACCAAAGAAAAACGGAAAAACACGCAAAATTCAGTCTTGACAAGTAAATAATATTTTTGAAACAGATATAAAAAAAATAATAAAAAATAAAGTTTTTGGCTTAGGAGGGGCTGAATTGGCAACTGCCCAAAGATTTTTGTTCGAATACGTCAGGAATCCGGTTTACTGAGGAATAAAGTTAAACCTGAATAAATTATCTTTTACGAAAATCCTTAACTACTGGCACGGCTCTCAAAATTTAAAATTGAGTAAAATCGAACCTGTGAATGCAGCGCCGGATAGCTGTTCAGCGTACAGACCGTAAGGGCACTTCTGAGGGTTGTTCTGCCCTTGAGGCAGGGCACCTGGGCATCTGGGATCCTCCGAGCTAAACTCATTCCCAAACCCTGACATATACTATAAAACCAAATTGACCAAATTAAAAATAATATTTGTAACTGAAAAAAAAGTTAGTGATCTAAAAAAAACTAATATATAATGAATGTTATAAATACGAGATAAGAGATAACTTCTCTTATCTTAAATTTTAGAATATATACGCACAGTAAAAGATAATACATAAGCGTGTAGGATGGATAGATAATACGAACCTTCAATTCATTGGACATTTCGTGAACCGTTTCCTGGACGAGCACAATCCTCGGAATGATCTCCTGATTCTTGACGCCGTTGCTAGTTATACAAAAGTGGTGGAACTGGTACTGGACGGGCCTCTAACCTTCACAGGGCTTGCATTTAAATCGACATTGGTCTCGAGAGGGTTGTTATGTAACAGAAAAATGCAATAAACAACTTTTTTAATCTATTTTTCATTCGAGAACTCCGATTCCTTACATAAAGTCTCTTCCCTGGAGTTTCTATGTAATGGATTTTTTACATGCCAGTAGCATTTTACTATAATCATGAGAATAACTTTTCTAGGGTCTATATTGAATTCCTGACAGTCCTTTTCTATCTCATCATCGTTTGGTGAAAAGTTTGGAAAAACATTGTTTCAAGGATTAGTTGCAAAATATGTTATACAAGGTGTCCTATTCCCGTCACAAACTTTGCCAGTGAATTTCACACCTCTAGAGTGATCAAAAAGTTCGTACGAATTATGGTCTGATTCTCAACCCTTTCGCAGATATTCAACATTTTACTTTTTTCAACTGTCTACAGTTTTCTTCATAAATCTACTCGTAGCTCCTGAATTATTCATTTTTGGAGATATAAAAAACAACAACATTGAAAAGAGCATTAAATTTCCTTTAAGACACCCTTCTAGAACCTTCAATTTAAAGTTTTGCTATTAAAACAAACACTAAATCTTTCAAAAACTGCTAAATTTAAAATAAACTGCCCCACAAAAAATGTGGCCCAATTTTAATTGTGATATTGTTTTTATATACTTGCCTTTTCAGTAATGTTAACACCGATATATTTTATAATTCAGGTATTTATTAAAAAATTTCGTTAATGGGAAACAAATATATCTTTCAAAAACGAAAAAATTAATTAAAAAAAGAAAAAAATCACTTTTGTATATGAACATAAAACATTATAAAACAAACTTAACAATCTTTAATAGGGTGTTTTGCCTCCTTTTGCTTTTATTACACACAATAAACCTTTCAGCATGCTCATAATTAAGCATTTAACTTCAGGAGGAATTTCATCCCAAATCTCAACTAACGTAACTTTCAGCTCAACTAAGGTTGTTGGAGGGTTATTTCTTCATTTTACTCCATGTCCGAGCTCGTCCCAAAAGTACTCAATGGAGTTCAAATCAGGACTACGGGCAGGGCGTCAACAGTTGGTCTTGCATTATCTTGCGTGAACAAAAATCGCTCGCCAATAAACGGAGCAAAGACACTACATATTCCTCAAGAATTTCTGTCACGTAGATTTATGCATTAAGTGACGTTCTATTACTTCCAAAGAAATTCCACTCAACACCCCATAATTGAACCACCTCCGAACAACCCTCTTCCGGCAATGCATTGGCTGTAGAGATGTACAGTTGCCCGATAAACTCGAAGACGTCCATCTGGTAAATGGAGAGAAAACAGGGTATCGTCTGAAAACATAACATTCCTTAATTATTGTTTCTACCCCCGACGATGAACACTGGTAAGCGCTGGACCCGTTGCTGACCTTATATGGATATAGACTCACTTCTGCTAGTTTCCTTCTTATTATTTCCACACTAAACAGACATATCTAGCATATCTGAAAGTCTTTGAGACGTTTCAGAAGCAGTGGAACGTTATGTGAAATCTGATAAATAGGTCGTCAGTTGGTCCCCTCACTCTTAGGCATCCCGATCCGGTCTCCGAGTTCACCTTGCAGTCTCCTTGTACCGCTGAATGACCGACAACTGTCGTTTTAAGCAAATCTAAAACTCTCGCAGTGTAACGCTGATTTCTTCCATCCTTAACGAGTGAGTGTAATGGCATAGGCAACTTGCCCGCTGATCATGGGCATTTTCGTAATCGTTTTGTTTTATGCCACCAACAAAAAAGTGGATAAAGGCATTTTTAAAGGATTAACTGCCCTTGTTGATAATTTACATTGTGGAGATGTTAATGAATTATATCCAATCAAAGTATTTCTACTCTCTCAAAGTGTTTGTCTTCTGTGTAATTGTGCCATTCTTGCGTGTCGGGTAGAAATACTTTGATTGAATATAAAAAAAATATATATATATTTTGCATTGTATAAATTCACTTTTTCCACATCCTACGTATATTTGTTAAATGTAAACAATGTTTGTAAATCCCAGGCCCTGAAGATGATCTCAATAAAGATCGAAACGTTGGCACGATAAAGAAAATGTTTTTCTCAAACCTACATCACACCAGACCGCACCTCACGATTTCGGAATAATTATCGATTAACGGTCACTAATAATCACCACACATTCCATAGTGCGCCATTTTTTTTTGTGGAGCAATGTTCATAAAATAATAAATTTGCAATCTCGTTGGAAAAATTCGCGGTCGAGATTGGCAAATTTCACAATAACTTCTTCGTTTAATAAGCTTTCTAGCGGTATACCTTTTGCTTCAATTGAATGAATTGTCCAGTTTTTTTAAATTAATAAAACTATAAATACACTAATAAAAAGGTAAGGATTTAACAATTAATTTTTAAAAGTTAGCAACAATTTTTCCACCTTCTGTTTTACATCATATCCAGCATCCTGGTATGTCCTATCGTTGGTTTTGCTTGTCAACCTCCGTGATGACGCATCGCAGAAATTGTTGCAGAAAAGTTCATAATTCTGTTTTACTGCAAATTTTCAAATATGATAAAGGAGATTAATAAGAAATTTTTCAATTTTTTGGTTCTTAAATTGTAATTATTAAGGCGTTATAGCAAATGTATTATGAGCTTCTAACCAGGAAAATGTGCTAAATTGAAAATATGTTTTTCATAGTTCATGTTTGTTACACGTTTTACCATGTCTTTTTAGCACATGTCTTGGCAAGTATCCAACCGTTGAAAACTTTTTTCTTTCATAGATCAATTTTGATTTTATCTAGTATAAATGGTTTTTTTAATTTTTAAAACGTGTTTCAATGATTTTGACGAAATTGCAGAGAGGTGAACGTTTTTGCTAGTCCGAAAGAATCGCGTATCACGATAATTTTAGAAATAGGCGTGGTACAATAATCAAATTAAAGTGGAGGAAAGCACGTACTTCTTCTTTAACCCATCGATATTTGATGAAGAAATTGGATTAATCGCCCGTTTTTTCGTGATCTTGACTATCTGGTTTTGCCATTCTCACTACTCATCCACTAACATTGTAAATTTTATTATTCGACCAATTCCCTTCGCATTTTTGGTGGCGAGCAAGTTCCTCCTAAAACAGCCGAGGACAAATTTTTTGAATAAACAAAAATTTACTGATTTTGATCAAATACGGCTGATACATAAGAAAATTTTGTTTATTTCAGTCTGTGACTAAATCACTGTAAAATATCAAGAGAACGTGAAAATATAAAAGTAATTTCGTCGTTTTTCCGGAAGTTCTCAAACATGCTGTTGTGATATCGATTTCAAAAACGGAATGTTAAACTTAAAGACAAATCAAACTATCGACCTATTTCATTCTTGTGATTGCCAAACTTTTTGAAAAATTAATTAATAACAGACTCCTTCCTTTTTTTGGCTCAAAATCAAAATTAAAGTTGTCTCCTTGCATTGGTTCCAGTCTTATGTTAACAAATTGAAGGCAATGTGTGAGAATAGACAACACAGAAAATATGTGGAATACCTCAGGGATCGGAGCTGGGTCCAATCCTTTTTTTGCTTTTCATTAATGATTTACTGTCTCGCCAAGTCCTGAAAGGTATCCTGATGGCCTTTGTTGATGATATATTCAGAATGTGTGTGGTAGGAGGTAGAAGAGCGTATAGTTAGCTACCTTAATTTTTTTAGCAATGATTTTCACATAATCGTTCATCTGTTAGTATGAAATCCAAATTTGTATGCTTTGCTGTTTGATTAGATATAGTTCGATATTAAGTGGTTTGCACACACTGAGATAGTTAAAAAAAGTTGTTGCATGGTCTAAGAAGATATACTTTTTATGCAATAAATGCAATAGAACCTTCCTTCTTAAAGCCCTTACCCAGTTCCAGTATGGTTAGTTTGTTGGGGGAATGCCTATGAAAGTGACCAGTCCTATCTCTGTAATTCAAACAAGAATTTTAAGGATAATGTTTTGTAATAGAACTGTAAGTTCGCTACCACTGTTTAAGAAATACAATATTCTACCATTTCATTATCTTTTTGTGCTCAGGACGCTTTGGGAGTGTCTTCATAGAAATGGCAATTTTACTGAAAACTATAAACATTTAAAATATAATCCATAGTCCTTTAAACTTATGATTCTTCCTTCTTGAAGGTGGGATAATAGGTCATCTCAAAAAACCACAACCAGTTTTTATCCACAACGTTTCGGATTTATTTTAATCCTTCCTCAGGTGAGTTAACGCAATGGTTAAAAAAGTGGTCGTCAGTCATTAATATTTTATAACAATTTATTTAAAAAAAAAAGAGCTAGTGTGGTACTTATTCAGACTAGAAACAAAACTTATCCCTAACCCTCAACCTATTATCCCACCTTCAAGAAGGAAGAATCATAAGATTAACTGTTGAGGTCAAAATATAAGAAAACATTGTTAGTCCTTTTAAACTTATAACAATCTAAAAAACCGTCATACCACTTGATATAAAAAAAGGCACTGAAGATGGTCTATATTAGACCGAAACACATCTGATGGAATAAATTCTTATTGTGGAAAAGAGAATTTAATTATTTCTCATCATCTTATTATGAAGTTCAATAAAATCAGAATAGACACCATCAAAAAAATTTATGTGATATATCTACCCTTCCAGTGATTCTTGTATTATTAATATGTATATATGAATCTACCTGTATATCTATCTATCTTTCCAATATTTCATCTGTACATCTATTCATATTTTAAGAAAATAAATATGTAATTTAAATTTGGTAGTTACTGCATTCAAGATGATTTTTTTGAAGTGTCAGTTGTAATTAATTTAACGAATGATCAGATGTAAGTAGCAGAAAGTATGTGTACAATTTATTTTGAAATTGTTGTTTCTAACATTTATTATTCCATGAATAATATTTGATTTAACAAAATCAATATCCATTTCCACATTTACACTGCAAATATACAGTCAAATTCACTTGACCTCTGATGACCATGATTTATGGTGCTCATTTATTTCCATCTGCCTTTTGTGTTTGTTAATGGTTTAATTTGACTTTTTTTTGTGTGTTAAATTATAGTATTTCTATCAATCTCAAAAAGGAGTAACAAACACCCATTTGTATTTTTTCCTTCTGGTCAATCAGTTGATTTGGGTTTTCTCTGTCAAAATTTAACTATATAGATGGCTGAATTTGAAATTTTACTATCTACAATTTTGTGGAAGGAATTGAGCCCTCTTATATTCCTTTCCAGACTCATGGGCCTGTTTCCTTTTAATTTAGATACAACATTTTCTTTGCCCTGGTGTATTTATTCTGTAATTTTGACATCTCTACTTGTCGGCCTAGGTTTATCATACCATCTATACTACGCCCTTTTGCATTTACCATGGCTTCAAACTGGATACAATAAAGAATTATATTATTTACAAAATAGTCTGACAAATTTTTGTATTATTCTGCATTTGTTCATCTTAGTAAAAAACAAAGTTCTTATAAACAGAATGCTAACAGGCTTTTTAAAAATGCCTTATTTTTGGATGAAAGTAAATTCTCCATATAACAAAAAATATTTGTCCATCATTATAATTATTAATTTGGCTTATTTTATCGGCATGCTATTAAGTCTTAATGAAAACGATGTTAGGATTTACTATTCCTTTATACTTTCTCTTGTAAGTGAACTTTGGTTAGCATTCATTGTAATGCAATATTGCACCTTTGGCCACATTGTGCTCAGTCGACTCAAATCATTAGTAAAGGACTTCTACAGAACTCAAGCACGCCATGAAAAATATTGCAAAAGTCTTCAAATTATATTAGAACTAACTACGTTAAATAATAAAATATTTTCGCCCCAAATATTTTTGATAACGGTCAAAACGTTCACCTACTTCATGTGTTCTACTTACAGTTGGATATTAGACTTATTAAATTATGAAAATATACTTGCGATTACCTCTCGAATGCCACTTATCATCTACCAAATATTGACAATGCTTATAATAGTGAGACTTTCGGAACAAATCAAGGAAAAGGTATGTTTCTTTAATCAGTTATAATAATTGTATAGATAATAATATGCACTTAATAACAAACTTATATTAAGTACAAAAATTTTCCAGTACTTCTTTTAAGATATATTAAAATTAAACTTTTTTTACAGACAAAGGAATTTAACTCTGTGCTATTCAAACAAATGGAGGAGAGGGATCACCTATGCAGAAATGTTAGTCTAGTCCTGGAAAAATCACTATTTTCATACCCATTTTCTTTGTTTGATTCTTTTAAAAGTTGATCTAAACATTCAACTATATAAAAGTGAAGTAAAGTAATTCCTGTCATACAGGAGGGCTTAACATCTGACTACCCATTGGGTTTTGCGGACGAGGGGACAAACAATACAATTTTCATTCTATTATCAATTAAAATGCCATTCATCATATAACTGCTGGAATTGAAACTCGGAACCGCTAGTGTGGGAAATATGACTTGGGCATTAAACTATGTATATGTTGAGGTTACATTTTAATTTCTAAAAAATCTTCATGTCCTACTCTTAAAAAATAAATAATTCTATAAACTATGAAAATTTTACTGCCATCGCTTCTATCAAATAATAAATCTCCAATTTATTGGTTCTATCCATTTATCTCCCTGAATACTGTACTGTATATCAATTTACTAATATATTTATATATCCAATCACCCATCAATCAATCAATATCTATGTTTGTGCTTTTGAGTTTTATTATATTATCTGTTCCCTCATCTATTAACTTATCTATCTTGTAATGTACCAACTACATGCTTACTTATCTTTCCATGGGTATATCTTTATGCTTTTTTGTTTCAGAAAAAATTACAGCTTTACGTCATAATGAAACAAACTATAAATTTCAGTGCATGCGGATTTTTCACTTTGAACTACTCCTTCGTAGCTTCTGTGAGGACCATTTTGATAATTTTATATCGTGAAAATTCAGGCAAATAGTGAAACTAAGCTATTTTTGTTGTCAGATGATCGCTGCGGCAACCACTTACCTGGTCATTCTTGTACAATTCAGCCTCCCTTCAAAGGACAACAAGGAAGATGCTTCTATTCCTGTAAAACAATAATTATGAAAATAATTAATTCATGATGGTTTCAGACTGTTATTGAATTAATTTAAAAAAGTTTAACAATGGTAATTTCTATTTCACTCGTATGATTTGCAGCCTCTGTTTCATCCTTGATTTATTTGTAGGTTCTTAAGCGAGGATGATTCAAAAATAAACACATATAGCTGCATTTAGTTTTATTAAAAGAAAAATTTCATACATTACATTATTACATTCATACTTTTACTCATAATTTATAACATATTATTCAATTTAATTGGACGGCATGCTGAACTGGACTAGAATCACCAAGTATGTTGTAGCTGCAGCAATTATCTATAAAGAAAATAATAAATAGGATAATAAAAAATATTATTTCGAACAAATTTGAGATAATATTTAAACTTTACAAATTTCTTTTAGAAAATATGCTACAGCCTAATACTTACAGATGTTACAAGAGGATATCCTAACGTAAAAAATCCACAAGCAGTGAAATTTATTGTCTGATTCATTGTCAAATGAAGCTGTAACTTTCCCTGGAATAAAAAAAGATCGATATTATTGTATGTATTAAAAGGGATATTTAAGCAGTTGTTATACGGTACTTAATGCTTTACACACTTACATTTTTACACAATTCACTGCTCTCCGTCATCAAACGAAACAGAGCCTGGTTAAATTTTTCTGCCTGCAACCAAAACCGTATCTAAAGGGGCGATTGTAAATTAATTCAATGTTTAGTTATGCTTGAACCTGTGTATTGCTATATGGGCTTTATTATCGGCCAACAATGGGGACTGTGGGAAATTGGGCCAGCTGTGAAGAAAGGGAACCAAAGCTACACTTGGCCAAATTTACTGATGTGAGCAACAACAGAGTTCATATCACCACACAGGGGTTTGATCACACACACACGCGCACGCACACACAGGGTTCAAAAAAAAAAGTTGTGGCTACCAATGCCCTTCTCCTTAATAGGGTGGGTTTAAGAACAGGGAGAGGATTGGCCCAGTTTACTACTGTCCATCAGTAAAAAAAAAGTTTGATATAATCAATAAAGTAAAGGACTTGGGTGGTTGAGAGATAAAAGTAACTGATTTGTATTGCCATATCCCGCTACAGTCCATGGAATTTTAATAGGTAGTAATATGTAAAAGGTATTGTAAAGGGTTTTGCAGCATCCAAAGGGAAATTGGATATTAAGCCGAACTATACAACAGGAATTACTTGTTTCCTCAGAAATTATTCCTATTATACTTGCATAATGAAAAACTAAACATGTTTACAAAATAAATAAGTCCTACAATTTATGAATTATAATAAACATGAACACAGCAATGTCCATCGCAAACTTCAGGGTTGGTGCTGAAACAATCAGGCTGAGATTCCAGCTATATACAGTGTTGAACTGGTTGCAATTGTGTGACGTTCCAGGCAACTAGTATTATGGATAGATAGTGAAGTTCCTCAAAAGGCAACGCAAAACGTAAGAAACCACATGAGGACTAATGAAGGCATCAGATTCCTGGTTTCATGGCTTGCCAGTATGGGAAGGAAGATATCCATCATGTGGATTAAAGATCATGTTGGCCATTGAGAGAATGAAGAGGCAGGTGCGGAAGCAAAAGTTGCTGCTCTAGAAGAAAGTCTTCATTCGACGTTTCACCATGTTCCCGCAACTTATATCCAGGCAGCCCTAAATTGAGAAATGGAAAAAAAGTGGGAAGAAATGTGGGGTTACACCCATTAATGTATCCAACACAAAAAACTTCTTTTCAACCATCTCGTCTCATCTGAAAACTCAAATCTCAACTACTTGGAAGATGCAATTTCTCAGCAGTCATGGGAAAACCAAGGCTTACTTGAAGAGATTTAATTTATTTGAGGACGATGCACGATACTGTCCGATAAACATCCTCCAAATCGAAGCATATCGTCCTGGACTGCCCAATTTTTGTGCTGCAGCAATGGGACATTGTCTTAAGAGGAGAACATTGGACACCAAATTTGCCATATGTATTCAAGAACCCTGAGGTCTTCAAATTCATGAAGAATTGACTTTGATCATTTGTAATATTGATTTGTGCATAGTTGACAAAGTTATTTCTTATCGATTTATATAACTATAGTTTATATAAATGCATAACAACTATAGTTTATTGCTGGTTGATTTATTTATACACATGTTAATTATTTGTATTATTGTTTACAAAAAAGATAATAATAAACAACACTTGCTTAGATAATTTTAAATGACGATTGATTAAATTTTCTAATTTACAACAAATTTAGTATAATTAAATAAGAAATGCTTTAATTGACAAATGATGACAAATTTAATAATAAATCAAAAATAATTCATGAAATATAAAAATTAACTGCATAAGAAATTATATGAATATAAATTATATGAATGAATTTAGTATAAAATAAACAAATGATAATTAAATAACAAATAAAAAAGATAATATTTTGAATAAGAAAATAAACTGAAATTATTTTGTTTTTTTAGTTAAACAACGATTTCTCACCTTTGCTTTTACCATTTCACAAGCTCTACAGATGGAGATTATAATAACTAAATTATAAATACTAAAAATAAATCCAGAAACGGCAAGAAAAGTTCTAGATCCACCAATGTCCTCTATTGCATAATATATTGAATAAACAAGTGAGAAGGAGCACATAGGAATTGCTACAAGTATAAAACGAGAAAATATCTTTATACAGATATATGAGTGGTCCGTCAATTCAGTATGATTGTGAAGTACATAGGCGATATTTGCATTGCTTTTGTCTAAATCTAATGTTAGTGCTTGTAAACCAACTGATAAAACATTTTGGTAAGTGCAGAATTGCACACAAATTGATTGCATATAAAATCTCTGAATAGCTATTGAAGTCATAATATATTTATAAAGCAATGAAGTTTCATAAGTCGCAATTGAAGGCATTAAGTTCATAATAATGCAAGTCACGTTAAACACAGAGATAAATTTTGAATAAAACAAATTAACTCGTTTTGTATATATTAATCTTATTTTATATAACAACTTTCTATATTTAATAATATCTGTTTTAACTGTTGGAATATAAATGAGTACTGGCACATAAACAAATAACGCATTGACAACATTCAGGTAATATTTTAATTTAGAATCTGCGGTTGATGTGTAAGCAATAATGATGACTGAAGACAAATGTATAGTTTCTAGAATGGAGGAGACTATCAAATATTTTATTCTTGACTGCACTGTTATATCTAAATTAGTATTGTAAGGTAGTAAGCCTAGTGTGACTAAAATAGTAAATAGTAAACCAATATCTTTAGCTTGAGGTAATTTCTGGTCTCGCTTAGGTTGATCTGTGTGAATTGTATTTTTCCGACCCATTTGACTTTGTCAACCTGGCATCAAATATTTAACTGACAGTATTGAACCTTTTCCTGACATTCATTCACCAAATAGCTTTAGTCATTAGTATTGATTAGTAATCCATATGTTTTAGAATTATAATATGAATAATGATTTTTAGTTTTTGTGTAAAGTGTGGTTGAGATGCAAAATTAATGACATGAATGGGACTCGAACCCATGACCTCTGGCTTGTGACATTAATTTTTCAACTCGACCAACTTTACATAAAAATTATAAATAAATTGAAGTCGTAGGTTAACTAAGACCAACTAAAACATATCGATTAATAAAGTACTGAGAGTGAAGTATCTACACTTCACTAACAGCTCCCCATGACTGCTTCCTGTTCGCCGATAATCCAGTCCGATTACACAAAATTTGAATATTTGCCAAAAAGAGGGGAACTTGAAAAATTTATAGGATGAGATGATGAGTTTGTGTCACGATAGATTAAGTGGTTAGAGCACCAGGGTATAAATTGGGTTCGAATCCCGCTTGTTAATTTTTCATAATTATAAATCAATTTAAATTGTTTACAATGTGCAATTTACTTGTAAATATTTTAATGATTCCTCTTATTAATATTATAAAGAATATCACCCTTGTCTGCTTAGTCCTCTCAAAGTGGGATTCAATGTGTGATTATGTAAAGTGAAGTTTTTTGTCTGCATCGGACACACTGAAGATGGTAAAATACCAAAATGCGCCTGACAGACAAAAAACAGCAAGGATAGGCAGACCAGGATGATAGGTATCTATCAAACTACATGTTTATTTTGACTCTTACTGACTTTACATTTCACTTTTTTAATTTGATTTACCTCATGCTTAGTGAGCTGGCATGAGGATGAGATGAAGTAGATGACACAAATTTGCCACATGCTGTCTGCCAGTCGGAGCAAGCCAGGGGCAACAGGTGATCTGCTGGTATTTTGAACTTCATCAACAAGTAGATAAAGCCAAGAGACTAAATTTACGAACAGCCCGATGAAAATAACTAAAAGTTGTACGTTGTAGAGTTTATTTGCCACCATTGCCATACTGATAACTCTGCTGTGTTGGGTGATTAAGTTTGTAATTTTTTTCTTATATTTTACCTGTAAGTGTAATTTGATAAACAGCGATCTGAAAAAAACGCTGGTCGTTAGCTTTTGAATTACTAATTCAATATTTAAAATATAAATTCTACCTCAAATATTCAAGAAATGCACAGAATTGCATGCATATGAGATGATTAAGTAAATCATAAATCAGTGTTATGGTAAATGATAAACGAATAAGTTTTCCAACATTTGTAACCCAAATGTACAAAATTGTATATGAAATGAGCCAAAAGGTGCCTGAAAAAAAAATTAAATATAAAACTATTTCAATGAGATTTTCAGATTTTAATAGGAACAAATTTAAAAATTGTCACCCGTGATTGTCCAAAACAAAGCATATTTTGAAAAATGTTTCAAAACTATGTTATTTGTAAATGTATACAGGATCAAAAAGTCGAAAGAACTGTGCCACATTTTTGCTAAATGAACTGATACACATATCAATTGAATGGTACATTGGAGTGAAAATATCTCTTGGTTCAGTCCCCTTTTCATCCACGGGTTGCCTGAACAGCATATGTAAAATACTCTAAAAGTGGTGGAAATAAGTGTAAATATCACTAATGAAATGCTGGCAAATATTCTTCTCTTAAGGCCTGATTTGTAATTATCACACTGAAAAATCCCGATTTGCTTGGAAAGTGTAAAAAGAAGAGAAGAATCTAGGCTTTTGTAAAACACCATGATTTAGTTATAGCAAAGCAATTCAAATGGCAGAAGTAAACATTAAAATAATGGTGTATTGATTTGTGCGAATGAATTGGTTTAATTTGAAAATATATATAAAAAAAACAGCTTAATCTTTTTTGTTCAATACAAACATCAACCTCAAATCATAATAAAACTGTTAAAGAATCACGTCTATAACTATACTCTTCGTCATTTTGACATTAATCATTCAAAAGGCTCTTTAGATTGAAATGTAAATAAATAAAAATATGCTTCCGTGATTTCGAAGTGTGCCATTTTGTTTGTCTACCTTGAAGAGTGATTAGGTAATAAATACACTTATATAATTTTCAGAGTCTTGAACAACTGCTTCCTGTAATGATACAACTCTCCCTAATATTTTTTTTATAAACAACTAATGTTATTATGTCCAGTATTCTCGCTAGGGATTATATTTTCATTTGCGAGCATTGAAGGTTGTTAGTTGATTTTTAAAATATTATACCAAAAAAAAATCCAAAGGTCTCAAAACTCTTTGCAAAAAAAATGTTTAAATTTATGACTTGAAATATCTTTCTGTCAATTTAAAAGTACAGGGTTTGATTATAATAGCACAAAATGTGAAACCAACAATTATTAACTTTTAAAGCCATTAGATGTACATATAAAATGATTAAATAAAGTAAGTAGAGAAAGTATGTGCAAGAAAGTCTGATGGCTAGTGGCTTATGTACTGTACTGACCAAATAACATTTTTCAATTAATAAATCTTTATGTAAGGTATTGGTTGAGATAAAAAAAATCAGCATCATGAGCAGGATTCGAACCCACGACCTTCGGCTAAATACGCCACTGCTCTATCACTTGAGCTATTGTGACTTCGATCCACTCGGACACCAACTTTGAAAGGTTGGGTTGAGGTGGGAAGTTAGTGTCCGAGTGGATCGAAGTCACGATAGCTCAAGTGGTTGTGCAGCGGCGTATTTAGCCGAGGTTCGTGGGTTCGAATCCCGCTCATAACACTGACTTTTTTATCTCAACAAATACCTTACATATAGATTAATTAATCCAAATAATATTTTAAGCTCTTTATGCTGGATATCTAAATGAAGAAATCCTCCTCGTTCAAATTACTGATTATTGATTTACAAGCTCAAATCAGTACATGTACATTTATACACTCGTGTGCAGAGTTAAGCCTATCACTTCTCCAACTACTGAGGTTGGGCCCCAGAGGCGATCAACAGCTAGGTCATTTCAGCCCCCAATGAAGTCAATTCATTAATTCAAATCCATTCACATTCTCACTCGCTCTTAAATACATTCTTTCTTGGAAGAGAACTCGATTTTTCTCCATCACCCTTTACATCTATTATATGACTTACTTTGGTAGTTTCTAATCGTTTTAATCTACCAGACGTATTTCAACTTCTTGCCATATTCAGTGATTGGTATGTGAAGCATCAACTGAAGATGAAGTACCAAAATTTGTCAGTCAAAAAAATGAATAATTAAAGTAATGAGAAAAAGCAGGCCAGGATGAGCAAACTGTCGACAAGTATTTGTAGTTTACTTCACAATTTGTTTCAAATCTCACATAAAGTAAGGTTTGACTTGGGCCAGTAGGTACACTTGCCTGAAGATGTCTGTCAGAATTTAAAGAAACCTTAGATCAACTGTTGAAATGTCGACAAATTGGAAGCCACCCACATAAAACATCGCTTAAAAAAATTATATATAAATTTATATATCAAATTGATATGAAGAAAGTTAATATAAAATACCTAAGCCCATAAAAAAATAGTGAGTTTGAGCAGATGAGACAATCCAACTATTGACGAATGAAAATATTGCGAGTTGATAAACAATTTTTTTTAAAATATCAAACCTACATAAAGGAAGAAACTATATTTTGTTTATATCCAGGGTGTCCACAGATGATTTTCTTTTCAAGAATAAATAAATGATTAAATATACAAAATAGAGAGCATAAGCATTGAAAGGTATTGATAAAACTCCAGAAAAATATTAACAATTTGCAAGCAAGTGGAAGTTAAAGTTGTTTTTTTTCCGGTTGTATTACTGAAGTTCTAAAATGAGGAAGAAACACAAACAATTAGCATGACATTAACCATACTAAAGGAAAGTAAGCACTGTATTTTTTTTATTTTATTTATTTTATTTTTTTTAATTAATTTATTTTTTATTGTGCTCTAGCAGTTCAATTGTTGCGGCTCTGAAGATGACTGTTGACTGTTTGAAAATAAATACATAATTAAAAAATGGAGCGAGCACGAAGTCTAAATTGCTTAAAGTGCTGACAAATATTCAAAAATTTGCAAAACTGCTAACAAAAAGACTTTTTAAAGACGTTCAGAAGTTCATTAGAAGACAATGTATTTTTTGTATGTAAAGTATGGCAGAAAAAGGATAAACATTGTGAAACTAAGTATATCAAGATGATTAATCTGCACAATAGTATTCAAAAACCTGCAGACCGTACGAAAAACTGCACTTTGTATTTTGTAAAAATGCTATATGTAGATGTTGCATTTGTGACTTAAGTGTTAATACAAATAAGTGATAAGTTTGATCGAAAACAATTTATCTCCTAGAATAGCGTTAAAAAAAAAACAAAAAACAACAACAGGTAAAAAACGCAGTCGCTAACGCGATATTTCACAACCAGTTCCCATGGGAAGTGGACCATACAAAGAAACTGCACTTTATATTTTGTAAAAATGCTATATGTAGAAGTTGCTTTTTTGACTTAAGTGTTAACACAAATAAGTGATAAGTTGGATCAAAAACCATTATCTCCTAGAATAGCGATAAAAAAACAAAACAACAATAGGTAAAAAACGCAGTTGATAAACGCCATATTTCACAACCAGTTCCCATGAGAAGTGGACCGTTTAAATTTATTTTCTCTGGTGATTATAGCGTTCAAGAGGAATAATCTCATTTATAATTGTATTGTTAACAATAAAACCGTAAAAAACCCCACCCAAGTAAATTTAACATGTGCCGTCATCAATTTAGGTCTAAAAGAGGCATCACGAACCGTTCACGTGAGGGGCACGTGAGTGCTGTGAGGGGGCCGCTTAAGTGGAATGAGCCTATTCTGCTAAAATTGTTCGACCCGATGACTTTCTCCCTTTCTGCAAATAATTAATTCATTCATAATTGTGCATCTAGCAAGTAGAGATTCCTAGGAATCGGTTTACGATATCATTTTTGTTGTTATAAATATTGACACTTTTGGTGTCAATATTACTGTTTACATTCCAGTAGGATAGTTTGACCTCGCTGAAAATTTACAATTTGTTAGATAATAGGGAATACGGTGTGTTGTCTGAGAAAAAAGTATGAAAGAAGTAGAGGGAGACCTGGGGAGAGAGAGAGAGAGAGAGGGAGAGAGAGAGAGAGAGATGTATTGATCAATAGAGAAAGAATGAGAGAGCGAGCGAGATGAGAGCGAGGTACGATGGATAAAGTTAAATAGGTAGATAGATAGATAGATAGAGAAAGAGAGAGAGAGAGAGAGAGAGAGAGAGAGAGAGAGATATGTGGAGAGAGATCCATTGATAAGTAGAGAAAAATGAGCAAGTGAAAGGTAAGATGGATAAAGATAAATAGGTAGATAGATAGAAGTATCCAAAGATAGACACGAAGATAAAGAATGAAAGAAAGAGAGGTAGGTAGGTAAAGAGAGAAAGAGAGAGAAAGAGAAAGAGAGAGAGAGAGAGAGAGAGAGAGACAGAGAGAGAAACTGTACTAGTTGTTTGTATGTGAATGAGAGAAAGAGAGAAAAAGCGTGCGAAAAAGAAATAGAGTGAGTGGAAAGAATGTAATAACTGTATGTATGTGAATGGTAGAAAAGGAAAGAGGAAAAGAGAGAGAGAGAGAGAGAGAGAGAGAGAGAGAGAGAGAGAGAGAGATCCTAGACACGAAGATGAAGAATGAAAGAAAGGTAGGTAAGGTAGGTAGGTAAAGAGAGAAAGAGAAAGAGAGAGAGAGAGAGTGCGAGAGAGAGAGAGAGAGAGACATAATATGAATAACATACTATGTATACATTAGTGCAGCATGTTAGTTATAAATGTTTAATTTGACTGACTTTAGAAAAAATAGCTTATGCTCGCTACAATTGCAGTCTCATTGGTAAAACGTTTTAGACTACGTTCGCCCGTTGTAATTATTTTTCTATAAAAAAAAAATTGTCTTCTAATTTGTTCCAACAGATGAGATGACCAAATAGCTCTCTGACTAAGTGATTACTTGTAAAATCCGATATTCTTCTCCTCCCAAATGGCAAAACATAAAAAGCATAGTATTGACTAATTGCACAGGGGACGATCTTCAACGTAGTAATGACCCATTGTGCGATGCGTGATTATCGAAATCATGTTTGTAAAAGCATGTAGCACTATATTTATGAGGTTTGAAAGTTCTAAGCAACGAACTGTCGATTAATGCAAACTGATAATTTCCTATTCCGTCTATTTTTCTCAACACTCTACTTATAAATTTTAAAATTGTTCTTGTGTTTAAGGTAATCGAAAAAGTTCCATGACTACCGCTACAAATCAAACTTTGTTCATAAAAAGCACCGCAACAACAAACTGTCAAGTTTAAAAATACATTTTTTGGCCGTTATCCCAGTAAGGTCTGAGAAAAACACAATCGGTTGTCAAAATATGGTCATAAATGCGTTTTATCATAACTGTAGCTATTAAATTTCCCCGTTTTAACTTAATGTTTATTTTTATAGTTTTTGCAATAACTACTGAATTATCGTTCGTGTTTTAAAAAAAATTGTTTGCTCATTAGTTGGTTAACTAATTTCTCAGGCGCCTTTGTTAAATTAGCTTAAAATATTTAATTATTTTTCACATTTTATAAACAACCTTTGAACAGAAGAATGTACTGTTTGCATTATAAATTCGTTTTAAATCTAAGATAGATATTATTAATCATGTTTTCTATTATATCAGCATTTTGATTACTAATAACCCTTTGAAATTATTCTGTGCCGATTTTAATCAATAAAATCATTTCCTGTCTGGCTATTTTCGCTGATTAGACTGAATTATAATGCGTTTTGGCTTCAAAGCCATCATAACAACGATCGTTTGATTAATTAGGGGAAAAAAAGTAAATCAATATTTTATGAAAGAAAACTATTCAAATCCTTTCTATTCAAGAGAATTGAGCCCCGCGAAGGTTGTCTTCTTGTTTCTTTTATGTAGAACTTTAAATCGTATTAAGCTTTGTAGTAAGCAGTTCGCATTTTTTAGGAAACAATATAAATTTAAAGAATTAAATTATCATTAATAATAATATAAATGGACATTTTGTCTTAACAATATTTCGAATTGTCTGTGGGTTGTTGCCTTTCATTAAATGTTTGTATCCTTGTTTACAATTCATAGTTTGTTTTAAATTGTAAGAAAAAATTCGTTGGAAAAATTTGTTAAAGCTGTAATGAAAGCTCATTCGGTGTTTGTTTAAGAATTTTATTGTGTTTTTGCCGCGTCCCATTTATTTGATAAGTAACTGTCTTTTTGTACAAACCAGAGTTGTTCTGCTCTTAAAGTTATCAACAATATGCCTTCTTTTTTATCTAATCTTTTAAGGTCGTTAAGTTTATGAACTATTCCAAATTTAATGGGCTTGGTAAACCTTTAAAAGCCGGAACGCTTTGTTTTACTTGTTCCAGTTCTGTTTGTGATTTACGACCTGTGCGGCATTTGTGTCGCATTTGTTTTAAAAATTTCCCATAAATGCGACTCGATATTCAAAAACAGGAAAAAAGTGCGCAGTTTAAATATTTGTTTTGTAGACAAGGACGGAAATTAAGTCCTATGTTTTTTTTAAGATATAACACTGAATAACTCATAACTATTAACATATATGAATATATATTTATTTAAAAAAACGCTCTGGAAAAAACAGGAGTACTTTAAATAACAAGCTACTTGATTCGTCTCATTTAGAAAAATATAATTAAAAATAAAGTAAGGCAATTCATGTCGTGCAGGAGGGTTTCACGGCCCGTTGGGTGTCGCGGACGAGAAGTCAAACCACCCAATGCTTTTACATGCGAATAGCAATTAAAATCCCACGGCTTCATCCGTTGATGATGACCATTTCAAGCTCTGAACGACACGAGACATCGCAGAGACTCTTAACATATCTCATACAAGCCTTTCAACGCATTTCAGAACAGCTGTACATGTTTGTCGGAGCAATAAATCGGTTCCTCACATGTTGAGAAAAATTTATTAGGCCACAATTTTATAACAATGTTTAGAGAGGAAAATGCTGGGGAAAACGCAGCGACACACTGTTAACAACTTCAAAAGCTGGATACATCCAAATAAGGTAATGTGCATTAGGTGGGATTGGAAGGAGCTGCTTTATTATGAGATTTTTTCGGCCAACCGAATCATTAAATCTGTGTATTCTGCATACATTACTGCATCCATGATAAAAATCAGCATTTGACAAAAAACGATCCACCAGGGCTCTGTTTCATGATGAAATGCAAACTAATTAATACTAGTAGTGTAGTAGCGTGCAATTTGTACAATTTGCTTTCATAATAAAAAAGTACAAAATACAAAGTCGAAATTGCAAGAAAAAATATTTAAAATACAAGGAATTCCGTTTCATAAACAGTCACTAATAGTAAAATACCTATCTTTTGTAAAATTTGTAAAATACCCATCTTTATTTGTATTATTAATACAAGATCGCCTGTATTATCAAAAAATTAGTGCTCTTTCACAGATTAGGTTACTTTCGAATTTCTTTATAATGCTAGATGATTAATAAATTAGTGACCAAGCGGCTCGAAATGTTACTTTGACGAGTTCTATTCCGCCAATTTACAAAATCTAGCTTGTATTATTATAATATATAAAAAAAACAACTATATTTTGAACTTTTAATCTGGACATAATTTTTGGAAAGATGATGGCTTTTAATTTAAACTCAATGGACGAACTATAACAAGGTAGAAAGAACTAGCAAATAATTAAAGAATAATTTCTCCTGAAAGTGATTTTATATCTAATGATTCTTCGAAGCGAGTTATTATCGGAAGTAAAGCCAAAAAATTAGTACACCCGTTAAACAAGCGATGAGAATTTTTAACAACACTTTGATGAATGTGTGGTGTTTAGTGACCGTTAGTCAATGATTATTCGGAGATCGTGAGATGCGGTCTGGTATGACGTAGGTTGTACAAAAACATTTTCTTTATCGTGCCAACGTTTCGATCTTTATTGAGATCATCTTCAGGGCCTGGGACTATAAACATTGTTTAAATTTTACAAATACATGTAGGATGTGGAATAAATAAATTTATGCAATGCTAGAAAATTTTAGATAAAAAAATGAATTTTACAATGATAGAAAATTTTAGATAAAAAAATGAATTTTACAATGCTAGAAAATTTTAGATAAAAAAATGAATTTATTCAATGCTAGAAACTTTTAGATAAAACAATAAATTTATACAATGCTAGAAAATTTTAGATAAAAAAATATTCAATGCTAGAAAATTTTAGATAAAAAAAATGAATTTATACAATGCTAGAAAATTTTTTGATTAAAAGTATTAAGTATTTGTACTCACTCAAAGTGTTTATTTTCCGTGTATTCTGTTAATCTAAAATTTTCTAGCATTGTATAAATTCATTTTTTTAATCTAAAATTTCTATTAATTCTACGTCACACCAGACCACATCTCACGATCTCGGAATAACTTTGATGAAAATTGATTTCCCACCTTGCCTCGTGGTGCTACTTTTTGTGTGGAGGGATTGTTGAATACAATAACAAAAGTTAAACCTATATTAGCAATGTTTAAAATCTCGGTATCATGTACAAGAGGGAAACTTCCATATTTCCAAGAGGTAGACGTCATATCATTAAGTAATACTTAATTAAGCTGTTTCTAAGAAAACCCGTTTAATATTAAAATTATGCGACCCACTGGTCGGACATGATATGAGACAGCCATGGATCACATTTTACAAAAATCCTTTGGTTGGGATGTCAAAAAAAAATGTATCTAGCAGTTGTGTAATTTAGTTAAATAAACTGTTACAACAAAACTGGTCAAAGTTTACCTTAGGATCTATAGTAGATTTCTTATGCGACCGTTTTATTTTTGGCATTTATCAACAAATTATAGATTTTATCAAGTTTTATTATCGTGCTATGGGAGGGCGGGTAGATAGGGAGGCTTCTGGTTTGACTGTTTCGAAATTCTGTTTACTCCGAAAAGAAGGAAGAGAACTCCATATGATACTAATGCTGATATTATTTTATGACAATGTTTTACTGACGGCATGATAATAAAAAGTCGATATCTCGTTTAAGTTTTTAGGTTTTATTGTTTGTCATATTTTTGTATCACTATAAAGATAAAAGAATCGAGTTTTGATTCTTTTTTTGATAGCTTAGTGAAAAGAGATAAATAATTTGATTGGAATAGTCATTAAAGATAGCGTGTGATTTTTTTAAAATAAAAGAATGACTTTTTATTTTTACGCTGCCTATTTTATTGTAAAACTAAGTATAGTTCCAAAGGCAATTTTTCACATAGAATCTGCAAACGCTGTTAGAATTTTTAATAAGTTGGTGCGAAAGCCGACCTGGCTATAAATAATGCTCTATTTTTACATAAATTTTGAAAGTTCTTTCCATTCTAGAAATAATGATAAAACGAACTCAAACATTCCTCGATTTGTTCTGAAGATATTGAAGTTTTCCTTAAGAATTCGATAGTTTCAATTTTTCGTGTAACTGGTTAAAAAAAAGGAAAAAATCGAAAATTGAATTGAATAAAATACGAAAATGATTTAATTTGTGTCACTTTTTAAACCTAACTTTAAACAACAACAATTGCAACAAATGGGTAACTATAAAAGACACACACTCAAAACAATCAACATCAACAACAATCAAAAACTGAAATCACACGAGCTTCGGACTAGATAGACAGCGCTGTAAATAATGTATTATGTATTTTACAAATAGATAGGTAAATAAAAAAGAGAGATGGAGAGAGAGACAGACAGACAGAGAGTGAGAGTGAGAAGTAGAAAGAGGGATATTGATACCCATTCAATAATCAGTCAAAGACAGAAATGGTTGGTGTTTGAACACACATATCAAAATTTTCTCCCTTTTTTAAATTTTTTTTATTGTTCTGACCAGTCTTTGTAACCTTAAACATAATTACTTTTTAATTCGCATATTATTTTGAAAGTTGCAACGATGTATGTGAACTGATCTTGTATGTTTATCTAATTTTTTAGTGATAAATATGATGGCTTTGTTTATTTCCAAGTTTTCGTGTATGTTCATTTTCGTACTATTTGTACGTCTGTAGTAGTTTCATACTTGTCTGTATCTTTTTATTAGGTTTCGTGGTCCGCTTGGCCAAATATTTGTGTTGTTGAGGGTTCCTAATAGTTTTATGTGAGGTGAGTCTCCAATTTTAATTTTTTCCATTGTCCCTAAATGAAATATAATTATTTTCTTTGTATCTGTTTGTTACTTTCCATCCTGCCTGTTCAATGTATGTGCCATTTCTTTTCGAGCAGGTTGTTATGTCAATGTCTTGTTTTTGTATTTTCTAATTGTGTTCGTAGCTGTCATTACTGTAGGAATTGTTAATTGTACTTTTCTTCCTGTATATATGCGGTCCGTTTAGTGTTTTTTGTTATTGTTTTGTTGTTACAGCTTGGGGTTAAGGTCAGATATCCCGAAAGCCTGTACAGTATTAAACCTTATTAACAAATTTAAGATTATTCCAAAAACGTGCCTTCCTTCAATGAGGCAATTAGGGGCAGTTTGTGAGAGAAAAAGAAAGATCTGAGGCTTTTGAAATTTAAATTTAATTTGCTCGACTAAAGGATGCACCGTTCTCATACGCATAAATATTCATGAGAAAGCATGTAAAAGTGGCTCGTTGCGTTCAGGAAAATTGACTTTCAATGACGGTTCCGGTTTTTCCCCTTTTCCTTCTTTCACTGACAAGTCAAATACAAATGTATAAAACAAAAATTACAAATTAAACATTGGGGAATTATTAAATTTTACCAAATATGAGGAACATTAGCGTCCCCTACAGTCTAGTCTAGTTTACCTTGGTGCTAATATTTTATATTGCTACCCCTCGTGGTTGCTTTATAATGGGTAGACAAATTTCGGCAACACGGTTACATTAGGCTAGAAAATGACACTGAGAATAATATGCAGAAAGTTTGTATTGTTGACAGAAGAATAGACCTTTTCAGCACTAGCCTTGACCGCTCTGAACTGGCTCAGCAAGGGGCACCAGCTGTGGCAAAAAGCGAACCTCCTTGGCCACACTTTTCGCATTTCTTTCCTTCACCTCTCCACCTCTCTTCTGGCTGCAAACGAATAAATTAGAACAGGAGGACCTTTATTTCAGGTCCTTTATAGCAAGTAGTTGAACTTAACGATAACAATTTCATCGTTGGTGATTGTAGTCAATTTATCAGTCTATCGTATCAGTCGAATTCAACTCGCAGTATTTTGCCTCAATTTGAAATCAAGCACAAATAACCTGAAATAAAAATACAGCTTGTTTATTTGTTTCAGTCGAGCCTTTCATGCGCAGTTGTTCCGAAAGACGTACATAGTCGTTTCACTTTCAACGTCTGCTAACACTAAAATTATGAAACAATTATAAATCTCAAAACCAACAAAATTATGAACAACTTGTAATCTTGGCAATTAGTCTTTTCCAGGATATTGCTCATATTTCAATTGTATGACTGTTGATAGATAGTGTCATTTATAGGTCGTTCAGCCTGTAATCCAATCCAGTGTGATTGTTTAAAACGGCCTCGGCAGAATGTTTTTATGACTGCCGGTTAATAGGTCAAAATCGTTAAAATAAAAAGGCCCGGGGCATTTTTATTCGGGCTGATACGAGTCTTAATTTAGAGTCAGATGCAGTTTGATTAAGCCAATTCACAATTTTTCCTTTAGACACGCTGACGCCGATTCGTTTAGCCGGTTAGAAAGGGCAAAACTAATTTTATCATTGAGCGGGGGAAATTAATAAAAAAGTAAACAAATACATTTAGATTCTTTCTCATATTGGTACTTTTCCAAATAAATAAACAAAGTCAGGGTCGTTGAAAATAGTCGA
Source organism: Cimex lectularius (assembly GCF_000648675.2). Taxonomy (NCBI): domain Eukaryota; kingdom Metazoa; phylum Arthropoda; class Insecta; order Hemiptera; family Cimicidae; genus Cimex; species Cimex lectularius. The sequence continues at coordinate 590,658 of NW_019392664.1, forward strand.
TACAAGAGAAAACGGGGAAGAATTATGACTGATTCGATTTAATGAAAGAAAGCCTCATTAGCTTTGAAATAAATATAATATTCCAATTATCACTTTTATGATGTATAACAATAACGAGGGAATGTAAAATAAAAAACAGATTTGTCTTGAATGAGCTGCCAATTTTTTAGTTGACTGTTCTCTTAGAATAGCTGCAGGTGTAATGACAGTATGTGCTATTTAGATCGTAGGTTTGTCCGTCGGGCGTTTTATACAAGACTGTAAGTTGATTTCAACGTTACATTAGCAGGAATCTTTATTTAAAATTTAAAAAATAAAAAACGAAAAAAAACAGGCGCAATTTCTAACAGAAACTTAAATCTTCACATGACGTTTGAGAAAACAATTGTACACAGCCGTACAGAGTTTAGAACTCTCCAGACATAAAAAATCCAAAGAATATGGAGATGTAAAAACAGAGTGAAAAAAGAGAGAGAGAGAGAGAGAGAGAGAGAGAGAGAGAGAGAGCGTGAGCGTGGAGGGAGAGAAAAGAGGGATATAGAAAAGAGAGAAACAGAAAAGATAGTGTGAGAGGAGAGAGAGCGTGGAGGGAGAGAAAAGAGGGAGATAGAAAAGAAAGAAAGAGAAGAAATAGTATGAGAGGACAGGGAGCTGGAGATAGAGTGAGAGAGTGAGAAAAGAAAGAGGGAGGAAAGAGAGATATAAAAGAAAGAGAGGGAAGAGAGAGGGACGGGAGAGAAAAGATAAAGAGAGAGGGGAGAGAGAAGAGAGAAAAGAAAAACAAAGAGAGGGAGAGAGAGAGAGAAGAGAAAGAGAATGAGAGCGAGCAGGAAAGAGTGAGAGAGGGAGAAGAGAGAGAGCGAGAGGGAAAGAGAAGAGAGCGATAGAAAAGAAATAGAGAGAAGAGATAGTGTGAGAGGGAGCAGGAGAGAGAGTAAGAGAGGGAGTTAACAGTGAAAGATAAGAAAGAGCTCTCTCTGAGAGAGAGAAGAGAGAATAGAAAAAAAGAAAGTGAAGAGAGGGAAAGAGATTGTTAAGATTAATTTTATCAAGCTTACTTTTTATGTACATTTGAAGGTCATTAACATATAATATTAATTTGCATTCTGTGAAAGAGTCGCATGTGCTATTGATTACTACAATGAATAGTCAATAGTCCGGACAAAGCAGGACCTTGTGGGATACCTGTCTTTACTTCCTTCTTCGACGACATGCTATTTTTCTTTTTTATCCGTTATTAATGCACCTCTCGTTCATGTACGAGTGAAGTACCGTTATTGAAAGCTCACGATTTATTGAATATCAAAGAGCACTAGAATTATTAATTCTTCTCTAGAATGGTTCTGGTCTATTGCATGTCGTGTGTCATCTATGAGTTTTATTAACGCAGTGCTGGTGCCACTCCCAGATTGATATCCTGTCTGCATGTTGTTTAATAGATTATTACTGTCGATGTAGTTGATCAACTTAGTGTAGATTACTTTATCTAAATTTTGCTGGGGGAGCACAAAACATTTATTGGTCTAAAGTCACTAAGTAGTGTCGGATTGGGTGTTTTTGAAAGTGGTATTATGACACGTCTTTCCATAACTTCGGGTAGGTCTTATTTATTAAACAATGATTAAATACCGGTCTCATTTCGTGTTTTATCATTTTTAGGAATTTTATTGGTACTTCGTCTACCCCTATTGCATCCGAAGTTATTTCGGACATCGCTTTTTGTACTTGGCTGGTAGTGACTTCTTTGATTTTGAATTTTTCTACAGTATATGTAGATGCTTGATCTCTAGCATCGCAGGATCTCAGGGTGTATTTTTCAGCATTAGTGTTGCAAAAAAACTGTTTAATTCGTCAAGATCTACTTTAATTTCATCATTATATCCTCTTTGTTTTCAGGCACCATAGTTTCTGAGTATTTTCCACTTTTGTTTTGTTATTATTCTGAAATAAGTCGTGGAAGTTTCTATTTTTTTCGTTTATTTTTTGTTTGATTTGATTTCTTCAAACACGGAAATTTTCCCAATCACCATCCATTTTATAGGCATTTTTCCTTACTTCATTTCCACTACTGATGCGAATTTATTTAGTAGACTCAATTGTTAGTTAATATTGCTTGTTTCATATAATGATTGCCAATCAATTTCGTTTGCATGTTTTTTTTAATATGCTTTTTATTTCTACGTATATAACAATGATTATTAGCAATGCATAATAAAGGCATGGATCACAATCCGTCTGCCGGAGGTCGTTGTCAAGAGAAAAAGAATAAACAAAAAAATAATAAGAATTAAAGCGAGATTATAACATTATTCGCTACATGCTAGTACACCATCAAAAAAGATTAAACATAATAGTAAAACTACTTCTAATAGAAAACAAACCGAGGGGAAAAGTTTTAATGGTAAAGGGACAAAAAATCAGATGTAATAAAGACATATATTATTTAAAGGAAATTGAGTGAATGAATTGGAGGGGTCAGAAATAGAATTCCATAATTAGGTCTAATCTATATTTCCAGACATGGTGGACATACTGCGTGAGCGAAATTTGCATGTTCAATTAAAGCGTATTTTTTTATTTTCTTGTAGTTTCTAACGTTGTATATTGTTCATTTGATCCAATGATATCGAGATTATTGCATAAAATAATATCTAGTAGAGATGCACACCTCGTTGTGTGGTGGTAAGTGGCTTTTAGAGGCAGTAAGTGCATATCGAGGGTTCTTGCTAGGGAGAGAGAGGAGAGAGAGAGAGAGAGAGAGAGAGAGAGAGAGAGAGAGAGAGAGAGAGAGAGATCCGACAATTTTTAGAGCACTTATTACAAAATATTTCACTAATCTTATTAGCCTGTGGATTTACGTACTTATTCTTAATTGAAACAGAAAACGAGAAGCGGTTGAAAAATTGAATAGGCCGACCCCGTTAATAGTTTAATCCTGAAAATCATAATTCGTACTTAATACGTCATTTTGTGAGTTGCTGGCCTTCCGTATTGGTCATTAATTCAACCCTCTTATTCACCCGGTTCGTCCTTGGCTCGACTGGTTTCTTCTTCATGCCTTTTGGATCTGCAAAGATCCACCGGCTGTTACTTCATGAGTAGGGCATAAATAAGCAAAAAGAAACGCAACATTGGGTACTGCTCATTCAGAGATTTCAGAATTTTATTTAATAAAATTTAAAATATTTTTGATAAACGCTAAAACAATGGTTGACGGATGTTTAGGATTCGGAAAAATATTAATGATTATAGTCTTAAGTTATAAACTTTATTAAAAAATTTTGTGTAAGAGCTTGTAGAACCTTGGAGAGGATGGCGTCTCGGGGTACTCAGGTAAAGAATACGGTAGTTTTTCATCCAGTGTGTAAGAAGAGGGTCAAAGGTAAAAATCAGTGCCTATAGCAACATGTAGAAAAGTTTTCATAATTTATTGTGTAAGTATCTGAAGAACATGGTGGAAAAACGATAGGAAATATATTTGATTGCCTAAACAACTCGTTTCCTTATCTCTGGCCTAAGTTTCTCTCTGGTTTGAAAAATTAAAATTAAGCTCGGTTTTCCTGAAAGACCAATTTAACTCTTACATTCGTAATTAAGTTTTTTACTTGTTTATCTTTAAGTTTAAAAAAAAATCTCAAAACGATGTCCGATTAAGCCATTCCTTAAAGGGTTTTCCCAATTGATTTTTACGTTTGACGTAACTAAAAGAAATTAACGTCCTTGGGTTCACATCTGTGCCAGAAGATTTCTTTCGATCCTGAGCAAAAGGAAAAGATTGGAATCAGGTTCTTCTGGATGACATCTGACAACCTGTTTTGACACTGGATAAAAATAAGTAGGCTTGCATACAAATTTAATGCAATATTTAGGTTGCATATATGAATATAAATAAACATTTCAACAGAGAAGAGAGAGAGAGAGAGAGAGAGAGAGGGAGAGAGAGAGAGAGAGAGATAGAGAGAGAGAGAGAGAGAGAGAATTATTGTTTCATAAATATTGTCTTTTATAAAATATTGAACTGTTATTTGTTTTCGCATCAGTGTACATAAATAATTTTTAAAATTTGATTATTGCTAAATTATCAATACCTGCGCTCAATTCTTTTTTCTGTATTTCTTGTGTTTTAATCCTTCTAATTTCTTTTTATATTTCTCCAGCCAAGATATTATTTAAAGGAAAGCCACTCTCTCTCTTTTCTGTATAGTAGTGCTCAAGGCCTCGTTAATTTTGGTTGAAATAACCAACTCATACATAAAAACTATATAACACGAAATAGTCTGGTTAGCATTCACTCTACCCCAGATTAATCAATATTCCTCGGGGTAATCGGGGATAAGCCCCACATTCTCGCTAATAAATTACAGTCACATGCCGACTTCGTTCACAGTACCTCAGAGAACTTCATATTCCACGGGGTAAGAGGGGATAAGCCCAACATTCTCGCTAATAAATTAGTCACATGCCGTCTTTGTTCACACTACCTCAGAGTACTTCATATTCCACGGGGTAATCGGGGATAAGCCTCACATTCTCGCTAATAAATTACAATTACACGCCAGACTTAGTTCACATTCCTCGGAGTACTCCATATTCCACTGGGCTACGGGGATAAGTATTAAAAATTGTAAGTTCCAACACTCAACATTTTTCTCGCTAACTCCATAATATAAAACCTCTATAAGACGTGACTTTTTAAAAGTTTGAAACAGATATTAATTAGACTCGTAGTAATAAAGATAATGATAGTTAAAGGACCGCGTACTGCATTGCACAGAGGGAGAATATTTGAGCAATTCGTTAAAAAAAATATTTTACTAATTTATTATGAAAAAATATACGTGTTTGAATTATTTCGTTTCAATAAATTTAATGAAGATTTTTCCAGTTTGGAAATTTTGTTTTATTAGAAGAATTTTTTTTTATTGAATTCTATTTTACGGTATTACCCATCTATGAGTATGTTGAAATTCAATTATCTCATGTTTCACTATTTTGTGGAACTTTCCAGCCAGTGATGTAAAAATAATAATGAGTTCTGATCTGTTGTACCTGCATCTAACGTAATGTTTAATACTGTTGTTGTTGTAAGCAATACCTTCGGTTATATGTATATAAGTACATGTATAAGTGTATGGGCTTATAGGTTATATGTATTCCCCAAACTATTTTATGTTTTTAAAGATGAAAAAGCTTCCTATATTTATTGCAGACTAAAACAAAAAAGTGAAAAAATGCCCTGCAGCCAACTGAATACAACTAGGTAAAAAAATAATGTAAATCAAAAAGTTATTATATGTAAATTTAAATAAAAAAAAGCTTGCATTCTTATAGCAAATACTTGTTAGTTACATATATATTAACTTGTAATTATTATTTATTATTAGTAAATGATTATTCAGAAATCGTGAGATGCGGTCTGGTGTGATGTAGGTTTCAGAAAAACATTTTCTTTATCGTGCAAACGTTTCGATCTTTATTGAAATCATCTTCAGGAACTGGGATTTACAAACATTGTTTAAATTTAACAAATACATGTAGGATGTGGAAAAAAGTGAATTTATACAATGCAAAAAATATAGTTTTTATATTCAATCAAAGTATTTCTATTTTCTATTTAGTAAATAATGTTAACAGTAATGTAAGTCACTTCATTAGTATTTTTACATTTTTGGCTAGAAAATAAAATGAAAAAAAAAATATAGTATATGTAACTACAATTAAAAACAAACAAAAATTAGCCTGGCTTATATTCTTACAGCATATATTCATTAATTAAATATTAATATTAACTTATAATAATTATGTATAAATAAATAAAGCATACATAAATAAAAATATAAGTCACTTGTTTATTATTTTTGGCTGGAAAAACTCCGTAAAATAATGAAACCTGAGATAATTTAATAACTTTTCATTTTTTGAAAAAATAAAAAATGTCTTCCTTCTTCGTGAATGCTATTTATTATTTAGATGAAAATAAACGAGTGAAATCGATAAAAAAAGTATCTAACTACTCCTAAAAATTTGGAATTTTATTTTGGCAGTTCAAACGGTTATTTATATATTGTTATCTTATAACGAATATTGTCATAATAATTTCATCATTTCTAGCTGTTTGTTTTACAAATTTCACCTTTTTTATTATATATTTTTTAAATACTCTTTTGATCCATATTACATAGGCACATGATTTATTTAAGGATGGTAATTAGGAAAAATATATTATTGATTGTTAATAACATTACTTTTTCCTTATGGCCTAGAATATGTTGTTTGTTAATAAAAAGCTCAATGATGATGAAGGAAAATTATTGATTATTGATTCCTTCTGCAAATGCTATTCGTATTTCAATTAATTAATCTTTTCAACCAAGACCTTACATAAAAAGATTAATTAATTGAAAGAAGTAACTCGGTCAATAGACCACTAAATATAATGGACTATTCGCATTTTTTAATAAAAATTGTCGAAAAAAAAAATTATCGGTTATGCATTATGAGTCGACCATGCAGAAAATTTTAAGTTTACGTGTTGCTTATCGTAAAAAAATTTTTCCTCCGGGCCGGATTTGAACCAGCGACCTATGGATTACTGCCTTCGAACGACCCACTACAGTCCACCGCTCTACCAACTGAGCTACCAGAGGATGTTGGGAAGGGGGCCTTTTTGTTCGAATTCGAAGCGGTCGATGCTCCACTCCCAGACCTGTGACTCTTTGCCTATGATTTTTTTATATTTCTGATCATCATTTATTGTTCACACTTCAACGTTTACAAAGTAAATCATGTTGTCTATATTTAATGATGTTGTACATTTTAAAAAAGTGGACAATTGTGTAAAGACGTAAGAATAGCGTGGTGATGTCCGTTGGAGGACAGAGTTGGTTAGCCAAATTGAAAGGATTTACCTCTGGAAAGGCTAAAAATACATTATAAAAATGATAAACATTAGTTGAAAACTTTCAAAAGCTAATTATAGATGTTGAAGATATAATATAGCATCAACTAGGCCTAAACTTGTATCAAACTAAAGGGTAGTATGCAGTGCCCGAACTGCAATAATTTTTTATCTTCTTTCATATTTTCTTATTTTTATTTAGTTTTAGTTGTTTAACTGTGCAATTTTGTCCAAAATAAAATATTTTATGAAGCTATGGCGTGTTTTTACCCTTGAATTGTATTTCTTTGCTCCAAAATCAGTGTAAATGTGGTTTCCTCTTGTTTTTTTTTCGAGTGGAGAAAAGTTTCCAACCCAAAATAAAATTAAATAAATAATTATTCAGAAATCGTGAGATGCGGTCTAGTGTGATGTAGGTTTCAGAAAAACATTTTCTTTATCGTGCCAACGTTTCGATCTTTATTCAGAACATCTTCAGGGCCTAGGATTTACAAACATTGTTTACATATAACAATTACATTTTGGATGTGGAAAAGTGAATTTATACAATGCAAAATATATTTTTTTATATATTCAATCAAAGTATTTCTACTCACTTAAAGTGTTTGTCTTCTGTGTAATTGTGCCGTTCTTGCGGGTTGTGTCGAGAGTGCCAGTGAGATTTTGCTATTTTGTGTTTATATACGTTGGATTTTGAAGGGGTGGGGGAAGGATGTCGGTATAGAAAAGACATTTTTGTATAAGGCGTCGGCTTCTTTTCACCTCAAAGAATGGCACAATTACACAGAAGACAAACACTTTGAGAGCGTAGAAATACTTTGATTGAATATATAAAAAAATATATTTTGCATTGTATAAATTCACTTTTCCACATCCAAAATGTAATTGTTATATGTAAACAATGTTTGTAAATCCTAGGCCCTGAAGATGATCTCAATAAAGATCGAAACGTTGGCACGATAAAGAAAATGTTTTTCTGAAACCTACGTCACACCAGACCGTATCTCACGATCTCTAAATAAATTAAATAAATAATGTATTCAAATAATCTCAGTGGAATTTGGAGAGTAAGCAGAAGCCCTAAACAATATGTTGGTAATTTTTGATTTTTTTAAAATTATCATTAACCATTTCAACAGTACAAGTTGCTTGTTTGATGATGATTGTTTTGTTCCCAAGATATTGCAATTATTATAACTGAGCGCGATTGAAAATATGAGCGCTTATCTTTTTAAATAAATATACTTTCCTAAAGGTAGATTGGTAGATCAAACACCAAAGAAAATATTTAAATAAATACTTTTTTTGCCGTACGTTGAGAGTCTCACTTGAGTAGTCTGGCAGAAAGAGATAATCCCTGGGTCCGCCGAATCATGTTGAGTTATTGGTTTGATGCAAAATTAATGCAGGTTTTGAAAACTTGTTTTATATTCGCATTGTCATATAAACAAAGTTAAATCCTCAAATCAAATTTATGGATTATAATAAATACTTTTAACAGTTATCTTTTATACAAAACATTTCGGTTCATATTGAATTTTATAAGAGTGAGAACCTGCGAAATTATGTCCAAACTAGATTTCCGTCAGATTTATTCGTTAGAATTTAAAGTTGGGGGAAGTGCTGCGGCCCAAAACGTAACATCAATTTTGGGGAGGAAGCATGAGCGAATGCACGGGGCAGCGACGGTTTCAGAGGTTTCGTCTTGGAGATTGGTTCCGTTGTGGACGACGACCAACTCAAAACGTTGATTGAAGAAAATTCACGGGAAATTGCAGAAGAGCTTAGTGTTGACCACTCAACCGTTGTTCGCCATCTAGAGCAAATTGGTAAAGTAAAGAAGCTCGACAAGTGGGTACCACATACCACACGAACTAACAGACGTCCAAAGAAATCGATGTTTTGAAAGGTGCATCTCTTCTGTTGCGCCACTAAAATGATTCATTTCTCGATCGAATCATCACGTGCGATGAGAAATGTATTCCGTACGATAATAGGAGGTGCATAGGTCAGTGGACAAGGATGATGCGCCAAAACACTTTCCGAAACCAAATCTGCACCCAAAAAAGGTTATGGTGACTATTTGGTGGTGTAGTGCTGGGGTTGTTCACTATAATTGACTGAATTATGGTGAAATTATCAAAGCATAGAAATATTGTCAAAATTTGACAAAATGCATGGGACGCAATGCAACGTTATCGTCCAGCATTGGCAAACTGAAGGGGCCGATTCTTCTCCACGATAAGCCAGGCCACATGTACCACATGGCAACCATGCGGAAACTTACTGACTTAGGCACATGAAACCTTCCATATTCACAGACCTCTCGCCTACAGATTTCCAATTTATTAAAGCATTTTGTTCACTTCTTGAGAGATAAATTTTTTAGAGAATTAGGGTGACGCAGATAACGCCTTCCAAGGCTTTATTTTAAGTCGAAATAAA